>NW_028225232.1:600000-1144066 GCF_052327205.1 Somniosus microcephalus | reverse complement strand
CTTCTCCTTCTCCTGCTTCTTCTGATTCACCCTCCAGACTTCACCCTTCTCCTTCTCCTTCTCTGCTTCTTCTGATTCACCCTCCAGACTTCACCTTCTCCTTCTCCTTCTTCTGCTTCTTCTGATTCACCCTCCAGACTTCACCTTCTCCTTCTCCTTCTTCTGCTTCTCTTCTGATTCACCCTCCAGACTTCACCTTCTCCTTCTCCTTTCTTCTGCTTCTTCTGATTCACCCTCCAGACTTCATCTTCCTCCTTCTCCTTCTTCTGCTTCTTCTGATTCACCCTCCAGACTTCACCTATCCTTCTCCTTCTTCTGCTTCTTCTGATTCACCCTACCAGACTTCACCTTCTCCTTCTCCTTCTTCTACTTCTTCTGATTCACCCTCCAGACTTCACCTTCTCCTTCTCTTTCTTCTGCTTCTTCTGATTCACCCTCCAGACTTCACCTTCTCCCTTCTCTCAACTTTCTCTTCTTCTTCTGATTCACCCTCCAGACTTCACCTTCTCCTTCTCCTTCTTCTGCTTCTTCTGATTCACCCTCCAGACTTCATCCTTCTCCTTCTCCTTCTTCTGCTTCTTCTGATTCACCCTCCAGACTTCACCTTCTCCTTCTCCTTCTTCTGCTTCTTCTGATTGCACCCTCCAGACTTTCATCTTCTCCTTCTCCTTCTTCTGCTTCTTCTGATTCACCCCTCCAGACTTCACCTTCTCCTTCTCCTTCTTCTGCTTCTTCTGATTCACCCCCTCACAGACTTCACCTTCTCCTTCTCCTTTCTTCTGCTTCTTCTGATTCACCCTCAAGACCTCACCTTCTCTTCTCCTTCTTCTACTTCTTCTGATTCACCCTCCAGACTTCATCTTCTCCTTCTCCTTCTTCTGCTTCTTCTGATTCACCCTCCAGACTTCACCTTCTCCTTCTCCTTCTTCTGCTTCTTCTGATTCACCCTCCTGACTTCACCTTCTCCCTTCTCTTCTTCTACTTCTTCTGATTCACCCTCCTGACTTCACCTCTTCCTTCTCCTTCATCTACTTCTTCTGCTTCACCCTCCAGACTTCACCTTCTCCTTCTCCTTCTTCTACTTCTTCTGATTCACCCTCCAGACTTGACCTTCTCCTTCTCCTTCCTTCTACTTCTTCTGATTCACCCTCCAGACTTCACCTTCTCCTTCTCCTTCTCTGCTTCTTCTGCTTCACGTCCTGACTTCACCTTCTCCTTCTCCTCTTCTACTTCTTCTGCATCATCCCCCTGACATCACCTGCTCCCTTCTCCTTCTTCTGCTTCTTCTGATTCACCCTCCTAACTTCACCTTCTCCTTCTCCTTCTTCTGCTTCTTCTGATTCACCCTCCTGACTTCACCTTCTCCTTCTCCTTCTTCTGCTTCTTCTGATTCACCCTCCAGACTTCACCTTCTCCTTCTCTTTCTTCTGCTTCTTCTGATTCACCCTCCAGACTTCACCTTCTCCTTCTCCTTCTTCTGATTCTTCTGATTCACCCTCCAGACTTCACCTTCTCCTTCTCCTTCTTCTGCTTCTTCTGATTCACCCTCCTGACTTCACCTTCTCCTTCTCCTTCTTCTGCTTCTTCTGATTCACCCTCCGGACTTCACCTTCTCCTTCTCCTTCTTCTGCTTCTTCTGATTCACCCTCCAGACTTCACCTTCTCCTTCTCCTTCTTCTGATTCTTCTGATTCACCCTCCAGACTTCACCTTCTCCTTCTCCTTCTTCTGCTTCTTCTGATTCACCCTCCTGACCTCACCTTCTCCTTCTTCTTCTACTTCTTCTGATTCACCCTCCTGACTTCACCTTCTCCTTCTCCTTCTTCTACTTCTTCTGCTTCACCCTCCAGACTTCACCTTCTCCTTCTCCTTCTTCTGCTTCTTCTGATTCACCCTCCAGACTTCTCCTTCTCCTTCTCCTTCTTCTGCTTCTTCTGATTCACCCTCCAGACTTCACCTTCTCCTTCTCCTTCTTCTGCTTCTTCTGATTCACCCTCCAGACTTCACCTTCTCCTTCTTCTACTTCTTCTGATTCACCCTCCAGACTTCACCTTCTCCATTTCCTTCTTCTGCTTCTTCTGATTCACCCTCCAGACTTCACCTTCTCCTTCTCCTTCGTCTACTTCTTCTGATCGACCCTCCAGACTACACCTTCTCCTTCTCCTTCTTCTACTTCTTCTGATTCACCCTCCTGACTTCACCTTCTCCTTCTCCTTCTTCTACTTCTTCTGCTTCACCCTCCAGACTTCACCTTCTCCTTCTCCTTCTTCTACTTCTTCTGATTCACCCTCCAGACTTCATCTTCTCCTTCTCCTTCTTCTGCTTCTTCTGATTCACCCTCCAGACTTCACCTTCTCCTTCTCCTTATTCTGCTTCTTCTGATTCACCCTCCAGACTTCACCTTCTCCTTCTCCTGATTCTGCTTCTTCTGATTCACCCTCCAGACTTCACCTTCTCCTTCTCCTTCTTCTGCTTCTTCTGATTCACCCTCCTGACTTCACCTTCTCCTTCTCCTTCTTCTACTTCTTCTGATTCACCCTCCTGACTTCACCTTCTCCTTCTCCTTCTTCTACTTCTTCTACTTCACCCTCCAGACTTCACCTTCTCCTTCTCCTTCTTCTACTTCTTCTGATTCACCCTCCAGACTTCACCTTCTCCTTCTCCTTCTTCTGCTTCTTCTGATTCACCCTCCATACTTAACCTTCACTTCTCCTTATTCTGCTTCTTCCGATTCACCCTCCAGACTTCAACTTCTCCTTCTCCTTCTTCTGCTTCTTCTGATTCACCCTCCAGACTTCACCTTCTCCTTCTCCTTCTTCTGCTTCTTCTGATTCACCCTCCAGACTTCACCTTCTCCTTCTCCTTCTTCTGCTTCTTCTGATTCACCCTCCAGACTTCACCTTCTCCTTCTCCTTCTTCTACTTCTTCTGATTCACCCTCCAGACTTCACCTTCTCCTTCTCTTTCTTCTGCTTCTTCTGATTCACCCTCCAGATTTCATCTTCTCCTTCTCCTTCTTCTGCTTCTTCTGATTCACCCTCCAGACTTCACCTTCTCCTTCTCCTTCTTCTGCTTCTTCTGATTCACCCTCCAGACTTCACCTTCTCCTTCTTCTGCTTCTTCTGATTCACCCTCCAGACTTCACCTTCTCCTTCTCCTTCTTCTACTTCTTCTGATTCACCCTCAAGACCTCACCTTCTCCTTCTCCTTCTTCTACTTCTTCTGATTCACCCTCCAGATTTCATCTTCTCCTTCTCCTTCTTCTGCTTCTTCTGATTCACCCTCCAGACTTCACCTTCTCCTTCTCCTTCTTCTGCTTCTTCTGATTCACCCTCCTGACTTCACCTTCTCCTTCTCCTTCTTCTACTTCTTCTGATTCACCCTCCTGACTTCACCTTCTCCTTCTCCTTCATCTACTTCTTCTGCTTCACCCTCCAGACTTCACCTTCTCCTTCTCCTTCTTCTACTTCTTCTGATTCACCCTCCAGACTTGACCTTCTCCTTCTCCTTCTTCTACTTCTTCTGATTCACCCTCCAGACTTCACCTTCTCCTTCTCCTTCTTCTGCTTCTTCTGCTTCACCGTCCTGACTTCACCTTCTCCTTCTCCTTCTTCTACTTCTTCTGCATCATCCCCCTGACATCACCTGCTCCTTCTCCTTCTTCTGCTTCTTCTGATTCACCCTCCTAACTTCACCTTCTCCTTCTCCTTCTTCTGCTTCTTCTGATTCACCCTCCTGACTTCACCTTCTCCTTCTCCTTCTTCTGCTTCTTCTGATTCACCCTCCAGACTTCACCTTCTCCTTCTCTTTCTTCTGCTTCTTCTGATTCACCCTCCAGACTTCACCTTCTCCTTCTCCTTCTTCTGATTCTTCTGATTCACCCTCCAGACTTCACCTTCTCCTTCTCCTTCTTCTGCTTCTTCTGATTCACCCTCCTGACTTCACCTTCTCCTTCTCCTTCTTCTACTTCTTCTGATTCACCCTCCTGACTTCACCTTCTCCTTCTCCTTCTTCTACTTCTTCTGCTTCACCCTCCAGACTTCACCTTCTCCTTCTCCTTCTTCTACTTCTTCTGATTCACCCTCCAGACTTGACCTTCTCCTTCTCCTTCTTCTACTTATTCTGATTCACCCTCCAGACATCACCTTCTCCTTCTCCTTCTTCTGCTTCTTCTGCTTCACCGTCCTGACTTCACCTTCTCCTTCTCCTTCTTCTACTTCTTCTGCTTCATCCCGCTGACATCACCTGCTCCTTCTCCTTCTTCTGCTTCTTCTGATTCACCCTCCTAACTTCACCTTCTCCTTCTCCTTCTTCTGCTTCTTCTGATTCACCCTCCTGACTTCACCTTCTCCTTCTCCTTCTTCTGCTTCTTCTGATTCACCCTCCAGACTTCAGCTTCTCCTTCTCCTTCTTCTGCTTCTTCTGATTCACCCTCCAGACTTCACCTTCTCCTTCTCCTTCTTCTGATTCTTCTGATTCACCCTCCAGACTTCACCTTCTCCTTCTCCTTCTTCTGCTTCTTCTGATTCACCCTCCTGACCTCACCTTCTCCTTCTCCTTCTTCTACTTCTTCTGATTCACCCTCCTGACTTCACCTTCTCCTTCTCCTTCTTCTACTTCTTCTGCTTCACCCTCCAGACTTCACCTTCTCCTTCTCCTTCTTCTGCTTCTTCTGATTCACCCTCTAGACTTCACCTTCTCCTTCTCCTTCTTCTGCTTCTTCTGATTCACCCTCCAGACTTCATCTTCTCCTTCTCCTTCTTCTACTTCTTCTGATTCACCCTCCAGACTTCACCTTCTCCATTTCCTTCTTCTGCTTCTTCTGATTCACCCTCCAGACTTCACCTTCTCCTTCTCCTTCGTCTACTTCTTCTGATTGACCCTCCAGACTACACCTTCTCCTTCTCCTTCTTCTACTTCTTCTGATTCACCCTCCAGACTTCACCTTCTCCTTCTCCTTCTTCTGTTTCTTCTGATTCACCGTCCAGACTTCACCTTCTCCTTCTCCTTCTTCTACTACTTCTGATTCACCCTCCAGACTTCACCATCCCCTTCTCCTTCTTCTACTTCTTCTGATTCACCCTCCAGACTTCATCTTCTCCTTCTCCTTCTTCTGCTTCTTCTGATTCACCCTCCAGACTTCATCTTCTCCTTCTCCTTCTTCTGCTTCTTCTGATTCACCCTCCAGACTTCACCTTCTCCTTCTCCTTCTTCTACTTCTTCTGATTCAACCTCCAGACTTCACCTTCTCCTTCTCCTTCTTCTACTTCTTCTGATTCACCCTCCAGTCTTCACCTTCTCCTTCTCCTTCTTCTGTTTCTTCTGCTTCACCCTCCAGACTTCACCTTCTCCTTCTCTTTCTTCTGCTTCTTCTGATTCACCCTCCAGACCTCACCTTCTCCTTCTCCTTCTTCTGATTCTTCTGATTCACCCTCCAGACTTCACCTTCTCCTTCTCCTTCTTCTGCTTCTTCTGATTCACCCTCCTGACTTCACCTTCTCCTTCTCCTTCTTCTGCTTCTTCTGATTCACCCTCCAGACTTCACCTTCTCCTTCTCCTTATTCTGCTTCTTCTGATTCACCCTCCAGACTTCACCTTCTCCTTCTCCTTCCTCTGCTTCTTCTGATTCACCCTCCAGACTTCACCTTCTCCTTCTCCTTCTTCTGATTCTTCTGATTCACCCTCCAGACTTCACCTTCTCCTTCTCCTTCTTCTGCTTCTTCTGATTCACCCTCCTGACTTCACCTTCTCCTTCTCCTTCTTCTACTTCTTCTGATTCACCCTCCTAACTTCACCTTCTCCTTCTCCTACTTCTACTTCTTCTGCTTCACCCTCCAGACTTCACCTTCTCCTTCTCCTTCTTCTACTTCTTCTGATTCACCCTCCAGACTTCACCTTCTCCTTCTCCTTCTTCTGCTTCTTCTGATTCACCCTCCAGACTTCACCTTCTCCTTCTCCTTATTCTGCTTCTTCTGATTCACCCTCCAGACTTCACCTTCTCTTTTCTCCTTCTTCTACTTCTTCTGATTCACCCTCCAGACTTGACCTTCTCCTTCTCCTCCTTCTACTTATTCTGATTCACCCTCCAGACTTCACCTTCTCCTTCTCCTTCTTCTGCTTCTTCTGCTTCACCGTCCTGACTTCACCTTCTCCTTCTCCTTCTTCTACTTCTTCTGCTTCATCCCGCTGACATCACCTGCTCCTTCTCCTTCTTCTGCTTCTTCTGATTCACCCTCCTAACTTCACCTTCTCCTTCTCCTTCTTCTGCTTCTTCTGATTCACCCTCCTGACTTCACCTTCTCCTTCTCCTTCTTCTGCTTCTTCTGATTCACCCTCCGGACTTCACCTTCTCCTTCTCCTTCTTCTGCTTCTTCTGATTCACCCTCCAGACTTCACCTTCTCCTTCTCCTTCTTCTGATTCTTCTGATTCACCCTCCAGACTTCACCTTCTCCTTCTCCTACTTCTGCTTCTTCTGATTCACCCTCCTGACCTCACCTCCTCCTTCTTCTTCTACTTCTTCTGATTCACCCTCCTGACTTCACCTTCTCCTTCTCCTTCTTCTACTTCTTCTGCTTCACCCTCCAGACTTCACCTTCTCCTTCTCCTTCTTCTGCTTCTTCTGATTCACCCTCCAGACTTCTCCTTCTCCTTCTCCTTCTTCTGCTTCTTCTGATTCACCCTCCAGACTTCACCTTCTCCTTCTCCTTCTTCTGCTTCTTCTGATTCACCCTCCTAACTTCACCTTCTCCTTCTCCTACTTCTACTTCTTCTGCTTCACCCTCCAGACTTCACCTTCTCCTTCTCCTTCTTCTACTTCTTCTGATTCACCCTCCAGACTTCACCTTCTCCTTCTCCTTCTTCTGCTTCTTCTGATTCACCCTCCAGACTTCACCTTCTCCTTCTCCTTATTCTGCTTCTTCTGATTCACCCTCCAGACTTCACCTTCTCTTTTCTCCTTCTTCTACTTCTTCTGATTCACCCTCCAGACTTGACCTTCTCCTTCTCCTCCTTCTACTTATTCTGATTCACCCTCCAGACTTCACCTTCTCCTTCTCCTTCTTCTGCTTCTTCTGCTTCACCGTCCTGACTTCACCTTCTCCTTCTCCTTCTTCTACTTCTTCTGCTTCATCCCGCTGACATCACCTGCTCCTTCTCCTTCTTCTGCTTCTTCTGATTCACCCTCCTAACTTCACCTTCTCCTTCTCCTTCTTCTGCTTCTTCTGATTCACCCTCCTGACTTCACCTTCTCCTTCTCCTTCTTCTGCTTCTTCTGATTCACCCTCCGGACTTCACCTTCTCCTTCTCCTTCTTCTGCTTCTTCTGATTCACCCTCCAGACTTCACCTTCTCCTTCTCCTTCTTCTGATTCTTCTGATTCACCCTCCAGACTTCACCTTCTCCTTCTCCTACTTCTGCTTCTTCTGATTCACCCTCCTGACCTCACCTCCTCCTTCTTCTTCTACTTCTTCTGATTCACCCTCCTGACTTCACCTTCTCCTTCTCCTTCTTCTACTTCTTCTGCTTCACCCTCCAGACTTCACCTTCTCCTTCTCCTTCTTCTGCTTCTTCTGATTCACCCTCCAGACTTCTCCTTCTCCTTCTCCTTCTTCTGCTTCTTCTGATTCACCCTCCAGACTTCACCTTCTCCTTCTCCTTCTTCTGCTTCTTCTGATTCACCCTCCAGACTTCACCTTCTCCTTCTTCTACTTCTTCTGATTCACCCTCCAGACTTCACCTTCTCCATTTCCTTCTTCTGCTTCTTCTGATTCACCCTCCAGACTTCACCTTCTCCTTCTCCTTCGTCTACTTCTTCTGATCGACCCTCCAGACTACACCTTCTCCTTCTCCTTCTTCTACTTCTTCTGATTCACCCTCCTGACTTCACCTTCTCCTTCTCCTTCTTCTACTTCTTCTGCTTCACCCTCCAGACTTCACCTTCTCCTTCTCCTTCTTCTACTTCTTCTGATTCACCCTCCAGACTTCATCTTCTCCTTCTCCTTCTTCTGCTTCTTCTGATTCACCCTCCAGACTTCACCTTCTCCTTCTCCTTATTCTGCTTCTTCTGATTCACCCTCCAGACTTCACCTTCTCCTTCTCCTGATTCTGCTTCTTCTGATTCACCCTCCAGACTTCACCTTCTCCTTCTCCTTCTTCTGCTTCTTCTGATTCACCCTCCTGACTTCACCTTCTCCTTCTCCTCCTTCTACTTCTTCTGATTCACCCTCCAGACTTCACCTTCTCCTTCTCCTTCTTCTGCTTCTTCTGATTCACCCTCCATACTTAACCTTCACTTCTCCTTATTCTGCTTCTTCCGATTCACCCTCCAGACTTCAACTTCTCCTTCTCCTTCTTCTGCTTCTTCTGATTCACCCTCCAGACTTCACCTTCTCCTTCTCCTTCTTCTGCTTCTTCTGATTCACCCTCCAGACTTCACCTTCTCCTTCTCTTTCTTCTGCTTCTTCTGATTCACCCTCCAGATTTCATCTTCTCCTTCTCCTTCTTCTGCTTATTCTGATTCACCCTCCAGACTTCACCTTCTCCTTCTCCTTCTTCTGCTTCTTCTGATTCACCCTCCAGACTTCACCTTCTCCTTCTCCTTCTTCTGCTTCTTCTGATTCACCCTCCTGACTTCACCTTCTCCTTCTCCTCCTTCTACTTCTTCTGATTCACCCTCCAGACTTCACCTTCTCCTTCTCCTTCTTCTGCTTCTTCTGATTCACCCTCCATACTTAACCTTCACTTCTCCTTATTCTGCTTCTTCCGATTCACCCTCCAGACTTCAACTTCTCCTTCTCCTTCTTCTGCTTCTTCTGATTCACCCTCCAGACTTCACCTTCTCCTTCTCCTTCTTCTGCTTCTTCTGATTCACCCTCCAGACTTCACCTTCTCCTTCTCTTTCTTCTGCTTCTTCTGATTCACCCTCCAGATTTCATCTTCTCCTTCTCCTTCTTCTGCTTCTTCTGATTCACCCTCCAGACTTCACCTTCTCCTTCTCCTTCTTCTGCTTCTTCTGATTCACCCTCCAGACTTCACCTTCTCCTTCTCCTTCTTCTACTTCTTCTGATTCACCCTCCAGACTTCACCTTCTCCTTCTCTTTCTTCTGCTTCTTCTGATTCACCCTCCAGACTTCACCTTCTCCTTCTCCTTCTTCTACTTCTTCTGATTCACCCTCCAGACTTCACCTTCTCCTTCTCCTTCTTCTGCTTCTTCTGATTCACCCTCCAGATTTCATCTTCTCCTTCTCCTTCTTCTGCTTCTTCTGATTCACCCTCCAGACTTCACCTTCTCCTTCTCCTTCTTCTGCTTCTTCTGATTGACCCTCCAGATTTCATCTTCTCCTTCTCCTTCTTCTGCTTCTTCTGATTCACCCTCCAGACTTCACCTTCTCCTTCTCCTTCTTCTGCTTCTTCTGATTCACCCTCCAGACTTCACCTTCTCCTTCTCTTTCTTCTGCTTCTTCTGATTCACCCTCAAGACCTCACCTTCTCCTTCTCCTTCTTCTACTTCTTCTGATTCACCCTCCAGATTTCATCTTCTCCTTCTCCTTCTTCTGCTTCTTCTGATTCACCCTCCAGACTTCACCTTCTCCTTCTCCTTCTTCTGCTTCTTCTGATTCACCCTCCTGACTTCACCTTCTCCTTCTCCTTCTTCTACTTCTTCTGATTCACCCTCCTGACTTCACCTTCTCCTTCTCCTTCATCTACTTCTTCTGCTTCACCCTCCAGACTTCACCTTCTCCTTCTCCTTCTTCTACTTCTTCTGATTCACCCTCCAGACTTGACCTTCTCCTTCTCCTTCTTCTACTTCTTCTGATTCACCCTCCAGACTTCACCTTCTCCTTCTCCTTCTTCTGCTTCTTCTGCTTCACCGTCCTGACTTCACCTTCTCCTTCTCCTTCTTCTACTTCTTCTGCATCATCCCCCTGACATCACCTGCTCCTTCTCCTTCTTCTGCTTCTTCTGATTCACCCTCCTAACTTCACCTTCTCCTTCTCCTTCTTCTGCTTCTTCTGATTCACCCTCCTGACTTCACCTTCTCCTTCTCCTTCTTCTGCTTCTTCTGATTCACCCTCCAGACTTCACCTTCTCCTTCTCTTTCTTCTGCTTCTTCTGATTCACCCTCCAGACTTCACCTTCTCCTTCTCCTTCTTCTGATTCTTCTGATTCACCCTCCAGACTTCACCTTCTCCTTCTCCTTCTTCTGCTTCTTCTGATTCACCCTCCTGACTTCACCTTCTCCTTCTCCTTCTTCTACTTCTTCTGATTCACCCTCCTGACTTCACCTTCTCCTTCTCCTTCTTCTACTTCTTCTGCTTCACCCTCCAGACTTCACCTTCTCCTTCTCCTTCTTCTACTTCTTCTGATTCACCCTCCAGACTTGACCTTCTCCTTCTCCTTCTTCTACTTATTCTGATTCACCCTCCAGACATCACCTTCTCCTTCTCCTTCTTCTGCTTCTTCTGCTTCACCGTCCTGACTTCACCTTCTCCTTCTCCTTCTTCTACTTCTTCTGCTTCATCCCGCTGACATCACCTGCTCCTTCTCCTTCTTCTGCTTCTTCTGATTCACCCTCCTAACTTCACCTTCTCCTTCTCCTTCTTCTGCTTCTTCTGATTCACCCTCCTGACTTCACCTTCTCCTTCTCCTTCTTCTGCTTCTTCTGATTCACCCTCCAGACTTCAGCTTCTCCTTCTCCTTCTTCTGCTTCTTCTGATTCACCCTCCAGACTTCACCTTCTCCTTCTCCTTCTTCTGATTCTTCTGATTCACCCTCCAGACTTCACCTTCTCCTTCTCCTTCTTCTGCTTCTTCTGATTCACCCTCCTGACCTCACCTTCTCCTTCTCCTTCTTCTACTTCTTCTGATTCACCCTCCTGACTTCACCTTCTCCTTCTCCTTCTTCTACTTCTTCTGCTTCACCCTCCAGACTTCACCTTCTCCTTCTCCTTCTTCTGCTTCTTCTGATTCACCCTCTAGACTTCACCTTCTCCTTCTCCTTCTTCTGCTTCTTCTGATTCACCCTCCAGACTTCATCTTCTCCTTCTCCTTCTTCTACTTCTTCTGATTCACCCTCCAGACTTCACCTTCTCCATTTCCTTCTTCTGCTTCTTCTGATTCACCCTCCAGACTTCACCTTCTCCTTCTCCTTCGTCTACTTCTTCTGATTGACCCTCCAGACTACACCTTCTCCTTCTCCTTCTTCTACTTCTTCTGATTCACCCTCCAGACTTCACCTTCTCCTTCTCCTTCTTCTGTTTCTTCTGATTCACCGTCCAGACTTCACCTTCTCCTTCTCCTTCTTCTACTACTTCTGATTCACCCTCCAGACTTCACCTTCCCCTTCTCCTTCTTCTACTTCTTCTGATTCACCCTGCAGACTTCATCTTCTCCTTCTCCTTCTTCTGCTTCTTCTGATTCACCCTCCAGACTTCATCTTCTCCTTCTCCTTCTTCTGCTTCTTCTGATTCACCCTCCAGACTTCACCTTCTCCTTCTCCTTCTTCTACTTCTTCTGATTCAACCTCCAGACTTCACCTTCTCCTTCTCCTTCTTCTACTTCTTCTGATTCACCCTCCAGTCTTCACCTTCTCCTTCTCCTTCTTCTGTTTCTTCTGCTTCACCCTCCAGACTTCACCTTCTCCTTCTCTTTCTTCTGCTTCTTCTGATTCACCCTCCAGACCTCACCTTCTCCTTCTCCTTCTTCTGATTCTTCTGATTCACCCTCCAGACTTCACCTTCTCCTTCTCCTTCTTCTGCTTCTTCTGATTCACCCTCCTGACTTCACCTTCTCCTTCTCCTTCTTCTGCTTCTTCTGATTCACCCTCCAGACTTCACCTTCTCCTTCTCCTTATTCTGCTTCTTCTGATTCACCCTCCAGACTTCACCTCCTCCTTCTCCTTCCTCTGCTTCTTCTGATTCACCCTCCAGACTTCACCTTCTCCTTCTCCTTCTTCTGATTCTTCTGATTCACCCTCCAGACTTCACCTTCTCCTTCTCCTTCTTCTGCTTCTTCTGATTCACCCTCCTGACTTCACCTTCTCCTTCTCCTTCTTCTACTTCTTCTGATTCACCCTCCTAACTTCACCTTCTCCTTCTCCTACTTCTACTTCTTCTGCTTCACCCTCCAGACTTCACCTTCTCCTTCTTCTACTTCTTCTGATTCACCCTCCAGACTTCACCTTCTCCTTCTCCTTCTTCTGCTTCTTCTGATTCACCCTCCAGACTTCACCTTCTCCTTCTCCTTATTCTGCTTCTTCTGATTCACCCTCCAGACTTCACCTTCTCTTTTCTCCTTCTTCTACTTCTTCTGATTCACCCTCCAGACTTGACCTTCTCCTTCTCCTCCTTCTACTTATTCTGATTCACCCTCCAGACTTCACCTTCTCCTTCTCCTTCTTCTGCTTCTTCTGCTTCACCGTCCTGACTTCACCTTCTCCTTCTCCTTCTTCTACTTCTTCTGCTTCATCCCGCTGACATCACCTGCTCCTTCTCCTTCTTCTGCTTCTTGTGATTCACCCTCCTAACTTCACCTTCTCCTTCTCCTTCTTCTGCTTCTTCTGATTCACCCTCCTGACTTCACCTTCTCCTTCTCCTTCTTCTGCTTCTTCTGATTCACCCTCCGGACTTCACCTTCTCCTTCTCCTTCTTCTGCTTCTTCTGATTCACCCTCCAGACTTCACCTTCTCCTTCTCCTTCTTCTGATTCTTCTGATTCACCCTCCAGACTTCACCTTCTCCTTCTCCTACTTCTGCTTCTTCTGATTCACCCTCCTGACCTCACCTTCTCCTTCTTCTTCTACTTCTTCTGATTCACCCTCCTGACTTCACCTTCTCCTTCTCCTTCTTCTATTTCTTCTGCTTCACCCTCCAGACTTCACCTTCTCCTTCTCCTTCTTCTGCTTCTTCTGATTCACCCTCCAGACTTCTCCTTCTCCTTCTCCTTCTTCTGCTTCTTCTGATTCACCCTCCAGACTTCACCTTCTCCTTCTCCTTCTTCTGCTTCTTCTGATTCACCCTCCAGACTTCACCTTCTCCTTCTTCTACTTCTTCTGATTCACCCTCCAGACTTCACCTTCTCCATTTCCTTCTTCTGCTTCTTCTGATTCACCCTCCAGACTTCACCTTCTCCTTCTCCTTCGTCTACTTCTTCTGATCGACCCTCCAGACTACACCTTCTCCTTCTCCTTCTTCTACTTCTTCTGATTCACCCTCCTGACTTCACCTTCTCCTTCTCCTTCTTCTACTTCTTCTGCTTCACCCTCCAGACTTCACCTTCTCCTTCTCCTTCTTCTACTTCTTCTGATTCACCCTCCAGACTTCATCTTCTCCTTCTCCTTCTTCTGCTTCTTCTGATTCACCCTCCAGACTTCACCTTCTCCTTCTCCTTATTCTGCTTCTTCTGATTCACCCTCCAGACTTCACCTTCTCCTTCTCCTGATTCTGCTTCTTCTGATTCACCCTCCAGACTTCACCTTCTCCTTCTCCTTCTTCTGCTTCTTCTGATTCACCCTCCTGACTTCACCTTCTCCTTCTCCTCCTTCTACTTCTTCTGATTCACCCTCCAGACTTCACCTTCTCCTTCTCCTTCTTCTGCTTCTTCTGATTCACCCTCCATACTTAACCTTCACTTCTCCTTATTCTGCTTCTTCCGATTCACCCTCCAGACTTCAACTTCTCCTTCTCCTTCTTCTGCTTCTTCTGATTCACCCTCCAGACTTCACCTTCTCCTTCTCCTTCTTCTGCTTCTTCTGATTCACCCTCCAGACTTCACCTTCTCCTTCTCCTTCTTCTGCTTCTTCTGATTCACCCTCCAGACTTCACCTTCTCCTTCTCCTTCTTCTACTTCTTCTGATTCACCCTCCAGACTTCACCTTCTCCTTCTCTTTCTTCTGCTTCTTCTGATTCACCCTCCAGATTTCATCTTCTCCTTCTCCTTCTTCTGCTTCTTCTGATTCACCCTCCAGACTTCACCTTCTCCTTCTCCTTCTTCTGCTTCTTCTGATTCACCCTCCAGACTTCACCTTCTCCTTCTCCTTCTTCTGCTTCTTCTGCTTCACCGTCCTGACTTCACCTTCTCCTTCTCCTTCTTCTACTTCTTCTGCTTCATCCCCCTGACATCACCTGCTCCTTCTCCTTCTTCTGCTTCTTCTGATTCACCTTCCTAACTTCACCTTCTCCTTCTCCTTCTTCTGCTTCTTCTGATTCACCCTCCTGACTTCACATTCTCCTTGTCCTTCTTCTGCTTCTTGTGATTCACCCTCCAGACTTCACCTTCTCCTTCTCCTTCTTCTGCTTCTTCTGATTCACCCTCCAGACTTCACCTTCTCCTTCTCCTTCTTCTGCTTCTTCTGATTCACCCTCCAGACCTCACCTTCTCCTTCTCCTTCTTCTACTTCTTCTGATTCACCCTCCAGACTTCATCTGTTCCTTCTCCTTCTTCTGCTTCTTTTGATTCACCCTCCAGACTTCACCTTCTCCTTCTCCTTCTTCTGCTTCTTCTGATTCACCCTCCAGACTTCACCTTCTCCTTCTCCTTCTTCTACTTCTTCTGATTCACCCTCCAGACTTCACCTTCTCCTTCTCCTTCTTCTACTTCTTCTGATTCACCCTCCAGTCTTCACCTTCTCCTTCTCCTTCTTCTGTTTCTTCTGCTTCACCCTCCAGACTTCACCTTCTCCTTCTCTTTCTTCTGCTTCTTCTGATTCACCCTCCAGACTTCACCTTCTCCTTCTCCTTCTTCTGATTCTTCTGATTCACCCTCCAGACGTCACCTTCTCCTTCTCCTTCTTCTGCTTCTTCTGATTCACCCTCCTGACTTCACCTTCTCCTTCTCCTTCTTCTACTTCTTCTGATTCACCCTCCTGACTTCACCTTCTCCTTCTCCTTCTTCTACTTCTTCTGCTTCACCCTCCAGACTTCACCTTCTCCTTCTCCTTCTTCTACTTCTTCTGATTCACCCTTCAGACTTCACCTTCTCCTTCTCCTTTTTCTGCTTCTTCTGATTCACCCTCCAGACTTCACCTTCTCCTTCTCCTTATTCTGCTTCTTCTGATTCACCCTCCAGACTTCACCTTCTCCTTCTCCTTCTTCTACTTCTTCTGATTCACCCTCCAGATTTCATCTTCTCCTTCTCCTTCTTCTGCTTCTTCTGATTCACCCTCCAGACTTCACCTTCTCCTTCTCCTTCTTCTGCTTCTTCTGATTCACCCTCCTGACTTCACCTTCTCCTTCTCCTTCTTCTACTTCTTCTGATTCACCCTCCTGACTTCACCTTCTCCTTCTCCTTCATCTACTTCTTCTGCTTCACCCTCCAGACTTCACCTTCTCCTTCTCCTTCTTCTACTTCTTCTGATTCACCCTCCAGACTTGACCTTCTCCTTCTCCTTCTTCTACTTCTTCTGATTCACCCTCCAGACTTCACCTTCTCCTTCTCCTTCTTCTGCTTCTTCTGCTTCACCGTCCTGACTTCACCTTCTCCTTCTCCTTCTTCTACTTCTTCTGCATCATCCCCCTGACATCACCTGCTCCTTCTCCTTCTTCTGCTTCTTCTGATTCACCCTCCTAACTTCACCTTCTCCTTCTCCTTCTTCTGCTTCTTCTGATTCACCCTCCTGACTTCACCTTCTCCTTCTCCTTCTTCTGCTTCTTCTGATTCACCCTCCAGACTTCACCTTCTCCTTCTCTTTCTTCTGCTTCTTCTGATTCACCCTCCAGACTTCACCTTCTCCTTCTCCTTCTTCTGATTCTTCTGATTCACCCTCCAGACTTCACCTTCTCCTTCTCCTTCTTCTGCTTCTTCTGATTCACCCTCCTGACTTCACCTTCTCCTTCTCCTTCTTCTACTTCTTCTGATTCACCCTCCTGACTTCACCTTCTCCTTCTCCTTCTTCTACTTCTTCTGCTTCACCCTCCAGACTTCACCTTCTCCTTCTCCTTCTTCTACTTCTTCTGATTCACCCTCCAGACTTGACCTTCTCCTTCTCCTTCTTCTACTTATTCTGATTCACCCTCCAGACTTCACCTTCTCCTTCTCCTTCTTCTGCTTCTTCTGCTTCACCGTCCTGACTTCACCTTCTCCTTCTCCTTCTTCTACTTCTTCTGCTTCATCCCGCTGACATCACCTGCTCCTTCTCCTTCTTCTGCTTCTTCTGATTCACCCTCCTAACTTCACCTTCTCCTTCTCCTTCTTCTGCTTCTTCTGATTCACCCTCCTGACTTCACCTTCTCCTTCTCCTTCTTCTGCTTCTTCTGATTCACCCTCCAGACTTCACCTTCTCCTTCTCCTTCTTCTGATTCTTCTGATTCACCCTCCAGACTTCACCTTCTCCTTCTCCTTCTTCTGCTTCTTCTGATTCACCCTCCTGACCTCACCTTCTCCTTCTCCTTCTTCTACTTCTTCTGATTCACCCTCCTGACTTCACCTTCTCCTTCTCCTTCTTCTACTTCTTCTGCTTCACCCTCCAGACTTCACCTTCTCCTTCTCCTTCTTCTGCTTCTTCTGATTCACCCTCTAGACTTCACCTTCTCCTTCTCCTTCTTCTGCTTCTTCTGATTCACCCTCCAGACTTCATCTTCTCCTTCTCCTTCTTCTACTTCTTCTGATTCACCCTCCAGACTTCACCTTCTCCATTTCCTTCTTCTGCTTCTTCTGATTCACCCTCCAGACTTCACCTTCTCCTTCTCCTTCGTCTACTTCTTCTGATTGACCCTCCAGACTACACCTTCTCCTTCTCCTTCTTCTACTTCTTCTGATTCACCCTCCAGACTTCACCTTCTCCTTCTCCTTCTTCTGTTTCTTCTGATTCACCTTCCAGATTTCACCTTCTCCTTCTCCTTCTTCTACTACTTCTGATTCACCCTCCAGACTTCACCTTCCCCTTCTCCTTCTTCTACTTCTTCTGATTCACCCTCCAGACTTCATCTTCTCCTTCTCCTTCTTCTGCTTCTTCTGATTCACCCTCCAGACTTCACCTTCTCCTTCTCCTTCTTCTGCTTCTTCTGATTCACCCTCCAGACTTCACCTTCTCCTTCTCCTTCTTCTACTTCTTCTGATTCAACCTCCAGACTTCACCTTCTCCTTCTCCTTCTTCTACTTCTTCTGATTCACCCTCCAGTCTTCACCTTCTCCTTCTCCTTCTTCTGTTTCTTCTGCTTCACCCTCCAGACTTCACCTTCTCCTTCTCTTTCTTCTGCTTCTTCTGATTCACCCTCCAGACTTCACCTTCTCCTTCTCCTTCTTCTGATTCTTCTGATTCACCCTCCAGACTTCACCTTCTCCTTCTCCTTCTTCTCCTTCTTCTGATTCACCCTCCTGACTTCACCTTCTCCTTCTCCTTCTTCTACTTCTTCTGCTTCACCCTCCAGACTTCACCTTCTCCTTCTCCTTCTTCTACTTCTTCTGATTCACCCTCCAGACTTCATCTTCTCCTTCTCCTTCTTCTGCTTCTTCTGATTCACCCTCCAGACTTCACCTTCTCCTTCTCCTTATTCTGCTTCTTCTGATTCACCCTCCAGACTTCACCTTCTCCTTCTCCTTATTCTGCTTCTTCTGATTCACCCTCCAGACTTCACCTTCTCCTTCTCCTTCCTCTGCTTCTTCTGATTCACCCTCCAGACTTCACCTTCTCCTTCTCCTTCTTCTGATTCTTCTGATTCACCCTCCAGACTTCACCTTCTCCTTCTCCTTCTTCTGCTTCTTCTGATTCACCCTCCTGACTTCACCTTCTCCTTCTCCTTGTTCTACTTCTTCTGATTCACCCTCCTAACTTCACCTTCTCCTTCTCCTACTTCTACTTCTTCTGCTTCACCCTCCAGACTTCACCTTCTCCTTATCCTTCTTCTACTTCTTCTGATTCACCCTCCAGACTTCACCTTCTCCTTCTCCTTCTTCTGCTTCTTCTGATTCACCCTCCAGACTTCACCTTCTCCTTCTCCTTATTCTGCTTCTTCTGATTCACCCTCCAGACTTCACCTTCTCCTTCTCCTTCTTCTGCTTCTTCTGATTCACACTCCAGACTTCACCTTCTCCTTCTCCTTCTTCTACTTCTTCTGATTCACCCTCCAGACTTCACCTTCTCCTTCTCTTTCTTCTGCTTCATCTGATTCACCCTCCAGACTTCACCTTCTCCTTCTCCTTCTTCTGATTCTTCTGATTCACCCTCCTGACTTCACCTTCTTCTTCTCCTTCTTCTACTTCTTCTGATTCACCCTCCTGACTTCACATTCTCCTTCTCCTTCTTCTACTACTTCTACTTCACCCTCCAGACTACACCTTCTCCTTCTCCTTCTTCTCCTTCTTCTGATTCACCCTCCAGACTTGACCTTCTCCTTCTCCTTCTTCTACTTCTTCTGATTCACCCTCCAGACTTCACCTTCTCCTTCTCCTTCTTCTGCTTCTTCTGCTTCACCGTCCTGACTTCACCTTCTCCTTCTCCTTCTTCTACTTCTTCTGCTTCATCCCCCTGACATCACCTGCTCCTTCTCCTTCTTCTGCTTCTTCTGATTCACCCTCCTAACTTCACCTTCTCCTTCTCCTTCTTCTGCTTCTTCTGATTCACCCTCCTGACTTCACCTTCTCCTTCTCCTTCTTCTGCTTCTTCTGATTCACCCTCCAGACTTCACCTTCTCCTTCTTCTGCTTCTTCTGATTCACCCTCCAGACTTCACCTTCTCCTTCTCCTTCTTCTGCTTCTTCTGATTCACCCTCCAGACCTCACCTTCTCCTTCTCCTTCTTCTACTTCTTCTGATTCACCCTCCAGACTTCATCTGTTCCTTCTCCTTCTACTGCTTCTTCTGATTCACCCTCCAGACTTCACCTTCTCCTTCTCCTTCTTCTGCTTCTTCTGATTCACACTCCAGACTTCACCTTCTCCTTCTCCTTCTTCTACTTCTTCTGATTCACCCTCCAGACTTCACCTTCTCCTTCTCCTTCTTCTACTTCTTCTGATTCACCCTCCAGTCTTCACCTTCTCCTTCTCCTTCTTCTGTTTCTTCTGCTTCACCCTCCAGACTTCACCTTCTCCTTCTCTTTCTTCTGCTTCTTCTGATTCACCCTCCAGACTTCACCTTCTCCTTCTCCTTCTTCTGATTCTTCTGATTCACCCTCCAGGCGTCACCTTCTCCTTCTCCTTCTTCTGCTTCTTCTGATTCACCCTCCTGACTTCACCTTCTCCTTCTCCTTCTTCTACTTCTTCTGATTCACCCTCCTGTCTTCACCTTCTCCTTCTCCTTCTTCCACTTCTTCTGCTTCACCCTCCAGACTTCACCTTCTCCTTCTCCTTCTTCTACTTCTTCTGATTCACCCTTCAGACTTCACCTTCTCTTTCTCCTTTTTCTGCTTCTTCTGATTCACCCTCCAGACTTCACCTTCTCCTTCTCCTTATTCTGCTTCTTCTGATTCACCCTCCAGACTTCACCTTCTCCTTCTCCTTCTTCTGCTTCTTCTGATTCACCCTCCAGACTTCACCTTCTCCTTCTCCTTCGTCTACTTCTTCTGATTCACCCTCCAGACAACACCTTCTCCTTCTTCTACTTCTTCTGATTCACCCTCCAGACTTCACCTTCTCCTTCTCCTTCTTCTGCTTCTTCTGATTCACCCTCCTGACTTCACCTTCTCCTTCTCCTTCTTCTACTTCTTCTGATTCACCCTCCTGACTTCAACTTCTCCTTCTCCTTCTTCTACTTCTTCTGCTTCACCCTCCAGACTTCAACTTCTCCTTCTCCTTCTTCTACTTCTTCTGATTCACCCTCCAGACTTGAACTTCTCCTTCTCCTTCTTCTACTTATTCTGATTCACCCTCCAGACTTCACATTCTCCTTCTCCTTCTTCTGCTTCTTCTGCTTCACCGTCCTGACTTCACCTTCTCCTTCTCCTTCTTCTACTTCTTCTGCTTCATCCCGCTGACATCACCTGCTCCTTCTCCTTCTTCTGCTTCTTCTGATTCACCCTCCTAACTTCACCTTCTCCTTCTCCGTCTTCTGCTTCTTCTGATTCACCATCCTGACTTCACCTTCTCCTTCTCCTTCTTCTGCTTCATCTGATTCACCCTCCAGACTTCACCTTCACCTTCTCCTTCTTCTGCTTCTTCTGATTCACCCTCCAGACTTCACCTTCTCCTTCTCCTTCTTCTGATTCTTCTGATTCACCCTCCAGACTTCACCTTCTCCTTCTCCTTCTTCTGCTTCTTCTGATTCACCCTCCTGACTTCACCTTCTCCTTCTCCTTGTTCTACTTCTTCTGATTCACCCTCCTGACTTCACCTTCTCCTTCTCCTTCTTCTACTTCTTCTGCTTCACCCTCCAGACTTCACCTTCTCCTTCTCCTTCTTCTGCTTCTTCTGATTCACCCTCCAGACTTCTCCTTCTCCTTCTCCTTCTTCTGCTTCTTCTGATTCACCCTCCAGACTTCACCTTCTCCTTCTCCTTCTTCTGCTTCTTCTGATTCATCCTCCAGACTTCACCTTCTCCTTCTCCTTCTTCTACTTCTTCTGATTCACCCTCCAGACTTCACCTTCTCCATTTCCTTCTTCTGCTTCTTCTGATTCACCCTCCAGACTTCACCTTCTCCTTCTCCTTCGTCTACTTCTTCTGATTCACCCTCCAGACTACACCTTCTCCTTCTCCTTCTTCTACTTCTTCTCATACACCCTCCAGACTTCACCTTCTCCTTCTCCTTCTTCTGTTTCTTCTGATTCACCGTCCAGACTTCACCTTCTCCTTCTCCTTCTTCTACTACTTCTGATTCACCCTCCAGACTTCACCTTTTCCTTCTCCTTCTTCTACTTCTTCTGATTCACATTCCAGAATTCATCTTCTCCTTCTCCTTCTTCTGCTTCTTCTGATTCACCCTCCAGACTTCACCTTCTCCTTCTTCTGTTTCTTCTGCTTCACCCTCCAGAATTCACCTTCTCCTTCTCTTTCTTCTGCTTCTTCTGATTCACCCTCCAGACTTCACCTTCTCCTTCTCCTTCTTCTCATTCTTCTGATTCACCCTCCAGACTTCACCTTCTCCTTTTCCTTCTTCTGCTTCTTCTGATTCACCCTCCTGACTTCACCTTCTCCTTCTCCTTCTTCTACTTCTTCTGATTCACCCTCCTGACTTCACCTTCTCCTTCTCCTTCTTCTACTTCTTCTGCTTCACCCTCCAGACTTCAGCTTCTCCTTCTCCTTCTTCTACTTCTTCTGCTTCACCCTCCAGACTTCATCTTCTCCTTCTCCTTCTTCTGCTTCTTCTGATTCACCCTCCAGACTTCACCTTCTCCTTCTCCTTATTCTGCTTCTTCTGATTCACCCTCCAGACTTCACCTTCTCCTTCTCCTTCCTCTGCTTCTTCTGATTCACCCTCCAGACTTCACCTTCTCCTTCTCCTTCTTCTGATTCTTCTGATTCACCCTCCAGACTTCACCTTCTCCTTCTCCTTCTTCTGCTTCTTCTGATTCACCCTCCTGACTTCACCTTCTCCTTCTCCTTCTTCTACTTCTTCTGATTCACCCTCCTGACTTCACCTTCTCCTTCTCCTTCTTCTACTTCTTCTGCTTCACCCTCCAGACTTCACCTTCTCCTTCTCCTTCTTCTACTTCTTCTGATTCACCCTCCAGACTTCACCTTCTCCTTCTCCTTCTTCTGCTTCTTCTGATTCACCCTCCAGACTTCACCTTCTCCTTCTCCTTCTTCTGCTTCTTCTGATTCACACTCCAGACTTCACCTTCTCCTTCTCCTTCTTCTACTTCTTCTGATTCACCCTCCAGACTTCACCTTCTCCTTCTCTTTCTTCTGCTTCTTCTGATTCACCCTCCAGACTTCACCTTCTCCTTCTCCTTCTTCTGATTCTTCTGATTCACCCTCCAGACTTCACCTTCTTCTTCTCCTTCTTCTGCTTCTTCTGATTCACCCTCCTGACTTCACCTTCTCCTTCTCCTTCTTCTACTTCTTCTGATTCACCCTCCAGACTTCACCTTCTCCTTCTCCTTCTTCTGCTTCTTCTGATTCACCCTCCAGACTTCACCTTCTCCTTCTCCTTCGTCTACTTCTTCTGATTCACCCTCCAGACAACACCTTCTCCTTCTTCTACTTCTTCTGATTCACCCTCCAGACTTCACCTTCTCCTTCTCCTTCTTCTGCTTCTTCTGATTCACCCTCCTGACTTCACCTTCTCCTTCTCCTTCTTCTACTTCTTCTGATTCACCCTCCTGACTTCAACTTCTCCTTCTCCTTCTTCTACTTCTTCTGCTTCACCCTCCAGACTTCAACTTCTCCTTCTCCTTCTTCTACTTCTTCTGATTCACCCTCCAGACTTGAACTTCTCCTTCTCCTTCTTCTACTTATTCTGATTCACCCTCCAGACTTCACATTCTCCTTCTCCTTCTTCTGCTTCTTCTGCTTCACCGTCCTGACTTCACCTTCTCCTTCTCCTTCTTCTACTTCTTCTGCTTCATCCCGCTGACATCACCTGCTCCTTCTCCTTCTTCTGCTTCTTCTGATTCACCCTCCTAACTTCACCTTCTCCTTCTCCGTCTTCTGCTTCTTCTGATTCACCCTCCTGACTTCACCTTCTCCTTCTCCTTCTTCTGCTTCATCTGATTCACCCTCCAGACTTCACGTTCACCTTCTCCTTCTTCTGCTTCTTCTGATTCACCCTCCAGACTTCACCTTCTCCTTCTCCTTCTTCTGATTCTTCTGATTCACCCTCCAGACTTCACCTTCTCCTTCTCCTTCTTCTGCTTCTTCTGATTCACCCTCCTGACTTCACCTTCTCCTTCTCCTTGTTCTACTTCTTCTGATTCACCCTCCTGACTTCACCTTCTCCTTCTCCTTCTTCTACTTCTTCTGCTTCACCCTCCAGACTTCACCTTCTCCTTCTCCTTCTTCTGCTTCTTCTGATTCACCCTCCAGACTTCTTCTTCTCCTTCTCCTTCTTCTGCTTCTTCTGATTCACCCTCCAGACTTCACCTTCTCCTTCTTCTGCTTCTTCTGATTCATCCTCCAGACTTCACCTTCTCCTTCTCCTTCTTCTACTTCTTCTGATTCACCCTCCAGACTTCACCTTCTCCATTTCCTTCTTCTGCTTCTTCTGATTCACCCTCCAGACTTCACCTTCTCCTTCTCCTTCGTCTACTTCTTCTGATTCACCCTCCAGACTACACGTTCTCCTTCTCCTTCTTCTACTTCTTCTCATACACCCTCCAGACTTCACCTTCTCCTTCTCCTTCTTCTGTTTCTTCTGATTCACCGTCCAGACTTCACCTTCTCCTTCTCCTTCTTCTACTACTTCTGATTCACCCTCCAGACTTCACCTTCTCCTTCTCCTTCTTCTACTTCTTCTGATTCACCCTCCAGAATTCATCTTCTCCTTCTCCTTCTTCTGCTTCTTCTGATTCACCCTCCAGACTTCACCTTCTCCTTCTTCTGTTTCTTCTGCTTCACCCTCCAGAATTCACCTTCTCCTTCTCTTTCTTCTGCTTCTTCTGATTCACCCTCCAGACTTCACCTTCTCCTTCTCCTTCTTCTCATTCTTCTGATTCACCCTCCAGACTTCACCTTCTCCTTTTCCTTCTTCTGCTTCTTCTGATTCACCCTCCTGACTTCACCTTCTCCTTCTCCTTCTTCTACTTCTTCTGATTCACCCTCCTGACTTCACCTTCTCCTTCTCCTTCTTCTACTTCTTCTGCTTCACCCTCCAGACTTCAGCTTCTCCTTCTCCTTCTTCTACTTCTTCTGCTTCACCCTCCAGACTTCATCTTCTCCTTCTCCTTCTTCTGCTTCTTCTGATTCACCCTCCAGACTTCACCTTCTCCTTCTCCTTATTCTGCTTCTTCTGATTCACCCTCCAGACTTCACCTTCTCCTTCTCCTTCCTCTGCTTCTTCTGATTCACCCTCCAGACTTCACCTTCTCCTTCTCCTTCTTCTGATTCTTCTGATTCACCCTCCAGACTTCACCTTCTCCTTCTCCTTCTTCTGCTTCTTCTGATTCACCCTCCTGACTTCACCTTCTCCTTCTCCTTCTTCTACTTCTTCTGATTCACCCTCCTGACTTCACCTTCTCCTTCTCCTTCTTCTACTTCTTCTGCTTCACCCTCCAGACTTCACCTTCTCCTTCTCCTTCTTCTACTTCTTCTGATTCACCCTCCAGACTTCACCTTCTCCTTCTCCTTCTTCTGCTTCTTCTGATTCACCCTCCAGACTTCACCTTCTCCTTCTCCTTCTTCTGCTTCTTCTGATTCACACTCCAGACTTCACCTTCTCCTTCTCCTTCTTCTACTTCTTCTGATTCACCCTCCAGACTTCACCTTCTCCTTCTCTTTCTTCTGCTTCTTCTGATTCACCCTCCAGACTTCACCTTCTCCTTCTCCTTCTTCTGATTCTTCTGATTCACCCTCCAGACTTCACCTTCTTCTTCTCCTTCTTCTGCTTCTTCTGATTCACCCTCCTGACTTCACCTTCTCCTTCTCCTTCTTCTACTTCTTCTGATTCACCCTCCTGACTTCACCTTCTCCTTCTCCTTCTTCTACTTCTTCTGCTTCACCCTCCAGACTTCACCTTCTCCTTCTCCTTCTTCTACTTCTTCTGATTCACCCTCCAGACTTGACCTTCTCCTTCTCCTTCTTCTACTTCTTCTGATTCACCCTCCAGACTTCACCTTCTCCTTCTCCTTCTTCTGCTTCTTCTGCTTCACCGTCCTGACTTCACCTTCTCCTTCTCCTTCTTCTACTTCTTCTGCTTCATCCCCCTGACATCACCTGCTCCTTCTCCTTCTTCTGCTTCTTCTGATTCACCCTCCTAACTTCACCTTCTCCTTCTCCTTCTTCTGCTTCTTCTGATTCACCCTCCTGACTTCACCTTCTCCTTCTCCTTCTTCTGCTTCTTCTGATTCACCCTCCAGACTTCACCTTCTCCTTCTCCTTCTTCTGCTTCTTCTGATTCACCCTCCAGACCTCACCTTCTCCTTCTCCTTTTTCTGCTTCTTCTGATTCACCCTCCAGACCTCACCTTCTCCTTCTCCTTCTTCTACTTCTTCTGATTCACCCTCCAGACTTCATCTTCTCCTTCTCCTTCTTCTGCTTCTTCTGATTCACCCTCCAGACTTCACCTTCTCCTTCTCCTTCTTCTGCTTCTTCTGATTCACCCTCCAGACTTCACCTTCTCCTTCTCCTTCTTCTACTTCTTCTGATTCACCCTCCAGACTTCACCATCTCCTTCTCCTTCTTCTACTTCTTCTGATTCACCCTCCAGTCTTCACCTTCTGCTTCTCCTTCTTCTGTTTCTTCTGCTTCACCCTCCAGACTTCACCTTCTCCTTCTCTTTCTTCTGCTTCTTCTGATTCACCCTCCAGACTTCACCTTCTCCTTCTCCTTCTTCTGATTCTTATGATTCACCCTCCTGACTTCACCTTCTCCTTCTCCTTCTTCTACTTCTTCTGCTTCACCCTCCAGACTTCACCTTCTCCTTCTCCTTCTTCTACTTCTTCTGATTCACCCTCCAGACTTGACCTTCTCCTTCTCCTTCTTCTACTTCTTCTGATTCACCCTCCAGACTTCACCTTCTCCTTCTCCTTCTTCTGCTTCTTCTGCTTCACCGTCCTGACTTCACCTTCTCCTTCTCCTTCTTCTACTTCTTCTGCTTCATCCCCCTGACATCATCTGCTCCTTCTCCTTCTTCTGCTTCTTCTGATTCACCCTCTTAACTTCACCTTCTCCTTCTCCTTCTTCTGCTTCTTCTGATTCACCCTCCTGACTTCACCTTCTCCTTCTCCTTCTTCTGCTTCTTCTGATTCACCCTCCAGACTTCACTTTCTCCTTCTCCTTCTTCTGCTTCTTCTGAATCACCCTCCAGACTTTACCTTCTCCTTCTCCTTCTTCTGATTCTTCTGATTCACCCTCCAGACTTCACCTTCTCCTTCTCCTTCTTCTGCTTCTTATGATTCACCCTCCTGACTTCACCTTCTCCTTCTCCTTCTTCTACTTCTTCTGATTCACCCTCCTGACTTCACCTTCTCCTTCTCCTTCTTCTACTTCTTCTGCTTCACCCTCCAGACTTCACCTTCTCCTTCTCCTTCTTCTACTTCTTCTGATTCACCCTTCAGACTTCACCTTCTCCTTCTCCTTTTTCTGCTTCTTCTGATTCACCCTCCAGACTTCACCTTCTCCTTCTCCTTATTCTGCTTCTTCTGATTCACCCTCCAGACTTCACCTTCTCCTTCTCCTTCTTCTGCTTCTTCTGATTCACCCTCCAGACTTCACCTTCTCCTTCTCCTTCTTCTGCTTCTTCTGATTCACCCTCCAGACTTCACCTTCTCCTTCTCCTTCTTCTACTTCTTCTGATTCACCCTCCAGACTTCACCTTCTCCTTCTCCTTCTTCTGCTTCTTCTGCTTCACCCTCCAGACTTCACCTTCTCCTTCTCCTTAATCTGCTTCTTCTGATTCACCCTCCAGACTTCACCTTCTCCTTCTCCTTCTTCTGCTTCTTCTGATTCACACTCCAGACTTCACCTTCTCCTTCTCCTTCTTCTACTTCTTCTGATTCACCCTCCAGACTTCACCTTCTCCTTCTCTTTCTTCTGCTTCTTCTGATTCACCCTCCAGACTTCACCTTCTCCTTCTCCTTCTTCTGATTCTTCTGATACACCCTCCAGACTTCACCTTCTCCTTCTCCTTCTTCTGCTTCTTCTGATTCACCCTCCTGACTTCACCTTCTCCTTCTCCTTCTTCTACTTCTTCTGATTCACCCTCCTGACTACACCTTCTCCTTCTCCTTCTTCTACTTCTTCTGCTTCACCCTCCAGACTTCACCTTCTCCTTCTCCTTATTCTACTTCTTCTGATTCACCCTCCAGACTTGACCTTCTCCTTCTCCTTCTTCTACTTCTTCTGATTCACCCTCCAGACTTCACCTTCTCCTTCTCCTTCTTCTGCTTCTTCTGCTTCACCGTCCTGACTTCACCTTCTCCTTCTCCTTCTTCTACTTCTTCTGCTTCATCCCCCTGACATCACCTGCTCCTTCTCCTTCTTCTGCTTCTTCTGATTCACCCTCCTAACTTTACCTTCTCCTTCTCCTTCTTCTGCTTCTTCTGATTCACCCTGCAGACTTCACCTTCTCCTTCTCCTTCTTCTGCTTCTTCTGATTCACCCTCCAGACTTCACCTTCTCCTTCTCCTTCTTCTGCTTCTTCTGATTCACCCTCCAGACCTCACCTTCTCCTTCTCCTTCTTCTACTTCTTCTGATTCACCCTCCAGACTTCATCTTCTCCTTCTCCTTCTTCTGCTTCTTCTGATTCACCCTCCAGACTTCACCTTCTCCTTCTCCTTCTTCTGCTTCTTCTGATTCACCCTCCAGACTTCACCTTCTCCTTCTCCTTCTTCTACTTCTTCTGATTCACCCTCCAGACTTCACCTTCTCCTTCTCCTTCTTCTACTTCTTCTGATTCACCCTCCAGTCTTCACCTTCTCCTTCTCCTTCTTCTGTTTCTGCTGCTTCACCCTCCAGACTTCACCTTCTCCTTCTCTTTTTTCTGCTTCTTCTGATTCACCCTCCAGACTTCACCTTCTCCTTCTCCTTCTTCTGATTCTTCTGATTCACCCTCCAGACTTCACCTTCTCCTTCTCCTTCTTCTGCTTCTTCTGATTCACCCTCCTGACTTCATCTTCTCCTTCTCCTTCTTCTACTTCTTCTGATTCACCCTCCTGACTTCACCTTCTCCTTCTCCTTCTTCTACTTCTTCTGCTTCACCCTCCAGACTTCACCTTCTCCTTCTCCTTCTTCGACTTCTTCTGATTCACCCTTCAGACTTCACCTTCTCCTTCTCCTTTTTCTGCTTCTTCTGATTCATCCTCCAGACTTCACCTTCTCCTTCTCCTTCTTCTGCTTCTTCTGATTCACCCTCCAGACTTCACCTTCTCCTTCTCCTTCTTCTGCTTCTTCTGATTCACCCTCCAGACTTCACCTTCTCCTTCTCCTTCTTCTGCTTCTTCTGATTCACCCTCCAGACTTCACCTTCTCCTTCTCCTTCTGCTTTTTCTGATTCACCCTCCAGACTTCACCTTCTCCTTCTCCTTCTTCTACTTCTTCTGATTCACCCTCCAGACTTCACCTTCTCCTTCTCCTTCTTCTGCTTCTTCTGATTCACCCTCCAGACTTCACCTTCTCCTTCTCCTGCTTCTTCTGATTCACCCTCCAGACTTCACCTTCTCCTTCTCCTTCTTCTACTCCTTCTGATTCACCCTCCAGACTTCACCTTCTCCTTCTCCTTCTTCTGCTTCTTCTGATTCACCCTCCAGACTTCACCTTCTCCTTCTCCTTATTCTGCTTCTTCTGATTCACCCTCCAGACTTCACCTTCTCCTTCTCCTTCTTCTGCTTCTTCTGATTCACCCTGCAGACTTCACCTTCTCCTTCTCCTTCTTCTGCTTCTTCTGATTCACCCTCCAGACTTCACCTTCTCCTTCTCCTTCTTCTACTTCTTCTGATTCACCCTCCAGACTTCACCTTCTCCTTCTCCTTCTTCTGCTTCTTCTGATTCACCCTCCAGACTTCACCTTCTCCTTCTCCTTCGTCTACTTCTTCTGATTCACCCTCCAGACTACACCTTCTCCTTCTCCTTCTTCTACTTCTTCTGATTCACCCTCCAGACTTCACCTTCTCCTTCTCCTTCTTCTGCTTCTTCTGATTCACCCTCCAGACTTCACCTTCTCCTTCTCCTTCTTCTACTTCTTCTGATTCACCCTCCAGACTTCACCTTCTCCTTCTTCTACTTATTCTGATTCACCCTCCAGACTTCACCTTCTCCTTCTCCTTCTTCTACTTCTTCTGCTTCTCCCTCCAGACTTCACCTTCTCCTTCTCCTTCTTCTGCTTCTTCTGATTCACCCTCCAGACTTCACCTTCTCCTTCTCCTTCTTCTACTTCTTCTGATTCACCCTCCAGACTTCAGCTTCTCCTTCTTCTTCTTCTACTTCTTCTGATTCACCCTCCAGACTTCACCTTCTCCTTCTCCTTCTTCTCCTTCTTCTGATTCACCCTCCTGACTTCACGTTCTCCTTCTCCTTCTTCTGCTTCTTCTGCTTCACCCTCCAGACTTTACCTTCTCCTTCTCCTTCCTCTGCTTCTTCTGCTTCACCCTCCTGACTTCACCTTCTCCTTCTCCTTCTTCTACCTCTTCTGATTCACCCTCCAGACTTCACCTTCTCCTTCTCCTTCTTCTACTCATTCTGATTCACCCTCCAGACTTCACCTTCTCCTTCTCCTTCTTCTGCTTCTTCTGATTCACCCTCCAGACTTCACCTTCTCCTTCTCCTTATTCTGCTTCTTCTGATTCACCCTCCAGACTTCACCTTCTCCTTCTCCTTCTTCTGCTTCTTCTGATTCACCCTGCAGACTTCACCTTCTCCTTCTCCTTCTTCTGCTTCTTCTGATTCACCCTCCAGACTTCACCTTCTCCTTCTCCTTCTTCTACTTTTTCTGATTCACCCTCCAGACTTCACCTTCTCCTTCTCCTTCTTCTGCTTCTTCTGATTCACCCTCCACACTTCACCTTCTCCTTCTCCTTCGTCTACTTCTTCTGATTCACCCTCCAGACTACACCTTCTCCTTCTCCTTCTTCTACTTCTTCTGATTCACCCTCCAGACTTCACCTTCTCCTTCTCCTTCTTCTGCTTCTTCTGATTCACCCTCCAGACTTCACCTTCTCCTTCTCCTTCTTCTACTTCTTCTGATTCACCCTCCAGACTTCACCTTCTCCTTCTTCTACTTCTTCTGATTCACCCTCCAGACTTCACCTTCTCCTTCTCCTTCTTCTACTTCTTCTGCTTCTCCCTCCAGACTTCACCTTCTCCTTCTCCTTCTTCTGCTTCTTCTGATTCACCCTCCAGACTTCACCTTCTCCTTCTCCTTCTTCTACTTCTTCTGATTCACCCTCCAGACTTCAGCTTCTCCTTCTTCTTCTTCTACTTCTTCTGATTCACCCTCCAGACTTCACCTTCTCCTTCTCCTTCTTCTCCTTCTTCTGATTCACCCTCCTGACTTCACGTTCTCCTTCTCCTTCTTCTGCTTCTTCTGCTTCACCCTCCAGACTTTACCTTCTCCTTCTCCTTCCTCTGCTTCTTCTGCTTCACCCTCCTGACTTCACCTTCTCCTTCTCCTTCTTCTACTTCTTCTGATTCACCCTCCAGACTTCACCTTCTCCTTCTCCTTCTTCTGCTTCTTCTGCTTCACCCTCCAGACTTCACCTTCTCCTTCCCCTTCTTCTGCTTCTTCTGCTTCGCCCTCCAGACTTCACCTTCTCCTTCTCCTTCTTCTGCTTCTTCTGCTTCACCCTCCAGACTTCACCTTCTCCTTCTCCTTCTTCTGCTTCTTCTGCTTCACTCTCGTAACTTCACCTTCTCCTTCTCCTCCTTCTACTTCTTCTGATTCACCCTCCAGACTTCACCTTCTCCTTCTCCTTCTTCTGCTTCTTCTGCTTCACCCTCCAGACTTCACCTTCTCCTTCTCCTTCTTCTGCTTCTTCTGCTGCGCCCTCCAGACTTCACCTTCTCCTTCTCCTTCTTCTGCTTCTTCTGCTTCACCCTCCTGACTTCACCTTCTCCTTCTCCTTCTTCTACTTCTTCTGCTTCACCCCCCTGACTTCACCTGCTCCTTCTCCTTCTTCTGCTTCTTCTGATTCACCCTCCTAACTTTACCTTCTCCTTCTCCTTCTTCTGCTTCTTCTGATTCACCCTCCTGACTTCACCTTCTCCTTCTCCTTCTTCTGCTTCTTCTAATTCACCCTCCAGACGTCACCTTCTCCTTCTCCTTCTTCTGCTTCCTCTGATTCACCCTCCAGACTTCACCTTCTCCTTCTCCTTCTTCTGCTTCTTCTGATTCACCCTCCTAACTTCACCTTCTCCTACTCCTTCTTCTGCTTCTTCTGATTCACCCTCCTGACTTCACCTTCTCTTTCTCCTTCTTCTGCTTCTTCTGATTCACCCTCCAGACTTCACCTTCTCCTTCTCCTTCTTCTGCTTCTTCTGATTCACCCTCCAGACTTCACCTTCTCCTTCTCCTTCTTCTGATTCTTCTGATTCACCCTTCAGACCTCACCTTCTCCTTCTTCTACTTCTTCTGATTCACCCTCCAGACTTCATCTTTTCCTTCTCCTTCTTCTACTTCTTCTGATTCATCCTCCAGACTTCACCTTCTCCTTCTCCTTCTTCTACTTCTTCTGATTCACCCTCCAGTCTTCACCTTCTCCTTCTCCTTCTTCTGTTTCTTCTGCTTCACCCTCCAGACTTCACTTTCTCCTTCTCTTTCTTCTGCTTCTTCTGATTCACCCTCCAGACTTCACCTTCTACTTCTCCTTATAATGCTTCTTCTGATTCACCCTCCAGACTTCACCTTCTCCTTCTCCTTCTTCTGCTTATTCTGATTCACCCTCCAGACTTCACCTTCTCCTTCTCCTTCTTCTACTTCTTCTGATTCACCCTCCAGACTTCAGCTTCTCCTTCTCCTTCTTCTACTTCTTCTGATTCACCCTCCAGACTTCACCTTCTCCTTCTCCTTCTTCTCCTTCTTCTGATTCACCCTCCTGACTTCACGTTCTCCTTCTCCTTCTTCTGCTTCTTCTGCTTCACCCTCCAGACTTTACCTTCTCCTTCTCCTTCCTCTGCTTCTTCTGCTTCACCCTCCTGACTTCACCTTCTCCTTCTCCTTCTTCTACTTCTTCTGATTCACCCTCCAGACTTCACCTTCTCCTTCTCCTTCTTCTGCTTCTTCTGCTTCACCCTCCAGACTTCACCTTCTCCTTCCCCTTCTTCTGCTTCTTCTGCTTCGCCCTCCAGACTTCACCTTCTCCTTCTCCTTCTTCTGCTTCTTCTGCTTCACGCTCCAGACTTCACCTTCTCCTTCTCCTTCTTCTGCTTCTTCTGCTTCACTCTCGTAACTTCACCTTCTCCTTCTCCTCCTTCTACTTCTTCTGATTCACCCTCCAGACTTCACCTTCTCCTTCTCCTTCTTCTGCTTCTTCTGCTTCACCCTCCAGACTTCACCTTCTCCTTCTCCTTCTTCTGCTTCTTCTGCTGCGCCCTCCAGACTTCACCTTCTCCTTCTCCTTCTTCTGCTTCTTCTGCTTCACCCTCCTGACTTCACCTTCTCCTTCTCCTTCTTCTTCTGCTTCACCCCCCTGACTTCACCTGCTCCTTCTCCTTCTTCTGCTTCTTCTGATTCACCCTCCTAACTTTACCTTCTCCTTCTCCTTCTTCTGCTTCTTCTGATTCACCCTCCTGACTTCACCTTCTCCTTCTCCTTCTTCTGCTTCTTCTAATTCACCCTCCAGACTTCACCTTCTCCTTCTCCTTCTTCTGCTTCTTCTGATTCACCCTCCAGACTTCACCTTCTCCTTCTCCTTCTTCTGCTTCTTCTGATTCACCCTCCTAACTTCACCTTCTCCTTCTCCTTCTTCTGCTTCTTCTGATTCACCCTCCTGACTTCACCTTCTCCTTCTCCTTCTTCTGCTTCTTCTGATTCACCCTCCAGACTTCACCTTCTCCTTCTCCTTCTTCTGCTTCTTCTGATTCACCCTCCAGACTTCACCTTCTCCTTCTCCTTCTTCTGATTCTTCTGATTCACCCTTCAGACCTCACCTTCTCCTTCTTCTACTTCTTCTGATTCACCCTCCAGACTTCATCTTTTCCTTCTCCTTCTTCTACTTCTTTTGATTCATCCTCCAGACTTCACCTTCTCCTTCTCCTTCTTCTACTTCTTCTGATTCACCCTCCAGTCTTCACCTTCTCCTTCTCCTTCTTCTGTTTCTTCTGCTTCACCCTCCAGACTTCACTTTCTCCTTCTCTTTCTTCTGCTTCTTCTGATTCACCCTCCAGACTTCACCTTCTACTTCTCCTTATAATGCTTCTTCTGATTCACCCTCCAGACTTCACCTTCTCCTCCTCCTTCTTCTGCTTCTTCTGATTCACCCTCCAGACTTCACCTTCTCCTTCTCCTTCTTCTGTTTCTTCTGATTCACCCTCCAGACTTCACCTTCTCCTTCTCCTTCTTCTGCTTCTTCTGATTCACCCTCCAGACTTCACCTTCTCCTTCTCCTTCTTCTGCTTCTTCTGATTCACCCTCCAGACTTCACCTTCTCCTTCTCCTTCTTCTGCTTCTTCTGATTCACCCTCCAGACTTCACCTTCTCCTTCTCCTTCTTCTGCTTCTTCTGATTCACCCTCCTAACTTCACCTTCTCCTTCTCCTTCTTCTGCTTCTTCTGATTCACCCTCCTGACTTCACCTTCTCCTTCTCCTTCTTCTGCTTCTTCTGATTCACCCTCCAGACTTCACCTTCTCCTTCTCCTTCTTCTGCTTCTTCTGATTCACCCTCCAGACTTCACCTTCTCCTTCTCCTTCTTCTGATTCTTCTGATTCACCCTCCAGACCTCACCTTCTCCTTCTTCTACTTCTTCTGATTCACCCTCCAGACTTCATCTTTTCCTTCTCCTTCTTCTACTTCTTCTGATTCATCCTCCAGACTTCACCTTCTCCTTCTCCTTCTTCTACTTCTTCTGATTCACCCTCCAGTCTTCACCTTCTCCTTCTCCTTCTTCTGTTTCTTCTGCTTCACCCTCCAGACTTCACTTTCTCCTTCTCTTTCTTCTGCTTCTTCTGATTCACCCTCCAGACTTCACCTTCTCCTTCTCCTTCTTCTGCTTCTTCTGATTCACCCTCCAGACTTCACCTTCTCCTTCTCCTTCTTCTGCTTCTTCTGATTCACCCTCCAGACTTCACCTTCTCCTTCTCCTTCTTCTGCTTCTTCTGATTCACCCTCCAGACTTCACCTTCTCCTTCTCCTTCTTCTACTTCTTCTGCTTCACCCCCCTGACTTCACCTTCTCCTTCTCCTTCTTCTGCTTCTTCTGATTCACCCTCCAGACTTCACCTTCTCCTTCTCCTTCTTCTGCTTCTTCTGATTCACCCTCCAGACTTCACCTTCTCCTTCTCCTTCTTCTGCTTCTTCTGATTCACCCTCCAGACTTCACCTTCTCCTTCTCCTTCTTCTGCTTCTTCTGATTCACCCTTCAGACTTCACCTTCTCCTTCTCCTTCTTCTGCTTCTTCTGATTCACCCTCCAGACCTCACCTTCTCCTTCTCCTTCATCTACTTCTTCTGATTCACCCTCCAGACTTCATCTTCTCCTTCTCCTTCTTCTGCTTCTTCTGATTCACCCTCCAGACTTCACCTTCTCCTTCTCCTTCTTCTGCTTCTTCTGATTCACCCCCCAGACTTCACCTTCTCCTTCTCCTTCTTCTACTTCTTCTGCTTCACCCCCCTGACTTCACCTTCTCCTTCTCCTTCTTCTGCTTCTTCTGATTCACCCTACTAACTTCACCTTCTCCTTCTCCTTCTTCTGCTTCTTCTGATTCACCCTCCTGACTTCACCTTCTCCTTCTCCTTCTTCTGCTTCTTCTGATTCACCCTCCAGACTTCACCTTCTCCTTCTCCTTCTTCTCATTCTTCTGATTCACCCTCCAGACTTTCCTTCTCCTACTCCTTCTTCTACTTCTTCTGATTCACCCTCCAGACTTCACCTTCTCCTTCTCCTTCTTCTACTTCTTCTGATTCACCCTCCAGTCTTCACCTTCTCCTTCTCCTTCTTCTGCTTCTTCTGCTTCACCCTCCAGACTTCACCTTCTCCTTCTCTTTCTTCAGCTTCTTCTGATTCACCCTCCAGACTTCACCTTCTACTTCTCCTTATAATGCTTCTTCTGATTCACCCTCCAGACTTCACCTTCTCCTCCTCCTTCTTCTGCTTCTTCTGATTCACCCTCCAGACTTCACCTTCTCCTTCTCCTTCTTCTGTTTCTTCTGATTCACCCTCCAGACTTCACCTTCTCCTTCTCCTTCTTCTGCTTCTTCTGATTCACCCTCCAGACTTCACCTTCTCCTTCTCCTTCTTCTGCTTCTTCTGATTCACCCTCCAGACTTCACCTTCTCCTTCTCCTTCTTCTGCTTCTTCTGATTCACCCTCCTGACTTCACCTTCTCCTTCTCCTTCTTCTGCTTCTTCTGATTCACCCTCCTAACTTCACCTTCTCCTTCTCCTTCTTCTGCTTCTTCTGATTCACCCTCCTGACTTCACCTTCTCCTTCTCCTTCTTCTGCTTCTTCTGATTCACCCTCCAGACTTCACCTTCTCCTTCTCCTTCTTCTGCTTCTTCTGATTCACCCTCCAGACTTCACCTTCTCCTTCTCCTTCTTCTGATTCTTCTGATTCACCCTCCAGACCTCACCTTCTCCTTCTTCTACTTCTTCTGATTCACCCTCCAGACTTCATCTTTTCCTTCTCCTTCTTCTACTTCTTCTGATTCATCCTCCAGACTTCACCTTCTCCTTCTCCTTCTTCTACTTCTTCTGATTCACCCTCCAGTCTTCACCTTCTCCTTCTCCTTCTTCTGTTTCTTCTGCTTCACCCTCCAGACTTCACTTTCTCCTTCTCTTTCTTCTGCTTCTTCTGATTCACCCTCCAGACTTCACCTTCTCCTTCTCCTTCTTCTGCTTCTTCTGATTCACCCTCCAGACTTCACCTTCTCCTTCTCCTTCTTCTGCTTCTTCTGATTCACCCTCCAGACTTCACCTTCTCCTTCTCCTCCTGCTGCTTCTTCTGATTCACCCTTCAGACTTCACCTTCTCCTTCTCCTTCTTCTGCTTCTTCTGATTCACCCTCCAGACCTCACCTTCTCCTTCTGCTTCATCTACTTCTTCTGATTCACCCTCCAGACTTCATCTTCTCCTTCTCCTTCTTCTGCTTCTTCTGATACACCCTCCAGACTTCACCTTCTCCTTCTCCTTCTTCTGCTTCTTCTGATTCACCCTCCAGACTTCACCTTCTCCTTCTCCTTCTTCTGCTTCTTCTGATTCACCCTCCAGACTTCACCTTCTCCTTCTCCTTCTTCTACTTCTTCTGCTTCACCCCCCTGACTTCACCTTCTCCTTCTCCTTCTTCTGCTTCTTCTGATTCACCCTCCAGACTTCACCTTCTCCTTCTCCTTCTTCTGCTTCTTCTGATTCACCCTCCAGACTTCACCTTCTCCTTCTCCTTCTTCTGCTTCTTCTGATTCACCCTCCAGACTTCACCTTCTCCTTCTCCTTCTTCTGCTTCTTCTGATTCACCCTTCAGACTTCACCTTCTCCTTCTCCTTCTTCTGCTTCTTCTGATTCACCCTCCAGACCTCACCTTCTCCTTCTCCTTCATCTACTTCTTCTGATTCACCCTCCAGACTTCATCTTCTCCTTCTCCTTCTTCTGCTTCTTCTGATTCACCCTCCAGACTTCACCTTCTCCTTCTCCTTCTTCTGCTTCTTCTGATTCACCCCCAGACTTCACCTTCTCCTTCTCCTTCTCCTACTTCTTCTGCTTCACCCCCCTGACTTCACCTTCTCCTTCTCCTTCTTCTGCTTCTTCTGATTCACCCTACTAACTTCACCTTCTCCTTCTCCTTCTTCTGCTTCTTCTGATTCACCCTCCTGACTTCACCTTCTCCTTCTCCTTCTTCTGCTTCTTCTGATTCACCCTCCAGACTTCACCTTCTCCTTCTCCTTCTTCTCATTCTTCTGATTCACCCTCCAGACTTTCCTTCTCCTACTCCTTCTTCTACTTCTTCTGATTCACCCTCCAGACTTCACCTTCTCCTTCTCCTTCTTCTACTTCTTCTGATTCACCCTCCAGTCTTCACCTTCTCCTTCTCCTTCTTCTGCTTCTTCTGCTTCACCCTCCAGACTTCACCTTCTCCTTCTCTTTCTTCAGCTTCTTCTGATTCACCCTCCAGACTTCACATTCTCCTTCTCCTTCTTCTGATTCTTCTGATTCACTCTCCAGGCTTCACCTTCTCCTTCTCCTTCTTCTGCTTCTTCTGATTCACCCTCCTGACTTCACCTTCTCCTTCTCCTTCTTCTACCTCTTCTGATTCACCCTCCTGACTTCACCTTCTCCTTCTCCTTCTTCTCCTTCTTCTGCTTCACCCTCCAGCCTCCAGACTTCACCTTCTCCTTCTCCGTCTTCTACTTCTTCTGATTCACCCTCCAGACTTCATCTTCTCCTTCTTCTGCCTCTTCTGATTCACCCTCCAGACTTCACCTTCTCCTTCTCCTTCTTCTACTTCTTCTGATTCACCCTCCAGACTTCACCATCTCCTTCTCCTTCTTCTGCTTCTTCTGATTCACCCTCCAGACTTCTCCTTCTCCTACTCCTTCTTCTACTTCTTCTGATTCAACCTCCAGACTTCATCTTCTCCTTCTCCTTCTTCTGCTTCTTCCGATTCACCCTCCAGACTTCACCTTCTCCTTCTCCTTCTTCTGCTTCTTCCGATTCACCCTCCAGACTTCACCTTCTCCTTCTCCTTCTTCTACTTCTTCTTATTCACCCTCCAGACTTCACCTTCTCCTTCTCCTTCTTCTACTTCTTCTGATTCACCCTCCAGACTTCACCTTCTCCTTCTCCTTCTTCTGCTTCTTCTGATTCACCCTCCAGACTTCACCTTCTCCTTCTCCTTCTTCTGCTTCTTCTGATTCACCCTCCAGACTTCACCTTCTCCTTCTCCTTCTTCTGCTTCTTCTGATTCACCCTTCAGATTTCACCTTCTCCTTCTCCTTCTTCTGCTTCTTCTGCTTCACCCTCCAGACTTCACCTTCTCCTTCCCCTTCTTCTGCTTCTTCTGCTTCGCCCTCCAGACTTCACCTTCTCCTTCTCCTTCTTCTGCTTCTTCTGCTTCACCCTCCAGACTTCACCTTCTCCTTCTCCTTCTTCTGCTTCTTCTGCTTCACTCTCGTAACTTCACCTTCTCCTTCTCCTCCTTCTACTTCTTCTGATTCACCCTCCAGACTTCACCTTCTCCTTCTCCTTCTTCTGCTTCTTCTGCTTCACCCTCCAGACTTCACCTTCTCCTTCTCCTTCTTCTGCTTCTTCTGCTGCGCCCTCCAGACTTCACCTTCTCCTTCTCCTTCTTCTGCTTCTTCTGCTTCACCCTCCTGACTTCACCTTCTCCTTCTCCTTCTTCTACTTCTTCTGCTTCACCCCCCTGACTTCACCTGCTCCTTCTCCTTCTTCTGCTTCTTCTGATTCACCCTCCTAACTTTACCTTCTCCTTCTCCTTCTTCTGCTTCTTCTGATTCACCCTCCTGACTTCACCTTCTCCTTCTCCTTCTTCTGCTTCTTCTAATTCACCCTCCAGACTTCACCTTCTCCTTCTCCTTCTTCTGCTTCTTCTGATTCACCCTCCAGACTTCACCTTCTCCTTCTCCTTCTTCTGCTTCTTCTGATTCACCCTCCTAACTTCACCTTCTCCTTCTCCTTCTTCTGCTTCTTCTGATTCACCCTCCTGACTTCACCTTCTCCTTCTCCTTCTTCTACTTCTTCTGATTCACCCTCCAGACTTCACCTTCTCCTTCTCCTTCTTCTGCTTCTTCTGATTCACCCTCCAGACTTCACCTTCTCCTTCTCCTTCTTCTGCTTCTTCTGATTCACCCTCCAGACTTCACCTTCTCCTTCTCCTTCTTCTGCTTCTTCTGATTCACCCTTCAGATTTCACCTTCTCCTTCTCCTTCTTCTGCTTCTTCTGCTTCACCCTCCAGACTTCACCTTCTCCTTCCCCTTCTTCTGCTTCTTCTGCTTCGCCCTCCAGACTTCACCTTCTCCTTCTCCTTCTTCTGCTTCTTCTGCTTCACCCTCCAGACTTCACCTTCTCCTTCTCCTTCTTCTGCTTCTTCTGCTTCACTCTCGTAACTTCACCTTCTCCTTCTCCTCCTTCTACTTCTTCTGATTCACCCTCCAGACTTCACCTTCTCCTTCTCCTTCTTCTGCTTCTTCTGCTTCACCCTCCTGACTTCACCTTCTCCTTCTCCTTCTTCTACTTCTTCTGCTTCACCCCCCTGACTTCACCTGCTCCTTCTCCTTCTTCTGCTTCTTCTGATTCACCCTCCTAACTTTACCTTCTCCTTCTCCTTCTTCTGCTTCTTCTGATTCACCCTCCTGACTTCACCTTCTCCTTCTCCTTCTTCTGCTTCTTCTAATTCACCCTCCAGACTTCACCTTCTCCTTCTCCTTCTTCTGCTTCTTCTGATTCACCCTCCAGACTTCACCTTCTCCTTCTCCTTCTTCTGCTTCTTCTGATTCACCCTCCTAACTTCACCTTCTCCTTCTCCTTCTTCTGCTTCTTCTGATTCACCCTCCTGACTTCACCTTCTCCTTCTCCTTCTTCTGCTTCTTCTGATTCACCCTCCAGACTTCACCTTCTCCTTCTCCTTCTTCTGCTTCTTCTGATTTACCCTCCAGACTTCACCTTCTCCTTCTCCTTCTTCTGATTCTTCAGATTCACCCTCCAGACCTCACCTTCTCCTTCTTCTACTTCTTCTGATTCACCCTCCAGACTTCATCTTTTCCTTCTCCTTCTTCTACTTCTTCTGATTCATCCTCCAAACTTCACCTTCTCCTTCTCCTTCTTCTACTTCTTCTGATTCACCCTCCAGTCTTCACCTTCTCCTTCTCCTTCTTCTGTTTCTTCTGCTTCACCCTCCAGACTTCACTTTCTCCTTCTCTTTCTTCTGCTTCTTCTGATTCACCCTCCAGACTTCACCTTCTACTTCTCCTTATAATGCTTCTTCTGATTCACCCTCCAGACTTCACCTTCTCCTCCTCCTTCTTCTGCTTCTTCTGATTCACCCTCCAGACTTCACCTTCTCCTTCTCCTTCTTCTGCTTCTTCTGATTCACCCTCCAGACTTCACCTTCTCCTTCTCCTTCTTCTGCTTCTTCTGATTCACCCTCCAGACTTCACCTTCTCCTTCTCCTTCTTCTGCTTCTTCTGATTCACCCTCCAGACTTCACCTTCTCCTTCTCCTTCTTCTGCTTCTTCTGATTCACCCTCCAGACTTCACCTTCTCCTTCTCCTTCTTCTGCTTCTTCTGATTCACCCTCCTAACTTCACCTTCTCCTGCTCCTTCTTCTGCTTCTTCTGATTCACCCTCCTGACTTCACCTTCTCCTTCTCCTTCTTCTGATTCACCCTCCAGACTTCACCTTCTCCTTCTCCTTCTTCTGATTCTTCTGATTCACCCTCCAGACCTCACCTTCTCCTTCTTCTACTTCTTCTGATTCACCCTCCAGACTTCACCTTCTCCTTCTCCTTCTTCTGCTTCTTCTGATTCACCCTCCAGACTTCACCTTCTCCTTCTCTTTCTTCTGCTTCTTCTGATTCACCCTCCAGACTTCACCTTCTCCTTCTCCTTCTTCTGCTTCTTCTGATTCACCCTCCAGACTTCACCTTCTCCTTCTCCTTCTTCTGCTTCTTCTGATTCACCCTTCAGACTTCACCTTCTCCTTCTCCTTCTTCTGCTTCTTCTGATTCACCCTCCAGACCTCACCTTCTCCTTCTCCTTCATCTACTTCTTCTGATTCACCCTCCAGACTTCATCTTCTCCTTCTCCTTCTTCTGCTTCTTCTGATACACCCTCCAGACTTCACCTTCTCCTTCTCCTTCTTCTGCTTCTTCTGATTCACCCTCCAGACTTCACCTTCTCCTTCTCCTTCTTCTGCTTCTTCTGATTCACCCTCCAGACTTCACCTTCTCCTTCTCCTTCTTCTGCTTCTTCTGATTCACCCTTCAGATTTCACCTTCTCCTTCTCCTTCTTCTGCTTCTTCTGCTTCACCCTCCAGACTTCACCTTCTCCTTCCCCTTCTTCTGCTTCTTCTGCTTCGCCCTCCAGACTTCACCTTCTCCTTCTCCTTCTTCTGCTTCTTCTGCTTCACCCTCCAGACTTCACCTTCTCCTTCTCCTTCTTCTGCTTCTTCTGCTTCACTCTCGTAACTTCACCTTCTCCTTCTCCTCCTTCTACTTCTTCTGATTCACCCTCCAGACTTCACCTTCTCCTTCTCCTTCTTCTGCTTCTTCTGCTTCACCCTCCAGACTTCACCTTCTCCTTCTCCTTCTTCTGCTTCTTCTGCTGCGCCCTCCAGACTTCACCTTCTCCTTCTCCTTCTTCTGCTTCTTCTGCTTCACCCTCCTGACTTCACCTTTTCCTTCTCCTTCTTCTGCTTCTTCTGATTCACCCTCCTAACTTCACCTTCTCCTTCTCCTTCTTCTGCTTCTTCTGATTCACCCTCCTGACTTCACCTTCTCCTTCTCCTTCTTCTGCTTCTTCTGATTCACCCTCCAGACTTCACCTTCTCCTTCTCCTTCTTCTGCTTCTTCTGATTCACCCTCCAGACTTCACCTTCTCCTTCTCCTTCTTCTGATTCTTCTGATTCACCCTCCAGACCTCACCTTCTCCTTCTTCTACTTCTTCTGATTCACCCTCCAGACTTCATCTTTTCCTTCTCCTTCTTCTACTTCTTCTGATTCATCCTCCAGACTTCACCTTCTCCTTCTCCTTCTTCTACTTCTTCTGATTCACCCCCCAGTCTTCACCTTCTCCTTCTTCTGTTTCTTCTGCTTCACCCTCCAGACTTCACTTTCTCCTTCTCTTTCTTCTGCTTCTTCTGATTCACCCTCCAGACTTCACCTTCTCCTTCTCCTTCTTCTGCTTCTTCTGATTCACCCTCCAGACTTCACCTTCTCCTTCTCCTTCTTCTGCTTCTTCTGATTCACCCTCCAGACTTCACCTTCTCCTTCTCCTTCTTCTGCTTCTTCTGATTCACCCTTCAGACTTCACCTTCTCCTTCTCCTTCTTCTGCTTCTTCTGATTCACCCTCCAGACCTCACCTTCTCCTTCTCCTTCATCTACTTCTTCTGATTCACCCTCCAGACTTCATCTTCTCCTTCTCCTTCTTCTGCTTCTTCTGATACACCCTCCAGACTTCACCTTCTCCTTCTCCTTCTTCTGCTTCTTCTGATTCACCCTCCAGACTTCACCTTCTCCTTCTCCTTATTCTGCTTCTTCTGATTCACCCTCCAGACTTCACCTTCTCCTTCTCCTTCTTCTACTTCTTCTGCTTCACCCCCCTGACTTCACCTTCTCCTTCTCCTTCTTCTGCTTCTTCTGATTCACCCTCCAGACTTCACCTTCTCCTTCTCCTTCTTCTGCTTCTTCTGATTCACCCTCCAGACTTCACCTTCTCCTTCTTCTTCTTCTGCTTCTTCTTATTCACCCTCCTGACTTCACCTTCTCCTTCTCCTTCTTCTGCTTCTTCTGATTCACCCTCCAGACTTCACCTTCTCCTTCTCCTTCTTCTGCTTCTTCTGATTCACCCTCCAGACTTCACCTTCTCCTTCTCCTTCTTCTGATTCTTCTGATTCACCCTCCAGACCTCACCTTCTCCTTCTTCTACTTCTTCTGATTCACCCTCCAGACTTCATCTTTTCCTTCTCCTTCTTCTACTTCTTCTGATTCATCCTCCAGACTTCACCTTCTCCTTCTCCTTCTTCTACTTCTTCTGATTCACCCTCCAGTCTTCACCTTCTCCTTCTCCTTCTTCTGTTTCTTCTGCTTCACCCTCCAGACTTCACTTTCTCCTTCTCTTTCATCTGCTTCTTCTGATTCACCCTCCAGACTTCACCTTCTCCTTCTCCTTCTTCTGCTTCTTCTGATTCACCCTCCAGACTTCACCTTCTCCTTCTCCTTCTTCTGCTTCTTCTGATTCACCCTCCAGACTTCACCTTCTCCTTCTCCTTCTTCTGCTTCTTCTGATTCACCCTTCAGACTTCACCTTCTCCTTCTCCTTCTTCTGCTTCTTCTGATTCACCCTCCAGACCTCACCTTCTCCTTCTCCTTCATCTACTTCTTCTGATTCACCCTCCAGACTTCATCTTCTCCTTCTCCTTCTTCTGCTTCTTCTGATACACCCTCCAGACTTCACCTTCTCCTTCTCCTTCTTCTGCTTCTTCTGATTCACCCTCCAGACTTCACCTTCTCCTTCTCCTTCTTCTGCTTCTTCTGATTCACCCTCCAGACTTCACCTTCTCCTTCTCCTTCTTCTACTTCTTCTGCTTCACCCCCCTGACTTCACCTTCTCCTTCTCCTTCTTCTGCTTCTTCTGATTCACCCTCCAGACTTCACCTTCTCTTGTCCTTCTTCTGCTTCTTCTGATTCACCCTCCAGACTTCACCTTCTCCTTCTCCTTCTTCTGCTTCTTCTGATTCACCCTCCAGACTTCACCTTCTCCTTCTCCTTCTTCTGCTTCTTCTGATTCACCCTTCAGACTTCACCTTCTCCTTCTCCTTCTTCTGCTTCTTCTGATTCACCCTCCAGACCTCACCTTCTCCTTCTCCTTCATCTACTTCTTCTGATTCACACTCCAGACTTCATCTTCTCCTCCTCCTTCTTCTGCTTCTTCTGATTCACCCTCCAGACTTCACCTTCTACTTCTCCTTCGTCTGCTTCTTCTGATTCACCCTCCAGACTTCACCTTCTCCTTCTCCTTCTTCTACTTCTTCTGCTTCACCCCCCTGACTTCACCTTCTCCTTCTCCTTCTTCTGCTTCTTCTGATTCAACCTCCTAACTTCACCTTCTCCTTCTCCTTCTTCTGCTTCTTCTGATTCACCCTCCTGACTTCACCTTCTCCTTCTCCTTCTTCTGCTTCTTCTGATTCACCCTCCAGACTTCACCTTCTCCTTCTCCTTCTTCTCATTCTTCTGATTCACCCTCCAGACTTCACCTTCTCCTACTCCTTCTTCTACTTCTTCTGATTCACCCTCCAGACTTCACCTTCTCCTTCTCCTTCTTCTACTTCTTCTGATTCACCCTCCAGTCTTCACCTTCTCCTTCTCCTTCTTCTGCTTCTTCTTCTTCACCCTCCAGACTTCACCTTCTCCTTCTCTTTCTTCAGCTTCTTCTGATTCACCCTCCAGACTTCACATTCTCCTTCTCCTTCTTTTGATTCTTCTGATTCACTCTCCAGGCTTCACCTTCTCCTTCTCCTTCTTCTGCTTCTTCTGATTCACCCTCCTGACTTCACCTTCTCCTTCTCCTTCTTCTACCTCTTCTGATTCACCCTCCTGACTTCACCTTCTCCTTCTCCTTCTTCTACTTCTTCTGCTTCACCCTCCAGCCTCCAGACTTCACCTTCTCCTTCTCCGTCTTCTACTTCTTCTGATACACCCTCCAGACTTCACCTTCTCCTTCTTCTGCTTCTTCTGATTCACCCTCCAGACTTCACCTTCTCCTTCTCCTTCTTCTACTTCTTCTGATTCACCCTCCAGACTTCACCATCTCCTTCTCCTTCTTCTGCTTCTTCTGATTCACCCTCCAGACTTCTCCTTCTCCTACTCCTTCTTCTACTTCTTCTGATTCAACCTCCAGACTTCATCTTCTCCTTCTCCTTCTTCTGCTTCTTCCGATTCACCCTCCAGACTTCACCTTCTCCTTCTCCTTCTTCTGCTTCTTCCGATTCACCCTCCAGACTTCACCTTCTCCTTCTCCTTCTTCTACTTCTTCTGATTCACCCTCCAGACTTCACCTTCTCCTTCTCCTTCTTCTACTTCTTCTGATTCACCCTCCAGACTTCACCTTCTCCTTCTCCTTCTTCTGCTTCTTCTGATTCACCCTCCAGACTTCACCTTCTCCTTCTCCTTCTTCTGCTTCTTCTGACTCACCCTCCAGACTTCACCTTCTCCTTCTCCTTCTTCTGCTTCTTCTGATTCACCCTTCAGATTTCACCTTCTCCTTCTCCTTCTTCTGCTTCTTCTGATTCACCCTCCAGACCTCACCTTCTCCTTCTCCTTCATCTACTTCTTCTGATTCACCCTCCAGACTTCATCTTCTCCTTCTCCTTCTTCTGCTTCTTCTGATTCACCCTCCAGACTTCACCTTCTCCTTCTCCTTCTTCTGCTTCTTCTGATTCACCCTCCAGACTTCACCTTCTCCTTCTCCTTCTTCTACTTCTTCTGCTTCACCCCCCTGACTTCACCTTCTCCTTCTCCTTCTTCTGCTTCTTCTGATTCACCCTCCTAACTTCACCTTCTCCTTCTCCTTCTTCTGCTTCTTCTGATTCACCCTCCTGACTTCACCTTCTCGTTCTCCTTCTTCTGCTTCTTCTGATTCACCCTCCAGACTTCACCTTCTCCTTCTCCTTCTTCTCATTCTTCTGATTCACCCTCCAGACTTCACCATCTCCTACTCCTTCTTCTACTTCTTCTGATTCACCCTCCAGACTTCACCTTCTCCTTCTCCTTCTTCTGCTTCTTCTGATTCACCCTCCAGCCTCCAGAATTCACCTTCTCCTTCTCCGTCTTCTACTTCTTCTGATTCACCCTCCAGACTTCACCTTCTCCTTCTCCTTCTTCTGCTTCTTCTGATTCACCCTCCAGACTTCACCTTCTCCTTCTCCTACTTCTGCTTCTTCTGATTCACCCTCCAGACTTCACCATCTCCTTCTCCTTCTTCTGCTTCTTCTGATTCACCCTCCAGACTTCTCCTTCTCCTACTCCTTCTTCCACTTCTTCTGATTCACCCTCCAGACTTCATCTTCTCCTTCTCCTTCTTCTGCTTCTTCTGATTCACCCTCCAGACTTCACCTTCTCCTTCTCCTTCTTCTGCTTCTTCTGATTCACCCTCCAGACTTCACCTTCTCCTTCTCCTTCTTCTACTTCTTCTGATTCACCCTCCAGACTTCACCTTCTCCTTCTCCTTCTTCTGCTTCTTCTGATTCACCCTCCAGACTTCACCTTTTACTTCTCCTTCTTCTGCTTCTTCTGATTCACCCTTCAGACTTCACCATATCCTTCTCCTTCTTCTGCTTCTTCTGATTCACCCTCCAGACCTCACCTTCTCCTTCTCCTTCTTCTACTTCTTCTGATTCACCCTCCAGACTTCATCTTCTCCTCCTCCTTCTTCTGCTTCTTCTGATTCACCCTCCAGACTTCACCTTCTCCTTCTCCTTCTTCTACTTTTTCTGATTCACCCTCCAGTCTTCACCTCCTCCTTCTCCTTCTTCTGCTTCTTCTGATTCACCCTCCAGACTTCACCTTCTCCTTCTCCTTCTTCTGCTTCTTCTGATTCACCCTCCTGACTTCACCTTCTCATTCTCCTTCTTCTGCTTCTTCAGATTCACCCTCCAGACTTCACCTTCTCCTTCTCCTTCTTCTACTTCTTCTGATTCACCCTCCAGACTTCACCTTCTCGTTCTCCTTCTTCTGCTTCTTCTGATTCACCCTCCAGACTTCACCTTCTCCTTCTCCTTCGTCTACTTCTTCTGATTCACCCTCCAGACTACACCTTCTCCTTCTCCTTCTTCTACTTCTTCTGATTCACCCTCCAGACTTCACCTTCTCCTTCTCCTTCTTCTACTTCTTCTGATTCACCCTCCAGTCTTCAAATTCTCCTTCTCCTTCTTCTGCTTCTTCTGATTCACCCTCCAGACTTCACCTTCTCCTTCTCCTTCTTCTGCTTCTTCTGATTCACCCTCCTGACTTCACCTTCTCCTTCTCCTTCTTCTGCTTCTTCTGATTCACCCTCCAGAGTTCACCTTCTCCATCTCCTTCTTCTACTTCTTCTGATTCACCCTCTAGACTTCACCTTCTCCTTCTCCTTCTTCTGCTTCTTCTGATTCACCCTCCAGACTTCACCTTCTCCTTCTCCTTCGTCTACTTCTTCTGATTCACCCTCGAGACTACAACATCTTCTTCTCCTTCTTCTGCTTCTTCTGATTCACCCTCCAGACTTCACCTTCTCCTTCTCCTTCTTCTCATTCTTCTGATTCACCCTCCAGACTTCACCTTCTCCTACTCCTTCTTCTACTTCTTCTGATTCACCCTCCAGACTTCACCTTCTCCTTCTCCTTCTTCTACTTCTTCTGATTCACCCTCCAGTCTTCACCTTCTCCTTCTCCTTCTTCTGCTTCTTCTGCTTCACCCTCCAGACTTCACCTTCTCCTTCTCTTTCTTCAGCTTCTTCTGATTCACCCTCCAGACTTCACATTCTCCTTCTCCTTCTTTTGATTCTTCTGATTCACTCTCCAGGCTTCACCTTCTCCTTCTCCTTCTTCTGCTTCTTCTGATTCACCCTCCTGACTTCACCTTCTCCTTCTCCTTCTTCTACCTCTTCTGATTCACCCTCCTGACTTCACCTTCTCCTTCTCCTTCTTCTACTTCTTCTGCTTCACCCTCCAGCCTCCAGACTTCACCTTCTCCTTCTCCGTCTTCTACTTCTTCTGATTCACCCTCCAGACTTCACCTTCTCCTTCTTCTGCTTCTTCTGATTCACCCTCCAGACTTCACCTTCTCCTTCTCCTTCTTCTACTTCTTCTGATTCACCCTCCAGACTTCACCATCTCCTTCTCCTTCTTCTGCTTCTTCTGATTCACCCTCCAGACTTCTCCTTCTCCTACTCCTTCTTCTACTTCTTCTGATTCAACCTCCAGACTTCATCTTCTCCTTCTCCTTCTTCTGCTTCTTCCGATTCACCCTCCAGACTTCACCTTCTCCTTCTCCTTCTTCTGCTTCTTCCGATTCACCCTCCAGACTTCACCTTCTCCTTCTCCTTCTTCTACTTCTTCTGATTCACCCTCCAGACTTCACCTTCTCCTTCTCCTTCTTCTACTTCTTCTGATTCACCCTCCAGACTTCACCTTCTCCTTCTCCTTCTTCTGCTTCTTCTGATTCACCCTCCAGACTTCACCTTCTCCTTCTCCTTCTTCTGCTTCTTCTGATTCACCCTCCAGACTTCACCTTCTCCTGCTCCTTCTTCTGCTTCTTCTGATTCACCCTTCAGATTTCACATTCTCCTTCTCCTTCTTCTGCTTCTTCTGATTCACCCTCCAGACCTCACCTTCTCCTTCTCCTTCATCTACTTCTTCTGATTCACCCTCCAGACTTCATCTTCTCCTTCTCCTTCTTCTGCTTCATCTGATTCACCCTCCAGACTTCACCTTCTCCTTCTCCTTCTTCTGCTTCTTCTGATTCACCCTCCAGACTTCACCTTCTCCTTCTCCTTCTTCTACTTCTTCTGCTTCACCCCCCTGACTTCACCTTCTCCTTCTCCTTCTTCTGCTTCTTCTGATTCACCCTCCTAACTTCACCTTCTCCTTCTCCTTCTTCTGCTTCTTCTGATTCACCCTCCTGACTTCACCTTCTCGTTCTCCTTCTTCTGCTTCTTCTGATTCACCCTCCAGACTTCACCTTCTCCTTCTCCTTCTTCTCATTCTTCTGATTCACCCTCCAGACTTCACCATCTCCTACTCCTTCTTCTACTTCTTCTGATTCACCCTCCAGACTTCACCTTCTCCTTCTCCTTCTTCTGCTTCTTCTGATTCACCCTCCAGCCTCCAGAATTCACCTTCTCCTTCTCCGTCTTCTACTTCTTCTGATTCACCCTCCAGACTTCACCTTCTCCTTCTCCTTCTTCTGCTTCTTCTGATTCACCCTCCAGACTTCACCTTCTCCTTCTCCTACTTCTGCTTCTTCTGATTCACCCTCCAGACTTCACCATCTCCTTCTCCTTCTTCTGCTTCTTCTGATTCACCCTCCAGACTTCTCCTTCTCCTACTCCTTCTTCCACTTCTTCTGATTCACCCTCCAGACTTCATCTTCTCCTTCTCCTTCTTCTGCTTCTTCTGATTCACCCTCCAGACTTCACCTTCTCCTTTTCCTTCTTCTGCTTCTTCTGATTCACCCTCCAGACTTCACCTTCTCCTTCTCCTTCTTCTACTTCTTCTGATTCACCCTCCAGACTTCACCTTCTCCTTCTCCTTCTTCTACTTCTTCTGATTCACCCTCCAGACTTCACCTTCTCCTTCTCCTTCTTCTGCTTCTTCTGATTCACCCTCCAGACTTCACCTTCTCCTTCTCCTTCTTCTGCTTCTTCTGATTCACCCTCCAGACTTCACCTTTTACTTCTCCTTCTTCTGCTTCTTCTGATTCACCCTTCAGGCTTCACCATATCATTCTCCTTCTTCTGCTTCTTCTGATTCACCCTCCAGACCTCACCTTCTGCTTCTCCTTCTTCTACTTCTTCTGATTCACCCTCCAGACTTCATCTTCTCCTCCTCCTTCTTCTGCTTCTTCTGATTCACCCTCCAGACTTCACCTTCTCCTTCTCCTTCTTCTACTTTTTCTGATTCACCCTCCAGTCTTCACCTCCTCCTTCTCCTTCTTCTGCTTCTTCTGATTCACCCTCCAGACTTCACCTTCTCCTTCTCCTTCTTCTGCTTCTTCTGATTCACCCTCCTGACTTCACCTTCTCATTCTCCTTCTTCTGCTTCTTCTGATTCACCCTCCAGACTTCACCTTCTCCTTCTCCTTCTTCTACTTCTTCTGATTCACCCTCCAGACTTCACCTTCTCGTTCTCCTTCTTCTGCTTCTTCTGATTCACCCTCCAGACTTCACCTTCTCCTTCTCCTTCGTCTACTTCTTCTGATTCACCCTTCAGACTACACCTTCTCCTTCTCCTTCTTCTACTTCTTCTGACTCACCCTCCAGACTTCACCTTCTCCTTCTCCTTCTTCTACTTCTTCTGATTCACCCTCCAGTCTTCAAATTCTCCTTCTCCTTCTTCTGCTTCTTCTGATTCACCCTCCAGACTTCACCTTCTCCTTCTCCTTCTTCTGCTTCTTCTGATTCACCCTCCTGACTTCACCTTCTCCTTCTCCTTCTTCTGCTTCTTCTGATTCACCCTCCAGAGTTCACCTTCTCCATCTCCTTCTTCTACTTCTTCTGATTCACCCTCTAGACTTCACCTTCTCCTTCTCCTTCTTCTGCTTCTTCTGATTCACCCTCCAGACTTCACCTTCTCCTTCTCCTTCGTCTACTTCTTCTGATTCACCCTCCAGACTACAACATCTTCTTCTCCTTCTTCTACTTCTTCTGATTCACCCTCCAGACTTCACCTTCTCCTTCTCCTTCTTCTGCTTCTTCTGATTCACCCTCCAGACTTCACCTTCTCCTTCTCCTTCTTTTACTTCTACTGATTCACTCTCCAGACTTCACCTTCTCCTTCTCCTTCTTCTGCTTCTTCTGATTCACCCTCCAGACTTCACCTTCTCCTTCTCCTTCGTCTACTTCTTCTGATACACCTTCCAGACTACACCTTCTCCTTCTCCTTCTTCTACTTCTTCTGATTCACCCTCCAGACTTCACCTTCTCCTTCTCCTTCTTCTGCTTCTTCTGATTCACCCTCCAGACTTCACCTTCTCCTTCTCCTTCTTCTACTTCTTCTGATTCACCCTCCAGACTTCACCTTCTCCTTCTCCTTCTTCTACTTCTTCTGATTCACCCTCCAGACTTCACCTTCTCCTTCTCCTTCTTCTACTTCTTCTGCTTCTCCCTCCAGACTTCACCTTCTCTTCTCCTTCTTCTGCTTCTTCTGATTCACCCTCCAGACTTCACCTTCTCCTTCTCCTTCTTCTACTTCTTCTGATTCACCCTCCAGACTTCACAATCTCCTTCTCCTTCTTCTACTTCTTTTGATTCACCCTCCTGACTTCACCTTCTCTTTCTCCTTCTTCCTGCTTCTTCTGCTTCACCCTCCAGACTTCACCTTCACCTTCTCCTTCTCCTTCTTCTGCTTCGCCCTCCAGACTTCACATTCTCCTTCTCCTTCTTCTGCTTCTTCTGCTTCACCCTCCAGACATCACCTTCTCCTTCTCCTTCTTCTGCTTCTTCTGCTTCACCCTCCTGACTTCACCTTCTCCTTCTCCTTCTTCTACTTCTTCTCATTCACCCTCCAGACTTCACCTTCTCCTTCTCTTCTTCTGCTTCTTCTGCTTCACCCTCCAGACTTCACCTTCTCCTTCTCCTTCTTCTGCTTCTCCTGCTGCGCCCTCCAGACTTCACCTTCTCCTTCTCCTTCTTCTGCTTCTTCTGCTTCACCCTCCTGACTTCACCTTCTCCTTCTCCTTCTTCTACTTCTTCTGCTTCACCCCCGTGACTTCACCTTCTCCTTCTCCTTCTTCTGCTTCTTCTGATTCACCCTCCTAACTTCACCTTCTCCTTCTCCTTCTTCTGCTTCTTCTGATTCACCCTCCTGACTTCACCTTCTCCTTCTCCTTCTTCTGCTTCTTCTGATTCACCCTCCAGACTTCACCTTCTCCTTCTCCTTCTTCTGCTTCTTCTGATTCACCTTCCAGACTTCACCTTCTCCTTCTCCTTCTTCTGCTTCTTCTGATTCACCCTCCAGACCTCACCTTCTCCTTCTCCTTCTTCTACTTCTTCTGATTCACCCTTCAGACTTCATCTTCTCCTTCGCCTTCTTCTGCTTCTTCTGATTCACCCTCCAGACCTCACCTTCTCCTTCTCCTTCTTCTGCTTCTTCTGATTCACCCTCCAGACTTCACCTTCTCCTTCTCCTTCTTCTACTTCTTCTGATTCATCCTCCAGACTTCACCTTCTCCTTCTCCTTCTTCTACTTCTTCTGATTCACCCTCCAGTCTTCACCTTCTGCTTCTCCTTCTTCTGCTTCTTCTGCTTCACCCTCCAGACTTCACCCTCTCCTTCTCTTTCTTCTGCTTCTTCTGATTCACCCTCCAGACTTCACCTTCTCCTTCTCCTTCTTCTGATTCTTCTGATTCACCCTCCAGACTTCACCTTCTCCTTCTCCTTCTTCTGCTTCTTCTGATTCACCCTCCTGACTTCACCTTCTCCTTCTCCTTCTTCAACTTCTTCTGATTCACCCTCCTGACTTCACCTTCTCCTTCTCCTTCTTCTACTTCTTCTGCTTCACCCTCCAGACTTCACCTTCTCCTTCTTCTACTTCTTCTGATTCACCCTCCAGACTTCATCTTCTCCTTCTCCTTCTTCTGCTTCTTCTGATTCACCCTCCAGACTTCACCTTCTCCTTCTCCTTATAATGCTTCTTCTGATTCACCCTCCAGACTTCACCTTCTCCTCCTCCTTCTTCTGCTTCTTCTGATTCACCCTCCAGACTTCACCTTCTCCTTCTCCTTCTTCTGCATCTTCTGATTCACCCTCCAGACTTCACCTTCTCCTTCTCCTTCTTCTACTTCTTCTGATTCACCCTCCAGACTTCATCTTCTCCTTCTCCTTCTTCTGCTTCTTCCGATTCACCCTCCAGACTTCACCTTCTCCTTCTCCTTCTTCTGCTTCTTCTGATTCACCCTCCAGACTTCACCTTCTCCTTCTCCTTCTTCTACTTCTTCTGATTCACCCTCCAGACTTCACCTTCTCCTTCTCCTTCTTCTACTTCTTCTGATTCACCCTCCAGACTTCACCTTCTCCTTCTCTTTCTTCTGCTTCTTCTGATTCACCCTCCAGACTTCACCTTCTCCTTCTCCTTCTTCTACTTCTTCTGCTTCACCCTCCAGACTTCACCTTCTCCTTCTCCTTCTTCTACTTCTTCTGATTCACCCTCCAGACTTCACCTTCTCCTTCTCCTTCTTCTGCTTCTTCTGATTCACCCTCCAGACTTCACCTTCTCCTTCTCCTTATTCTGCTTCTTCTGATTCACCCTCCAGACTTCACCTTCTCCTTCTCCTTCTTCTGCTTCTTCTGATTCACCCTCCAGACTTCACCTTCTCCTTCTCCTTCTTCTGCTTCTTCTGATTCACCCTCCTGTCTTCACCTTCTCCTTCTCCTTCTTCTGCTTCTTCTGATTCACCCTCCAGACTTCACCTTCTCCTTCTCCTTCTTCTACTCCTTCTGATTCACCCTCCAGACTTCACCTTCTCCTTCTCCTTCTTCTGCTGCTTCTGATTCACCCTCCAGACTTCACCTTCTCCTTCTCCTTATTCTGCTTCTTCTGATTCACCCTCCAGACTTCACCTTCTCCTTCTCCTTCTTCTGCTTCTTCTGATTCACCCTGCATACTTCACCTTCTCCTTCTCCTTCTTCTACTTCTTCTGATTCACCCTCCAGACTACACCTTCTCCTTCTCCTTCTTCTACTTCTTCTGATTCACCATCCAGACTTCACCTTCTCCTTCTCCTTCTTCTGCTTCTTCTGATTCACCCTCCAGACTTCACCTTCTCCTTCTCCTTCTTCTACTTCTTCTGATTCACCCTCCAGACTTCACCTTCTCCTTCTCCTTCTTCTACTTCTTCTGATTCACCCTCCAGACTTCACCTTCTCCTTCTCCTTCTTCTACTTCTTCTGCTTCTCCCTCCAGACTTCACCTGCTCCTTCTCCTTCTTCTGCTTCTTCTGATTCACCCTCCAGACTTCACCTTCTCCTTCTCCTTCTTCTACTTCTTCTGATTCACCCTCCAGACTTCAGCTTCTCCTTCTCCTTCTTCTACTTCTTCTGATTCACCCTCCAGACTTCACCTTCTCCTTCTCCTTCTTCTACTTCTTCTGATTCACCCTCCTGACTTCACGTTCTCCTTCTCCTCCTTCTGCTTCTTCTGCTTCACCCTCCAGACTTCACCTTCTCCTTCTCCTTCTTCTGCTTCTTCTGCTTCACCCTCCAGACTTTACCTTCTCCTTCTCCTTCTTCTGCTTCTTCTGCTTCACCCTCCTGACTTCACCTTCTCCTTCTCCTTCTTCTACTTCTTCTGATTCACCCTCCAGACTTCACCTTCTCCTTCTCCTTCTTCTGCTTCTTCTGCTTCACCCTCCAGACTTCACCTTCTCCTTCCCCTTCTTCTGCTTCTTCTGCTTCGCCCACCAGACTTCACCTTCTCCTTCTCCTTCTTCTGCTTCTTCTGCTTCACCCTCCAGACTTCACCTTCTCCTTCTCCTTCTTCTGCTTCTTCTGCTTCACTCTCCTGACTTCACCTTCTCCTTCTCCTTCTTCTACTTCTTCTGATTCACCCTCCAGACTTCACCTTCTCCTTCTCCTTCTTCTGCTTCTTCTGCTTCACCCTCCAGACTTCACCTTCTCCTTCTCCTTCTTCTGCTTCTTCTGCTTCACCCTCCTGACTTCACCTTCTCCTTCTCCTTCTTCTACTTCTTCTGATTCACCCTCCAGACTTCACCTTCTCCTTCTTCTGCTTCTTCTGCTTCACCCTCCAGACTTCACCTTCTCCTTCTCCTTCTTCTGCTTCTTCTGCTGCGCCCTCCAGACTTCACCTTCTCCTTCTCCTTCTTCTGCTTCTTCTGCTTCACCCTCCTGACTTCACCTTCTCCTTCTCCTTCTTCTACTTCTTCTGCTTCACCCCCGTGACTTCACCTTCTCCTTCTCCTTCTTCTGCTTCTTCTGATTCACCCTCCTGACTTCACCATCTCCTTCTCCTTCTTCTGCTTCTTCTGATTCACCTTCCAGACTTCACCTTCTCCTTCTCCTTCTTCTGCTTCTTCTGATTCACCCTCCAGACCTCACCTTCTCCTTCTCCTTCTTCTACTTCTTCTGATTCACCCTTCAGACTTCATCTTCTCCTTCGCCTTCTTCTGCTTCTTCTGATTCACCCTCCAGACCTCACCTTCTCCTTCTCCTTCTTCTGCTTCTTCTGATTCACCCTCCAGACTTCACCTTCTCCTTCTCCTTCTTCTACTTCTTCTGATTCATCCTCCAGACTTCACCTTCTCCTTCTCCTTCTTCTACTTCTTCTGATTCACCCTCCAGACTTCACCTTCTGCTTCTCCTTCTTCTGCTTCTTCTGCTTCACCCTCCAGACTTCACCCTCTCCTTCTCTTTCTTCTGCTTCTTCTGATTCACCCTCCAGACTTCACCTTCTCCTTCTCCTTCTTCTGATTCTTCTGATTCACCCTCCAGACTTCACCTTCTCCTTCTCCTTCTTCTGCTTCTTCTGATTCACCCTCCTGACTTCACCTTCTCCTTCTCCTTCTTCTACTTCTTCTGATTCACCCTCCTGACTTCACCTTCTCCTTCTCCTTCTTCTACTTCTTCTGCTTCACCCTCCAGACTTCACCTTCTCCTTCTCCTTCTTCTACTTCTTCTGATTCACCCTCCAGACTTCACCTTCTCCTTCTCCTTCTTCTGCTTCTTCTGATTCACCCTCCAGACTTCACCTTCTCCTTCTCCTTATAATGCTTCTTCTGATTCACCCTCCAGACTTCACCTTTTCCTCCTCCTTCTTCTGCTTCTTCTGATTCACCCTCCAGACTTCACCTTCTCCTTCTCCTTCTTCTACTTCTTCTGATTCACCCTCCAGACTTCATCTTCTCCTTCTCCTTCTTCTGCTTCTTCCGATTCACCTTCCAGACTTCACCTTCTCCTTCTCCTTCTTCTGCTTCTTCTGATTCACCCTCCAGACTTCACCTTCTCCTTCTCCTTCTTCTACTTCTTCTGATTCACCCTCCAGACTTCACCTTCTCCTTCTCCTTCTTCTACTTCTTCTGATTCACCCTCCAGACTTCACCTTCTCCTTCTCTTTCTTCTGCTTCTTCTGATTCACCCTCCAGACTTCACCTTCTCCATCTCCTTCTTCTACTTCTTCTGCTTCACCCTCCAGACTTCACCTTCTCCTTCTCCTTCTTCTACTTCTTCTGATTCACCCTCCAGACATCACCTTCTCCTTCTCCTTCTTCTGCTTCTTCTGATTCACCCTCCAGACTTCACCTTCTCCTTCTCCTTATTCTGCTTCTTCTGATTCACCCTCCAGACTTCACCTTCTCCTTCTCCTTCTTCTGCTTCTTCTGATTCACCCTCCAGACTTCACCTTCTCCTTCTTCTGCTGCTTCTGATTCACCCTGCAGTCTTCACCTTCTCCTTCTTCTGCTTCTTCTGATTCACCCTCCAGACTTCACCTTCTCCTTCTCCTTCTTCTACTCCTTCTGATTCACCCTCCAGACTTCACCTTCTCCTTCTCCTTCTTCTGCTGCTTCTGATTCACCCTCCAGACTTCACCTTCTCCTTCTCCTTATTCTGCTTCTTCTGATTCACCCTCCAGACTTCACCTTCTCCTTCTCCTTCTTCTGCTTCTTCTGATTCACCCTGCATACTTCACCTTCTCCTTCTCCTTCTTCTGCTTCTTCTGATTCACCCTCCAGACTTCACCTTCTCCTTCTCCTTCTTCTACTTCTTCTGATTCACCCTCCAGACTTCACCTTCTCCTTCTCCTTCTTCTGCTTCTTCTGATTCACCCTCCAGACTTCACCTTCTCCTTCTCCTTCGTCTACTTCTTCTGATTCACCTTCCAGACTTCACCTTCTCCTTCTCCTTCTTCTGCTTCTTCTGATTCACCCTCCAGACCTCACCTTCTCCTTCTCCTTCTTCTACTTCTTCTGATTCACCCTTCAGACTTCATCTTCTCCTTCGCCTTCTTCTGCTTCTTCTGATTCACCCTCCAGACCTCACCTTCTCCTTCTCCTTCTTCTGCTTCTTCTGATTCACCCTCCAGACTTCACCTTCTCCTTCTCCTTCTTCTACTTCTTCTGATTCATCCTCCAGACTTCACCTTCTCCTTCTCCTTCTTCTACTTCTTCTGATTCACCCTCCAGTCTTCACCTTCTGCTTCTCCTTCTTCTGCTTCTTCTGCTTCACCCTCCAGACTTCACCCTCTCCTTCTCTTTCTTCTGCTTCTTCTGATTCACCCTCCAGACTTCACCTTCTCCTTCTCCTTCTTCTGATTCTTCTGATTCACCCTCCAGACTTCACCTTCTCCTTCTCCTTCTTCTGCTTCTTCTGATTCACCCTCCTGACTTCACCTTCTCCTTCTCCTTCTTCTACTTCTTCTGATTCACCCTCCTGACTTCACCTTCTCCTTCTCCTTCTTCTACTTCTTCTGCTTCACCCTCCAGACTTCACCTTCTCCTTCTCCTTCTTCTACTTCTTCTGATTCACCCTCCAGACTTCACCTCCTCCTTCTCCTTCTTCTGCTTCTTCTGATTCACCCTCCAGACTTCACCTTCTCCTTCTCCTTATAATGCTTCTTCTGATTCACCCTCCAGACTTCACCTTTTCCTCCTCCTTCTTCTGCTTCTTCTGATTCACCCTCCAGACTTCAGCTTCTCCTTCTCCTTCTTCTGCATCTTCTGATTCACCCTCCAGACTTCACCTTCTCCTTCTCCTTCTTCTACTTCTTCTGATTCACCCTCCAGACTTCATCTTCTCCTTCTCCTTCTTCTGCTTCTTCCGATTCACCTTCCAGACTTCACCTTCTCCTTCTCCTTCTTCTGCTTCTTCTGATTCACCCTCCAGACTTCACCTTCTCCTTCTCCTTCTTCTACTTCTTCTGATTCACCCTCCAGACTTCACCTTCTCCTTCTCCTTCTTCTACTTCTTCTGATTCACCCTCCGGACTTCACCTTCTCCTTCTCTTTCTTCTGCTTCTTCTGATTCACCCTCCAGACTTCACCTTCTCCATCTCCTTCTTCTACTTCTTCTGCTTCACCCTCCAGACTTCACCTTCTCCTTCTCCTTCTTCTACTTCTTCTGATTCACCCTCCAGACATCACCTTCTCCTTCTCCTTCTTCTGCTTCTTCTGATTCACCCTCCAGACTTCACCTTCTCCTTCTCCTTATTCTGCTTCTTCTGATTCACCCTCCAGACTTCACCTTCTCCTTCTCCTTCTTCTGCTTCTTCTGATTCACCCTCCAGACTTCACCTTCTCCTTCTTCTGCTGCTTCTGATTCACCCTCCAGTCTTCACCTTCTCCTTCTTCTGCTTCTTCTGATTCACCCTCCAGACTTCACCTTCTCCTTCTCCTTCTTCTACTCCTTCTGATTCACCCTCCAGACTTCACCTTCTCCTTCTCCTTCTTCTGCTGCTTCTGATTCACCCTCCAGACTTCACCTTCTCCTTCTCCTTATTCTGCTTCTTCTGATTCACCCTCCAGACTTCACCTTCTCCTTCTCCTTCTTCTGCTTCTTCTGATTCACCCTGCATACTTCACCTTCTCCTTCTCCTTCTTCTGCTTCTTCTGATTCACCCTCCAGACTTCACCTTCTCCTTCTCCTTCTTCTACTTCTTCTGATTCACCCTCCAGACTTCACCTTCTCCTTCTCCTTCTTCTGCTTCTTCTGATTCACCCTCCAGACTTCACCTTCTCCTTCTCCTTCGTCTACTTCTTCTGATTCACCCTCCAGACTACACCTTCTCCTTCTCCTTCTTCTACTTCTTCTGATTCACCCTCCAGACTTCACCTTCTCCTTCTCCTTCTTCTGCTTCTTCTGATTCACCCTTCAGACTTCACCTTCTCCTTCTCCTTCTTCTACTTCTTCTGATTCACCCTCCAGACTACACCTTCTCCTTCTCCTTCTTCTACTTCTTCTGATTCACCCTCCAGACTTCACCTTCTCCTTCTCCTTCTTCTACTTCTTCTGCTTCTCCCTCCAGACTTCACCTTCTCCTTCTCCTTCTTCTGCTTCTTCTGCTTCACCCTCCAGACTACACCTTCTCCTTCTCCTTCTTCTACTTCTTCTGATTCACCCTCCAGACTTCACCTTCTCCTTCTCCTTCTTCTGCTTCTTCTGATTCACCCTCCAGACTTCACCTTCTCCTTCTCCTTCTTCTACTTCTTCTGATTCACCCTCCAGACTTCAGCTTCTCCTTCTCCTTCTTCTACTTCTTCTGATTCACCCTCCAGACTTCACCTTCTCCATCTCCTTCTTCTACTTCTTCTGCTTCACCCTCCAGACTTCACCTTCTCCTTCTCCTTCTTCTGCTTCTTCTGCTTCACCCTCCAGACTTTACCTTCTCCTTCTCCTTCTTCTGCTTCTTCTGCTTCACCCTCCTGACTTCACCTTCTCCTTCTCCTTCTTCTACTTCTTCTGATTCACCCTCCAGACTTCACCTTCTCCTTCTCCTTCTTCTGCTTCTTCTGCTTCACCCTCCAGACTTCACCTTCTCCTTCCCCTTCTTCTGCTTCTTCTGCTTCGCCCTCCAGACTTCACCTTCTCCTTCTCCTTCTTCTGCTTCTTCTGCTTCACCCTCCAGACTTCACCTTCTCCTTCTCCTTCTTCTGCTTCTTCTGCTTCACTCTCCTGACTTCACCTTCTCCTTCTCCTTCTTCTACTTCTTCTGATTCACCCTCCAGACTTCACCTTCTCCTTCTCCTTCTTCTGCTTCTTCTGCTTCACCCTCCAGACTTCATCTTCTCCTTCTCCTTCTTCTGCTTCTTCTGCTTCACCCTCCTGACTTCACCTTCTCCTTCTCCTTCTTCTACTTTTTCTGCTTCACCCCCCTGACTTCACCTGCTCCTTCTCCTTCTTCTGCTTCTTCTGATTCACCCTCCTAACTTTACCTTCTCCTGCTCCTTCTTCTGCTTCTTCTGATTCACCCTCCTGACTTCACCTTCTCCTTCTCCTTCTTCTGCTTCTTCTAATTCACCCTCCAGACTTCACCTTCTCCTTCTCCTTCTTCTGCTTCTTCTGATTCACCCTCCAGACTTCACCTTCTCCTTCTCCTTCTTCTGCTTCTTCTGATTCACCCTCCTAACTTCACCTTCTCCTTCTCCTTCTTCTGCTTCTTCTGATTCACCCTCCTGACTTCACCTTCTCCTTCTCCTTCTTCTGCTTCTTCTGATTCACCCTCCAGACTTCACCTTCTCCTTCTCCTTCTTCTGCTTCTTCTGATTCACCCTCCAGACTTCACCTTCTCCTTCTCCTTCTTCTGCTTCTTCTGATTCACCCTCCAGACCTCACCTTCTCCTTCTCCTTCTTCTACTTCTTCTGATTCACCCTCCAGACTTCATCTTCTCCTTCTCCTTCTTCTACTTCTTCTGATTCATCCTCCAGACTTCACCTTCTCCTTCTCCTTCTTCTACTTCTTCTGATTCACCCTCCAGTCTTCACCTTCTCCTTCTCCTTCTTCTGTTTCTTCTGCTTCACCCTCCAGACTTCACTTTCTCCTTCTCTTTCTTCTGCTTCTTCTGATTCACCCTCCAGACTTCACCTTCTCCTTCTCCTTATAATGCTTCTTCTGATTCACCCTCCAGACTTCACCTTCTCCTCCTCCTTCTTCTGCTTCTTCTGATTCACCATCCAGACTTCACCTTCTCCTTCTCCTTCTTCTGCTTCTTCTGATTCACCCTCCAGACTTCACCTTCTCCTTCTCCTTCTTCTGCTTCTTCTGATTCACCCTCCAGACCTCACCTTCTCCTTCTCCTTCTTCTACTTCTTCTGATTCACCCTCCAGACTTCATCTTCTCCTTCTCCTTCTTCTACTTCTTCTGATTCATCCTCCAGACTTCACCTTCTCCTTCTCCTTCTTCTACTTCTTCTGATTCACCCTCCAGTCTTCACCTTCTCCTTCTCCTTCTTCTGTTTCTTCTGCTTCACCCTCCAGACTTCACTTTCTCCTTCTCTTTCTTCTGCTTCTTCTGATTCACCCTCCAGACTTCACCTTCTCCTTCTCCTTATAATGCTTCTTCTGATTCACCCTCCAGACTTCACCTTCTCCTCCTCCTTCTTCTGCTTCTTCTGATTCACCCTCCAGACTTCACCTTCTCCTTCTCCTTCTTCTACTTCTTCTGATTCACCCTCCAGACTTCATCTTCTCCTTCTCCTTCTTCTGCTTCTTCCGATTCACCCTCCAGACTTTACCTTCTCCTTCTCCTTCTTCTGCTTCTTCTGATTCACCCTCCAGACTTCACCTTCTCCTTCTCCTTCTTCTACTTCTTCTGATTCACCCTCCAGACTTCACCTTCTCCTTCTCCTTCTTCTACTTCTTCTGATTCACCCTCCAGACTTCACCTTCTCCTTCTCCTTCTTCTGCTTCTTCTGATTCACCCTCCAGACTTCACCTTCTCCTTCTCCTTCTTCTGCTTCTTCTGCTTCACCCTCCTGACTTCACCTTCTCCTTCTCCTTCTTCTACTTCTTCTGCTTCACCCCCCTGACTTCACCTGCTCCTTCTCCTTCTTCTGCTTCTTCTGATTCACCCTCCTAACTTTACCTTCTCCTGCTCCTTCTTCTGCTTCTTCTGATTCACCCTCCTGACTTCACCTTCTCCTTCTCCTTCTTCTGCTTCTTCTAATTCACCCTCCAGACTTCACCTTCTCCTTCTCCTTCTTCTGCTTCTTCTGATTCACCCTCCAGACTTCACCTTCTCCTTCTCCTTCTTCTGCTTCTTCTGATTCACCCTCCTAACTTCACCTTCTCCTTCTCCTTCTTCTGCTTCTTCTGATTCACCCTCCTGACTTCACCTTCTTCTTCTCCTTCTTCTGCTTCTTCTGATTCACCCTCCAGACTTCACCTTCTCCTTCTCCTTCTTCTGCTTCTTCTGATTCACCCTCCAGACTTCACCTTCTCCTTCTCCTTCTTCTGCTTCTTCTGATTCACCCTCCAGACCTCACCTTCTCCTTCTCCTTCTTCTACTTCTTCTGATTCACCCTCCAGACTTCATCTTCTCCTTCTCCTTCTTCTACTTCTTCTGATTCATCCTTCAGACTTCTCCTTCTCCTTCTCCTTCTTCTACTTCTTCTGATTCACCCTCCACACTTCACCTTCTCCTTCTCCTTCTTCTGCTTCTTCTGATTCACCCTCCAGACTTCACCTTCTCCTTCTCCTTATTCTGCTTCTTCTGATTCACCCTCCAGACTTCACCTTCTCCTTCTCCTTCTTCTGCTTCTTCTGATTCACCCTCCAGACTTCACCTTCTCCTTCTTCTGCTTCTTCTGATTCACCCTCCAGTCTTCACCTTCTCCTTCTCCTTCTTCTGCTTCTTCTGATTCACCCTCCAGACTTCACCTTCTCCTTCTCCTTCTTCTACTCCTTCTGATTCACCCTCCAGACTTCACCTTCTCCTTCTCCTTCTTCTGCTGCTTCTGATTCACCCTCCAGACTTCACCTTCTCCTTCTCCTTATTCTGCTTCTTCTGATTCACCCTCCAGACTTCACCTTCTCCTTCTCCTTCTTCTGCTTCTTCTGATTCACCCTGCATACTTCACGTTCTCCTTCTCCTTCTTCTGCTTCTTCTGATTCACCCTCCAGACTTCACCTTCTCCTTCTCCTTCTTCTACTTCTTCTGATTCACCCTCCAGACTTCACCTTCTCCTTCTCCTTCTTCTGCTTCTTCTGATTCACCCTCCAGACTTCAGCTTCTCCTTCTCCTTCTTCTGCATCTTCTGATTCACCCTCCAGACTTCACCTTCTCCTTCTCCTTCTTCTACTTCTTCTGATTCACCCTCCAGACTTCATCTTCTCCTTCTCCTTCTTCTGCTTCTTCCGATTCACCCTCCAGACTTCACCTTCTCCTTCTCCTTCTTCTGCTTCTTCTGATTCACCCTCCAGACTTCACCTTCTCCTTCTCCTTCTTCTACTTCTTCTGATTCACCCTCCAGACTTCACCTTCTCCTTCTCCTTCTTCTACTTCTTCTGATTCACCCTCCAGACTTCACCTTCTCCTTCTCTTTCTTCTGCTTCTTCTGATTCACCCTCCAGACTTCACCTTCTACTTCTCCTTCTTCTACTTCTTCTGCTTCACCCTCCAGACTTCACCTTCTCCTTCTCCTTCTACTTCTTCTGATTCACCCTCCAGACTTCACCTTCTCCTTCTCCTTCTTCTGCTTCTTCTGATTCACCCTCCAGACTTCACCTTCTCCTTCTCCTTATTCTGCTTCTTCTGATTCACCCTCCAGACTTCACCATCTCCTTCTCCTTCTTCTGCTTCTTCTGATTCACCCTCCAGACTTCACCTTCTCCTTCTTCTGCTTCTTCTGATTCACCCTCCAGTCTTCACCTTCTCCTTCTCCTTCTTCTGCTTCTTCTGATTCACCCTCCAGACTTCACCTTCTCCTTCTCCTTCTTCTACTCCTTCTGATTCACCCTCCAGACTTCACCTTCTCCTTCTCCTTCTTCTGCTGCTTCTGATTCACCCTCCAGACTTCACCTTCTCCTTCTCCTTATTCTGCTTCTTCTGATTCACCCTCCAGACTTCACCTTCTCCTTCTCCTTCTTCTGCTTCTTCTGATTCACCCTGCATACTTCACCTTCTCCTTCTCCTTCTTCTGCTTCTTCTGATTCACACTCCAGACTTCACCTTCTCCTTCTCCTTCTTCTACTTCTTCTGATTCACCCTCCAGACTTCACCTTCTCCTTCTCCTTCTTCTGCTTCTTCTGATTCACCCTCCAGACTTCACCTTCTCCTTCTCCTTCGTCTACTTCTTCTGATTCACCCTCCAGACTACACCTTCTCCTTCTCCTTCTTCTACTTCTTCTGATTCACCCTCCAGACTTCACCTTCTCCTTCTCCTTCTTCTGCTTCTTCTGATTCACCCTCCAGACTTCACCTTCTCCTTCTCCTTCTTCTACTTCTTCTGATTCACCCTCCAGACTACACCTTCTCCTTCTCCTTCTTCTACTTCTTCTGATTCACCCTCCAGACTTCACCTTCTCCTTCTCCTTCTTCTACTTCTCCTGCTTCTCCCTCCAGACTTCACCTTCTCCTTCTCCTTCTTCTGCTTCTTCTGATTCACCCTCCAGACTTCACCTTCTCCTTCTCCTTCTTCTACTTCTTCTGATTCACCCTGCAGACTTCAGCTTCTCCTTCTCCTTCTTCTACTTCTTCTGATTCACCCTCCAGACTTCACCTTCTCCTTCTCCTTCTTCTACTTCTTCTGCTTCACCCTCCAGACTTCACCTTCTCCTTCTCCTTCTTCTGCTTCTTCTGCTTCACCCTCCAGACTTTACCTTCTCCTTCTCCTTCTTCTGCTTCTTCTGCTTCACCCTCCTGACTTCACCTTCTCCTTCTCCTTCTTCTACTTCTTCTGATTCACCCTCCAGACTTCACCTTCTCCTTCTCCTTCTTCTGCTTCTTGTGCTTCACCCTCCAGACTTCACCTTCTCCTTCCCCTTCTTCTGCTTCTTCTGCTTCGCCCTCCAGACTTCACCTTCTCCTTCTCCTTCTTCTGCTTCTTCTGCTTCACCCTCCAGACTTCACCTTCTCCTTCTCCTTCTTCTGCTTCTTCTGCTTCACTCTCCTGACTTCACCTTCTCCTTCTCCTTCTTCTACTTCTTCTGATTCACCCTCCAGACTTCACCTTCTCCTTCTCCTTCTTCTGCTTCTTCTGCTTCACCCTCCAGACTTCATCTTCTCCTTCTCCTTCTTCTGCTTCTTCTGCTTCACCCTCCTGACTTCACCTTCTCCTTCTCCTTCTTCTACTTCTTCTGCTTCACCCCCCTGACTTCACCTGCTCCTTCTCCTTCTTCTGCTTCTTCTGATTCACCCTCCTAACTTTACCTTCTCCTGCTCCTTCTTCTGCTTCTTCTGATTCACCCTCCTGACTTCACCTTCTCCTTCTCCTTCTTCTGCTTCTTCTGCTTCACCCTCCAGACTTCACCTTCTCCTTCCCCTTCTTCTGCTTCTTCTGCTTCACCCTCCAGACTTTACCTTCTCCTTCTCCTTCTTCTGCTTCTTCTGCTTCACCCTCCTGACTTCACCTTCTCCTTCTCCTTCTTCTACTTCTTCTGCTTCACCCCCCTGACTTCACCTGCTCCTTCTCCTTCTTCTGCTTCTTCTGATTCACCCTCCTAACTTTACCTTCTCCTGCTCCTTCTTCTGCTTCTTCTGATTCACCCTCCTGACTTCACCTTCTCCTTCTCCTTCTTCTGCTTCTTCTAATTCACCCTCCAGACTTCACCTTCTCCTTCTCCTTCTTCTGCTTCTTCTGATTCACCCTCCAGACTTCACCTTCTCCTTCTCCTTCTTCTGCTTCTTCTGATTCACCCTCCTAACTTCACCTTCTCCTTCTCCTTCTTCTGCTTCTTCTGATTCACCCTCCTGACTTCACCTTCTTCTTCTCCTTCTTCTGCTTCTTCTGATTCACCCTCCAGACTTCACCTTCTCCTTCTCCTTCTTCTGCTTCTTCTGATTCACCCTCCAGACTTCACCTTCTCCTTCTCCTTCTTCTGCTTCTTCTGATTCACCCGCCAGACCTCACCTTCTCCTTCTCCTTCTTCTACTTCTTCTGATTCACCCTCCAGACTTCATCTTCTCCTTCTCCTTCTTCTACTTCTTCTGATTCATCCTCCAGACTTCACCTTCTCCTTCTCCTTCTTCTACTTCTTCTGATTCACCCTCCAGTCTTCACCTTCTCCTTCTCCTTCTTCTGTTTCTTCTGCTTCACCCTCCAGACTTCACTTTCTCCTTCTCTTTCTTCTGCTTCTTCTGATTCACCCTCCAGACTTCACCTTCTCCTTCTCCTTATAATGCTTCTTCTGATTCACCCTCCAGACTTCACCTTCTCCTCCTCCTTCTTCTGCTTCTTCTGATTCACCCTCCAGACTTCACCTTCTCCTTCTCCTTCTTCTGCTTCTTCTGATTCACCCTCCAGACTTCACCTTCTCCTTCTCCTTCTTCTGCTTCTTCTGATTCACCCTCCAGACCTCACCTTCTCCTTCTCCTTCTTCTACTTCTTCTGATTCACCCTCCAGACTTCATCTTCTCCTTCTCCTTCTTCTACTTCTTCTGATTCATCCTCCAGACTTCACCTTCTCCTTCTCCTTCTTCTACTTCTTCTGATTCACCCTCCAGTCTTCACCTTCTCCTTCTCCTTCTTCTGTTTCTTCTGCTTCACCCTCCAGACTTCACTTTCTCCTTCTCTTTCTTCTGCTTCTTCTGATTCACCCTCCAGACTTCACCTTCTCCTTCTCCTTATAATGCTTCTTCTGATTCACCCTCCAGACTTCACCTTCTCCTCCTCCTTCTTCTGCTTCTTCTGATTCACCCTCCAGACTTCACCTTCTCCTTCTCCTTCTTCTGCATCTTCTGATTCACCCTCCAGACTTCACCTTCTCCTTCTCCTTCTTCTACTTCTTCTGATTCACCCTCCAGACTTCATCTTCTCCTTCTCCTTCTTCTGCTTCTTCCGATTCACCCTCCAGACTTCACCTTCTCCTTCTCCTTCTGCTGCTTCTTCTGATTCACCCTCCAGACTTCACCTTCTCCTTCTCCTTCTTCTACTTCTTCTGATTCACCCTCCAGACTTCACCTTCTCCTTCTCCTTCTTCTACTTCTTCTGATTCACCCTCCAGACTTCACCTTCTCCTTCTCCTTCTTCTGCTTCTTCTGATTCACCCTCCAGACCTCACCTTCTCCTTCTCCTTCTTCTACTTCTTCTGATTCACCCTCCAGACTTCATCTTCTCCTTCTCCTTCTTCTACTTCTTCTGATTCATCCTCCAGACTTCACCTTCTCCTTCTCCTTCTTCTACTTCTTCTGATTCACCCTCCACACTTCACCTTCTCCTTCTCCTTCTTCTGCTTCTTCTGATTCACCCTCCAGACTTCACCTTCTCCTTCTCCTTATTCTGCTTCTTCTGATTCACCCTCCAGACTTCACCTTCTCCTTCTCCTTCTTCTGCTTCTTCTGATTCACCCTCCAGACTTCACCTTCTCCTTCTTCTGCTTCTTCTGATTCACCCTCCAGTCTTCACCTTCTCCTTCTCCTTCTTCTGCTTCTTCTGATTCACCCTCCAGACTTCACCTTCTCCTTCTCCTTCTTCTACTCCTTCTGATTCACCCTCCAGACTTCACCTTCTCCTTCTCCTTCTTCTGCTGCTTCTGATTCACCCTCCAGACTTCACCTTCTCCTTCTCCTTATTCTGCTTCTTCTGATTCACCCTCCAGACTTCACCTTCTCCTTCTCCTTCTTCTGCTTCTTCTGATTCACCCTGCATACTTCACGTTCTCCTTCTCCTTCTTCTGCTTCTTCTGATTCACCCTCCAGACTTCACCTTCTCCTTCTCCTTCTTCTACTTCTTCTGATTCACCCTCCAGACTTCACCTTCTCCTTCTCCTTCTTCTGCTTCTTCTGATTCACCCTCCAGACTTCAGCTTCTCCTTCTCCTTCTTCTGCATCTTCTGATTCACCCTCCAGACTTCACCTTCTCCTTCTCCTTCTTCTACTTCTTCTGATTCACCCTCCAGACTTCATCTTCTCCTTCTCCTTCTTCTGCTTCTTCCGATTCACCCTCCAGACTTCACCTTCTCCTTCTCCTTCTTCTGCTTCTTCTGATTCACCCTCCAGACTTCACCTTCTCCTTCTCCTTCTTCTACTTCTTCTGATTCACCCTCCAGACTTCACCTTCTCCTTCTCCTTCTTCTACTTCTTCTGATTCACCCTCCAGACTTCACCTTCTCCTTCTCTTTCTTCTGCTTCTTCTGATTCACCCTCCAGACTTCACCTTCTACTTCTCCTTCTTCTCCTTCTTCTGCTTCACCCTCCAGACTTCACCTTCTCCTTCTCCTTCTACTTCTTCTGATTCACCCTCCAGACCTCACCTTCTCCTTCTCCTTCTTCTGCTTCTTCTGATTCACCCTCCAGACTTCACCTTCTCCTTCTCCTTATTCTGCTTCTTCTGATTCACCCTCCAGACTTCACCATCTCCTTCTCCTTCTTCTGCTTCTTCTGATTCACCCTCCAGACTTCACCTTCTCCTTCTTCTGCTTCTTCTGATTCACCCTCCAGTCTTCACCTTCTCCTTCTCCTTCTTCTGCTTCTTCTGATTCACCCTCCAGACTTCACCTTCTCCTTCTCCTTCTTCTACTCCTTCTGATTCACCCTCCAGACTTCACCTTCTCCTTCTCCTTCTTCTGCTGCTTCTGATTCACCCTCCAGACTTCACCTTCTCCTTCTCCTTATTCTGCTTCTTCTGATTCACCCTCCAGACTTCACCTTCTCCTTCTCCTTCTTCTGCTTCTTCTGATTCACCCTGCATACTTCACCTTCTCCTTCTCCTTCTTCTGCTTCTTCTGATTCACACTCCAGACTTCACCTTCTCCTTCTCCTTCTTCTACTTCTTCTGATTCACCCTCCAGACTTCACCTTCTCCTTCTCCTTCTTCTGCTTCTTCTGATTCACCCTCCAGACTTCACCTTCTCCTTCTCCTTCGTCTACTTCTTCTGATTCACCCTCCAGACTACACCTTCTCCTTCTCCTTCTTCTACTTCTTCTGATTCACCCTCCAGACTTCACCTTCTCCTTCTCCTTCTTCTGCTTCTTCTGATTCACCCTCCAGACTTCACCTTCTCCTTCTCCTTCTTCTACTTCTTCTGATTCACCCTCCAGACTACACCTTCTCCTTCTCCTTCTTCTACTTCTTCTGATTCACCCTCCAGACTTCACCTTCTCCTTCTCCTTCTTCTACTTCTCCTGCTTCTCCCTCCAGACTTCACCTTCTCCTTCTCCTTCTTCTGCTTCTTCTGATTCACCCTCCAGACTTCACCTTCTCCTTCTCCTTCTTCTACTTCTTCTGATTCACCCTGCAGACTTCAGCTTCTCCTTCTCCTTCTTCTACTTCTTCTGATTCACCCTCCAGACTTCACCTTCTCCTTCTCCTTCTTCTACTTCTTCTGCTTCACCCTCCAGACTTCACCTTCTCCTTCTCCTTCTTCTGCTTCTTCTGCTTCACCCTCCAGACTTTAACTTCTCCTTCTCCTTCTTCTGCTTCTTCTGCTTCACCCTCCTGACTTCACCTTCTCCTTCTCCTTCTTCTACTTCTTCTGATTCACCCTCCAGACTTCACCTTCTCCTTCTCCTTCTTCTGCTTCTTGTGCTTCACCCTCCAGACTTCACCTTCTCCTTCCCCTTCTTCTGCTTCTTCTGCTTCGCCCTCCAGACTTCACCTTCTCCTTCTCCTTCTTCTGCTTCTTCTGCTTCACCCTCCAGACTTCACCTTCTCCTTCTCCTTCTTCTGCTTCTTCTGCTTCACTCTCCTGACTTCACCTTCTCCTTCTCCTTCTTCTACTTCTTCTGATTCACCCTCCAGACTTCACCTTCTCCTTCTCCTTCTTCTGCTTCTTCTGCTTCACCCTCCAGACTTCATCTTCTCCTTCTCCTTCTTCTGCTTCTTCTGCTTCACCCTCCTGACTTCACCTTCTCCTTCTCCTTCTTCTACTTCTTCTGCTTCACCCCCCTGACTTCACCTGCTCCTTCTCCTTCTTCTGCTTCTTCTGATTCACCCTCCTAACTTTACCTTCTCCTGCTCCTTCTTCTGCTTCTTCTGATTCACCCTCCTGACTTCACCTTCTCCTTCTCCTTCTTCTGCTTCTTCTGCTTCACCCTCCAGACTTCACCTTCTCCTTCCCCTTCTTCTGCTTCTTCTGCTTCACCCTCCAGACTTTACCTTCTCCTTCTCCTTCTTCTGCTTCTTCTGCTTCACCCTCCTGACTTCACCTTCTCCTTCTCCTTCTTCTACTTCTTCTGCTTCACCCCCCTGACTTCACCTGCTCCTTCTCCTTCTTCTGCTTCTTCTGATTCACCCTCCTAACTTTACCTTCTCCTGCTCCTTCTTCTGCTTCTTCTGATTCACCCTCCTGACTTCACCTTCTCCTTCTCCTTCTTCTGCTTCTTCTAATTCACCCTCCAGACTTCACCTTCTCCTTCTCCTTCTTCTGCTTCTTCTGATTCACCCTCCAGACTTCACCTTCTCCTTCTCTTTCTTCTGCTTCTTCTGATTCACCCTCCTAACTTCACCTTCTCCTTCTCCTTCTTCTGCTTCTTCTGATTCACCCTCCTGACTTCACCTTCTTCTTCTCCTTCTTCTGCTTCTTCTGATTCACCCTCCAGACTTCACCTTCTCCTTCTCCTTCTTCTGCTTCTTCTGATTCACCCTCCAGACTTCACCTTCTCCTTCTCCTTCTTCTGCTTCTTCTGATTCACCCGCCAGACCTCACCTTCTCCTTCTCCTTCTTCTACTTCTTCTGATTCACCCTCCAGACTTCATCTTCTCCTTCTCCTTCTTCTACTTCTTCTGATTCATCCTCCAGACTTCACCTTCTCCTTCTCCTTCTTCTACTTCTTCTGATTCACCCTCCAGTCTTCACCTTCTCCTTCTCCTTCTTCTGTTTCTTCTGCTTCACCCTCCAGACTTCACTTTCTCCTTCTCTTTCTTCTGCTTCTTCTGATTCACCCTCCAGACTTCACCTTCTCCTTCTCCTTATAATGCTTCTTCTGATTCACCCTCCAGACTTCACCTTCTCCTCCTCCTTCTTCTGCTTCTTCTGATTCACCCTCCAGACTTCACCTTCTCCTTCTCCTTCTTCTGCTTCTTCTGATTCACCCTCCAGACTTCACCTTCTCCTTCTCCTTCTTCTGCTTCTTCTGATTCACCCTCCAGACCTCACCTTCTCCTTCTCCTTCTTCTACTTCTTCTGATTCACCCTCCAGACTTCATCTTCTCCTTCTCCTTCTTCTACTTCTTCTGATTCATCCTCCAGACTTCACCTTCTCCTTCTCCTTCTTCTACTTCTTCTGATTCACCCTCCAGTCTTCACCTTCTCCTTCTCCTTCTTCTGTTTCTTCTGCTTCACCCTCCAGACTTCACTTTCTCCTTCTCTTTCTTCTGCTTCTTCTGATTCACCCTCCAGACTTCACCTTCTCCTTCTCCTTATAATGCTTCTTCTGATTCACCCTCCAGACTTCACCTTCTCCTCCTCCTTCTTCTGCTTCTTCTGATTCACCCTCCAGACTTCACCTTCTCCTTCTCCTTCTTCTGCATCTTCTGATTCACCCTCCAGACTTCACCTTCTCCTTCTCCTTCTTCTACTTCTTCTGATTCACCCTCCAGACTTCATCTTCTCCTTCTCCTTCTTCTGCTTCTTCCGATTCACCCTCCAGACTTCACCTTCTCCTTCTCCTTCTGCTGCTTCTTCTGATTCACCCTCCAGACTTCACCTTCTCCTTCTCCTTCTTCTACTTCTTCTGATTCACCCTCCAGACTTCACCTTCTCCTTCTCCTTCTTCTACTTCTTCTGATTCACCCTCCAGACTTCACCTTCTCCTTCTCCTTCTTCTGCTTCTTCTGATTCACCCTCCAGACTTCACCTTCTCCTTCTCCTTCTTCTGCTTTTTCTGATTCACCCTCCAGACTTCACCTTCTCCTTCTCCTTCTTCTGCTTCTTCTGATTCACCCTTCAGACTTCACCTTCTCCTTCTCCTTCTTCTGCTTCTTCTGATTCACCCTCCAGACCTCACCTTCTCCTTCTCCTTCATCTACTTCTTCTGATTCACCCTCCAGACTTCATCTTCTCCTTCTCCTTCTTCTGATTCTTCTGATTCACCCTCCAGACTTCACCTTCTCCTTCTCCTTCTTCTGCTTCTTCTGATTCACCCTCCAGACTTCACCTTCTCCTTCTCCTTCTTCTGCTTCTTCTGATTCACCCTCCAGTCTTCACCTTCTCCTTCTCCTTCTTCTGCGTTTTCTGATTCACCGTCCAGACTTCACCTTCTCCTTCTCCTTCTTCTGCTTCTCCTGATTCACCCTCCTGACTTCACCTTCTCCTTCTCCTTCTTCTGCTTCTTCTCATTCACCCTCCAGACTTCACCTTCTCCTTCTCCTTCTTCTACTTCTTCTGATTCACCCTCCAGACTTCACCTTCTCCTTCTACTTTTTCTGCTTCTTCTGATTCACCCTCCAGACTTCACCTTCTCTTTTTCCTTCTTCTGCTTCTTCTGATTCACCCTCCAGATTTCACCTTCTCCTTCTCCTTCTTCTGCTTCTTCTGATTCACCCTCCAGACTTTACCTTCTCCTTCTCCTTCTTCTGCTTCTTCTGATTCACCCTCCAGACTTCACCTTCTCCTTCTCCTTCATCTACTTCTTCTGATTCACCCTCCAGACTTCATCTTCTCCTTCTCCTTCTTCTGCTTCTTCTGATTCAACCTCCAGACTTCACCTTCTCCTTCTCCTTCTTCGGCTTCTTCTGATTCACCCTCCAGACTTCACATTCTCCTTCTCTTTCTTCTACTTCTTCTGATTCACCCTCGAGACTTCATCTTCTCCTTCTCCTTCTTCTGCTTCTTCTGATTCACCCTCCAGACTTCACCTTCTCCTTCTCCTTCTTCTGCTTCTTCTGATTCACCCTCCAGACTTCACCTTCTCCTTCTCCTTCTTCTACTTCTTCTGATTCACCCTCTAGACTTCAACTTCTCCTTCTCCTTCTTCTGCTTCTGCTTCACCCTCCAGACTTCACCTTCTCGTTCTCCTTCTTCTGCTTCTTCTGCTGCGCCCTCCAGACTTCACCTTCTCCTTCTCCTTCTTCTGCTTCTTCTGCTTCACCCTCCTGACTTCACCTTCTCCTTCTCCTTCTTCTACTTCTTCTGCTTCACCCCCCTGACTTCACCTTCTCCTTCTCCTTCTTCTGCTTCTTCTGATTCACCCTCCTAACTCCACCTTCTCCTTCTCCTTCTTCTGCTTCTTCTGATTCACCCTCCTGACTTCACCTTCTCCTTCTCCTTCTTCTGCTTCTTCTGATTCACCCTCCAGACTTCACCTTCTGCTTCTCCTTCTTCTGCTTCTTCTGATTCACCCTCCAGACCTCACCTTCTCCTTCTCCTTCTTCTACTTCTTCTGATTCACCCTCCGGACTTCATCTTCTCCTTCTCCTTCTTCTGCTTCTTCTGATTCACCCTCCAGACTTCACCTTCTCCTTCTCCTTCTTCTGCTTCTTCTGATTCACTCTCCAGACTTCACCTTCTCCTTCTCCTTCTACTACTTCTTCTGATTCACCCTCCAGACTTCACCTTCTCCTTCTCCTTCTTTTACTTCTTCTGATTCAACCTCCAGTCTTCACCTTCTCCTTCTCCTTCTTCTGCTTCTTCTGATTCACCCTCCAGACTTCACCTTCTCCTTCTCCTTCTTCTGATTCTTTTGATTCACCCTCCAGACTTCACCTTCTCCTTCTCCTTCTTCTGCTTCTTCTGATTCACCCTCCTGACTTCACCCTCTCCTTCTCCTTCTTCTACTTCTTCTGATTCACCCTCCTGACTTCACCTTCTCCTTCTCCTTCTTCTACTTCTTCTGCTTCACCCTCCAGACTTCACCTTCTCCTTCTCCATCTTCTACTTCTTCTGATTCCCCCTCCAGACTTCAACTTCTCCTTCTCCTTCTTCTGCTTCTTCTGATTCACCCTCCAGACTTCACCTTCTCCTTCTCCTTATTCTGCTTCTTCTGATTCACCCGCCAGACTTCACCTTCTCCTTCTCCTTATTCTGCTTCTTCTGATTCACCCTCCAGACTTCACCTTCTCCTTCTCCTTCTTCTGCTTCTTCTGATTCACCCTCCAGACTTTACCTTCTCCTTCTCCTTCTTCTGCTTTTTCTGATTCACCCTCCAGACTTCACCTTCTCCTTCTCCTTCATCTACTTTTTCTGATTCACCCTCCTGACTTCTCCTTCTCCTTCTCCTTCTTCTACTTCTTCTGATTCACCCTCCAGACTTCACCTTCTCCTTCTCCTTCTTCTGCTTCTTCTGATTCACCCTCCAGACTTCACCTTCTCCTTCTCCTTCTTCTGCTTCTTCTGATTCACCCTCCAGACTTAACCTTCTCCTTCTCCTTCTTCTGCTTCTTTTGATTCACCCTTCAGACTTCACCTTCTCCTTCTCCTTCTTCTGCTTCTTCTGATTCACCCTCCAGACCTCACCTTCTCCTTCTCCTTCTTCAACTTCTTCTGATTCACCCTCCAGACTTCATCTTCTCCTTCTCCTTCTTTTGCTTCTTCTGATTCACCCTCCAGACTTCACCTTCTCCTTCTCCTTCTTCTGCTTCTTCTGATTCACCCTCCAGACTTCGCCTTCTCCTTCTCCTTCTTCTGCTTCTTCTGATTCACCCTCCAGACTTCGCCTTCGCCTTCTCCTTCTTCTACTTCTTCTGATTCACCCTCCAGACTTCACCTTCTCCTTCTCCTTCTTCTACTTCTTCTGATTCACCCTCCAGACTTCACCTTCTCCTTCTCCATCTTCTACTTCTTCTGATTCACCGTCCAGACTTCACCTTCTCCTTCTCCTTCTTCTGCTTCTCCTGATTCACCCTCCTGACTTCACCTTCTCCTTCTCCTTCTTCTGCTTCTTCTGATTCACCCTCCAGACTTCACCTTCTCCTTCTCCTTCTTCTACTTCATCTGATTCACCCTCCAGACTTCACCTTCTCCTTCTACTTCTTCTGCTTCTTCTGATTCACCATCCAGACTTCACCTTCTCTTTTTCCTTCTTCTGCTTCTTCTGATTCACCCTCCAGATTTCACCTTCTCCTTCTCCTTCTTCTGCTTCTTCTGATTCACCCTCCAGACTTTACCTTCTCCTTCTCCTTCTTCTGCTTCTTCTGATTCACCCTCCAGACTTCTATTTCTCCTTCTCCTTCATCTACTTCTTCTGATTCACCCACCAGACTTCACCTTCTCCTTCTCCTTCTTCTGCTTCTTTTGATTCACCCTTCAGACTTCACCTTCTTCTTCTCCTTCTTCTGCTTCTTCTGATTCACCCTCCAGACCTCACCTTCTCCTTCTCCTTCTTCAACTTCTTCTGATTCACCCTCCAGACTTCATCTTCTCCTTCTCCTTCTTTTGCTTCTTCTGATTCACCCTCCAGACATCACCTTCTCCTTCTCCTTCTTATGCTTCTTCTGATTCACCCTCCAGACTTCACCTTCTCCTTCTCCTTCTTCTGCTTCTTCTGATTAACCCTCCAGACTCACCTTCTCCTTCTTCTACTTCTTCTGATTCACCCTCCAGACTTCACCTTCTCCTTCTTCTGCTTCTTCTGATTCACCCTCCAGACTTCACCTTCTCCTTCTCCTTCTTCTACTTCTTCTGATTCACCCTCCAGACTTCATCTTCTCCTTCTCCTTCTTCTGCTTCTTCTGATTCACCCTCCAGACTTCACCATCTCCTTCTCCTTCTTCTGCTTCTTCTGATTCACCCTCCAGACTTCACCTTCTCCTTCTCCTTCTTCTACTTCTTCTGATTCACCCTCCAGACTTCACCTTCTCCTTCTCCTTCTTCTGCTTCTTCTGACTCACCCTCCAGACTTCACCTTCTCCTGCTACTTCTCCTGCTTCTTCTGATTCACCCTCCAGACTTCACCTTCTCCTTTTCCTTCTTCTGCTTCTTCTGATTCACCCTCCAGATTTCACCTTCTCCTTCTCCTTCTTCTGCTTCTTCTGATTCACCCTCCAGACTTCACCTTCTCCTTCTCCTTCTTCTGCTTCTTCTGATTAACCCTCCAGACTCACCTTCTCCTTCTCCTTCTTCTACTTCTTCTGATTCACCCTCCAGACTTCACCTTCTCCTTCTCCTTCTTCTGCTTCTTCTGATTCACCCTCCAGACTTCACCTTCTCCTTCTCCTTCGTCTACTTCTTCTGATTCACCCTCCAGACTTCACCTTCTCCTTCTCCTTCTTCTACTTCTTCTGATTCACCCTCCAGACTTCACCTTCTCCTTCTCCTTCTTCTGCTTCTTCTGATTCACCCTCCAGACTTCACCTTCTCCTTCTCCTTCTTCTACTTCTTCTGATTCACCCTCCAGACTTCACCTTCTCCTTCTCCTTCTTCTACTTCTTCTGATTCACCCTCCAGACTTCACCTTCTCCTTCTTCTACTTCTTCTGCTTCTCCCTCCAGACTTCACCTTCTCCTTCTCCTTCTTCTGCTTCTTCTGATTCACCCTCCAGAATTCACCTTCTCCTTCTCCTTCTTCTACTTCTCCTGATTCACCCTCCAGACTTCACCTTCTCCTTCTCCTTCTTCTACTTCTTCTGATTCACCCTCCAGACTTCACCTTCTCCTTCTCCTTCTTCTACTTCTTATGATTCACCCTCCTGACTTCACCTTCTCCTTCTCCTTCTTCTGCTCCTTCTGCTTCACCCTCCAGACTTCACCTTCTCCTTCTCTTTCTTCTGCTTCTTCTGATTCACCCTCCAGACTTCACCTTCTCCTTCTCCTTCTTCTGATTCTTTTGATTCACCCTCCAGACTTCACCTTCTCCTTCTCCTTCTTCTGCCTCTTCTGATTCACCCTCCAGACTTCACCTTCTCCTTCTCCTTCTTCTACTTCTTCTGATTCACCCTCCTGACTTCACCTTCTCCTTCACCTTCTTCTACTTCTTCTGCTTCACCCTCCAGACTTCTCCTTCTGCTTCTCCTTCTTCTACTTCTTCTGATTCACCCGCCAGACTTCACCTTCTCCTTCTCCTTATTCTGCTTCTCCTGATTCACCCTCCAGACTTCACCTTCTCCTTCTCCTTCTTCTGCTTCTTCTGAATCACCCTCCTGACTTACCTTCTCCTTCTCCTTCTTCTGCTTCTTCTGATTCACCCTCCAGACTTCACCTTCTCCTTCTCCTTCATCTACTTCTTCTGATTCACCCTCCAGACTTCATCTTCTCCTTCTCCTTCATCTGCTTCTTCTGATTCACCCTCCAGACTTCACCTTCTCCTTCTCCTTCTTCTGCTTTTTCTGATTCACCCTCCTGACTTCACCTTCTCCTTCTCCTTCTTCTACTTCTTCTGATTCACCCTCCAGACTTCACCTTCTCCTTCTCCTTCTTCTACTTCTTCTGATTCACCCACCAGTCTTCACCTTCTCCTTCTCCTTCTTCTGCTTCTTCTGATTCACCCTCCAGACTTCACCTTCTCCTTCTCCTTCTTCTGCTTCTTCTGATTCACCCTCCAGACTTCACCTTCTCCTTCTCCTTCTTCTGCTTCTTTTGATTCACCCTTCAGACTTCGCCTTCTCCTTCTCCTTCTTCTGCTTCTTCTGATTCACCCTCCAGACCTCACCTTCTCCTTCTCCTTCTTCTACTTCTTCTGATTCACCCTCCAGACTTCATCTTCTCCTTCTCCTTCTTTTGCTTCTTCTGATTCACCCTCCAGACTTCACCTTCTCCTTCTCCTTCTTCTGCTTCTTCTGATTCACCCTCCAGACTTCGCCTTCTCCTTCTCCTTCTTCTACTTCTTCTGATTCACCCTCCAGACTTCACCTTCTCCTTCTCCTTCTTCTACTTCTTCTGATTCACCCTCCAGTCTTCATCTTCTCCTTCTCCTTCTTCTGCTTCTTCTGATTCTCCCTCCAGACTTCACCTTCTCCTTCTCCTTCTTCTGCTTCTCCTGATTCACCCTCCTGACTTCACCTTCTCCTTCTCCTTCTTCTGCTTCTTCTGATTCACCCTCCAGACTTCACCTTCTCCTTCTCCTTCTTCTACTTCTTCTGATTCACTCTCCAGACTTCACCTTCTCCTGCTACTTCTTCTGCTTCTTCTGATTCACCCTCCAGACTTCACCTTCTCCTTTTCCTTCTTCTGCTTCTTCTGATTCATCCTCCAGATTTCACCTTCTCCTTCTCCTTCTTCTGCTTCTTCTGATTCACCCTCCAGACTTCACCTTCTCCTTCTCATTCTTCTGCTTCTTCTGATTCACCCTCCAGACTTCACCTTCTCCTTCACCTTCTTCTCCTTCTTCTGATTCACCCTCCAGACTTCACCTTCTCCTTCTCCTTCTTCTGCTTCTTCTGATTCACCATCCAGACTTCACCTTCTCCTTCTCCTTCGTCTACTTCTTCTGATTCACCCTCCAGACTACACCTTCTCCTTCTCCTTCTTCTACTTCTTCTGATTCACCCTCCAGACTTCACCTTCTCCTTCTCCTTCTTCTGCTTCTTCTGATTCACCCTCCAGACTTCACCTTCTCCTTCTCCTTCTTCTACTTCTTCTGATTCACCCTCCAAACTTCACCTTCTCCTTCTCCTTCTTCTACTTCTTCTGCTTCTCCCTCCAGACTTCACCTTCTCCTTCTCCTTCTTCTGCTTCTTCTGATTCAGCCTCCAGACTTCACCTTCTCCTTCTCCTTCTTCTACTTCTTCTGATTCACCCTCCAGACTTCACCTTCTCCTTCTCCTTCTTCTACTTCTTCTGATTCACCCTCCAGACTTCACTTTCTCCTTCTCCTTCTTCTACTTCTTATGATTCACCCTCCTGACTTCACCTTCTCCTTCTCCTTCTCCTGCTTCTTCTGCTTCACCCTCCAGACTTCACCTTCTCCTTCTCCTTCTTCTGCTTCTTCTGCTTCACCCTCCAGACTTCACCTTCTCCTTCTCCTTCTTCTGCTTCTTCTGCTTCACCCTCCAGACCTCACCTTCTCCTTCTCCTTCTTCTACTTCTTCTGATTCACCCTCCTGACTTCACCTTCTCCTTCTCCTTCTTCTACTTCTTCTGCTTCACCCACCAGACTTCACCTTCTCCTTCTCCTTCTTCTGCTTCTCCTGATTCACCCTCCTGACTTCACCTTCTCCTTCTCCTTCTTCTGCTTCTTCTGATTCACCCTCCAGACTTCACCTTCTCCTTCTCCTTCTTCTACTTCTTCTGATTCACCCTCCAGACTTCACCTTCTCCTGCTACTTCTTCTGCTTCTTCTGATTCACCCTCCAGACTTCACCTTCTCCTTTTCCTTCTTCTGCTTCTTCTGATTCATCCTCCAGATTTCACCTTCTCCTTCTCCTTCTTCTGCTTCTTCTGATTCACCCTCCAGACTTCACCTTCTCCTTCTCATTCTTCTGCTTCTTCTGATTCACCCTCCAGACTTCACCTTCTCCTTCACCTTCTTCTACTTCTTCTGATTCACCCTCCAGACTTCACCTTCTCCTTCTCCTTCTTCTGCTTCTTCTGATTCACCATCCAGACTTCACCTTCTCCTTCTCCTTCGTCTACTTCTTCTGATTCACCCTCCAGACTACACCTTCTCCTTCTCCTTCTTCTACTTCTTCTGATTCACCCTCCAGACTTCACCTTCTCCTTCTCCTTCTTCTGCTTCTTCTGATTCACCCTCCAGACTTCACCTTCTCCTTCTCCTTCTTCTACTTCTTCTGATTCACCCTCCAAACTTCACCTTCTCCTTCTCCTTCTTCTACTTCTTCTGCTTCTCCCTCCAGACTTCACCTTCTCCTTCTCCTTCTTCTGCTTCTTCTGATTCAGCCTCCAGACTTCACCTTCTCCTTCTCCTTCTTCTACTTCTTCTGATTCACCCTCCAGACTTCACCTTCTCCTTCTCCTTCTTCTACTTCTTCTGATTCACCCTCCAGACTTCAACTTCTCCTTCTCCTTCTTCTACTTCTTATGATTCACCCTCCTGACTTCACCTTCTCCTTCTCCTTCTTCTGCTTCTTCTGCTTCACCCTCCAGACTTCACCTTCTCCTTCTCCTTCTTCTGCTTCTTCTGCTTCACCCTCCAGACTTCACCTTCTCCTTCTCCTTCTTCTGCTTCTTCTGCTTCACCCTCCAGACCTCACCTTCTCCTTCTCCTTCTTCTACTTCTTCTGATTCACCCTCCTGACTTCACCTTCTCCTTCTCCTTCTTCTACTTCTTCTGCTTCACACTCCAGACTTCACCTTCTCCTTCTCCTTCTTCTGCTTCTTCTGATTCACCCTCCAGACTTCACCTTCTCCTTCTCCTTCTTCTGCTTCTTCTGATTCACCCGCCAGACTTCACCTTCTCCTTCTCCTTATTCTGCTTCTCCTGATTCACCCTCCAGACTTCACCTTCTCCTTCTCCTTCTTCTGCTTCTTCTGAATCACCCTCCTGACTTCACCTTCTCCTTCTCCTTCTTCTGCTTCTTCTGATTCACCCTCCAGACTTTACCTTCTCCTTCTCCTTCTTCTACTTCTTCTGATTCACCCTCCAGACTTCATCTTCTCCTGCTACTTCTTCTGCTTCTTCTGATTCACCCTCCAGACTTCACCTTCTCCTTTTCCTTCTTCTGCTTCTTCTGATTCATCCTCCAGATTTCACCTTCTCCTTCTCCTTCTTCTGCTTCTTCTGATTCACCCTCCAGACTTCACCTTCTCCTTCTCCTTCTTCTGCTTCTTCTGATTCACCCTCCAGACTTCACCTTCTCCTTCTCCTTCTTCTACTTCTTCTGATTCACCCTCCAAACTTCACCTTCTCCTTCTCCTTCTTCTACTTCTTCTGCTTCTCCCTCCAGACTTCACCTTCTCCTTCTCCTTCTTCTGCTTCTTCTGATTCAGCCTCCAGACTTCACCTTCTCCTTCTCCTTCTTCTACTTCTTCTGATTCACCCTCCAGACTTCACCTTCTCCTTCTCCTTCTTCTACTTCTTCTGATTCACCCTCCAGACTTCACCTTCTTCTTCTCCTTCTTCTACTTCTTATGATTCACCCTCCTGACTTCACCTTCTCCTTCTCCTTTTTCTGCTTCTTCTGCTTCACCCTCCAGACTTCACCTTCTCCTTCTCCTTCTTCTGCTTCTTCTGCTTCACCCTCCGGACTTCACCTTCTCCTTCTCCTTCTTCTGCTTCTTCTGCTTCACCCTCCAGACCTCACCTTCTCCTTCTCCTTCTTCTACTTCTTCTGATTCACCCTCCTGACTTCACCTTCTCCTTCTCCTTCTTCTACTTCTTCTGCTTCACCCTCCAGACTTCACCTTCTCCTTCTCCTTCTTCTGCTTCTTCTGATTCACCCTCCAGACTTCACCTTCTCCTTCTCCTTCTTCTGCTTCTTCTGATTCACCCGCCAGACTTCACCTTCTCCTTCTCCTTATTCTGCTTCTCCTGATTCACCCTCCAGACTTCACCTTCTCCTTCTCCTTCTTCTGCTTCTTCTGAATCACCCTCCTGACTTACCTTCTCCTTCTCCTTCTTCTGCTTCTTCTGATTCACCCTCCAGACTTCACCTTCTCCTTCTCCTTCTTCTGCTTCTTCTGATTCACCCTCCAGACTTCACCTTCGCCTTCTCCTTCTTCTGCTTCTTCTGATTCACCCTCCAGACCTCACCTTCTCCTTCACCTTCTTCTACTTCTTCTGATTCACCCTCCAGACTTCACCTTCTCCTGCTACTTCTTCTGCTTCTTCTGCTTCTCCCTCCAGACTTCACCTTCTCCTTCTCCTTCTTCTGCTTCTTCTGATTCACCCTCCAGACTTCACCTTCTCCTTCTCCTTCTTCTACTTCTCCTGATTCACCCTCCAGACTTCACCTTCTCCTTCTCCTTCTTCTACTTCTTCTGATTCACCCTCCAGACTTCACCTTCTCCTTCTCCTTCTTCTACTTCATATGATTCACCCTCCTGACTTCACCTTCTCCTTCTCCTTCTTCTGCTCCTTCTGCTTCACCCTCCAGACTTCACCTTCTCCTTCTCTTTCTTCTGCTTCTTCTGATTCACCCTCCAGACTTCACCTTCTCCTTCTCCTTCTTCTGATTCTTTTGATTCACCCTCCAGACTTCACCTTCTCCTTCTCCTTCTTCTGCCTCTTCTGATTCACCCTCCAGACTTCACCTTCTCCTTCTCCTTCTTCTACTTCTTCTGATTCACCCTCCTGACTTCACCTTCTCCTTCTCCTTCTTCTGCTTCTTCTGATTCACCCGCCAGACTTCACCTTCTCCTTCTCCTTATTCTGCTTCTCCTGATTCACCCTCCAGACTTCACCTTCTCCTTCTCCTTCTTCTGCTTCTTCTGAATCACCCTCCTGACTTACCTTCTCCTTCTCCTTCTTCTGCTTCTTCTGATTCACCCTCCAGACTTCACCTTCTCCTTCTCCTTCATCTACTTCTTCTGATTCACCCTCCAGACTTCATCTTCTCCTTCTCCTTCATCTGCTTCTTCTGATTCACCCTCCAGACTTCACCTTCTCCTTCTCCTTCTTCTGCTTTTTCTGATTCACCCTCCTGACTTCACCTTCTCCTTCTCCTTCTTCTACTTCTTCTGATTCACCCTCCAGACTTCACCTTCTCCTTCTCCTTCTTCTACTTCTTCTGATTCACCCACCAGTCTTCACCTTCTCCTTCTCCTTCTTCTGCTTCTTCTGATTCACCCTCCAGACTTCACCTTCTCCTTCTCCTTCTTCTGCTTCTTCTGATTCACCCTCCAGACTTCACCTTCTCCTTCTCCTTCTTCTGCTTCTTTTGATTCACCCTTCAGACTTCGCCTTCTCCTTCTCCTTCTTCTGCTTCTTCTGATTCACCCTCCAGACCTCACCTTCTCCTTCTCCTTCTTCTACTTCTTCTGATTCACCCTCCAGACTTCATCTTCTCCTTCTCCTTCTTTTGCTTCTTCTGATTCACCCTCCAGACTTCACCTTCTCCTTCTCCTTCTTCTGCTTCTTCTGATTCACCCTCCAGACTTCGCCTTCTCCTTCTCCTTCTTCTACTTCTTCTGATTCACCCTCCAGACTTCACCTTCTCCTTCTCCTTCTTCTACTTCTTCTGATTCACCCTCCAGTCTTCATCTTCTCCTTCTCCTTCTTCTGCTTCTTCTGATTCTCCCTCCAGACTTCACCTTCTCCTTCTCCTTCTTCTGCTTCTCCTGATTCACCCTCCTGACTTCACCTTCTCCTTCTCCTTCTTTTGCTTCTTCTGATTCACCCTCCAGACTTCACCTTCTCCTTCTCCTTCTTCTACTTCTTCTGATTCACTCTCCAGACTTCACCTTCTCCTTCTCCTTCTTCTGCTTCTTCTGCTTCACCCTCCAGACTTCACCTTCTCCTTCTCCTTCTTCTGCTTCTTCTGCTTCACCCTCCAGACCTCACCTTCTCCTTCTCCTTCTTCTACTTCTTCTGATTCACCCTCCTGACTTCACCTTCTCCTTCTCCTTCTTCTACTTCTTCTGCTTCACCCTCCAGACTTCACCTTCTCCTTCTCCTTCTTCTGCTTCTTCTGATTCACCCTCCAGACTTCACCTTCTCCTTCTCCTTCTTCTGCTTCTTCTGATTCACCCGCCAGACTTCACCTTCTCCTTCTCCTTATTCTGCTTCTCCTGATTCACCCTCCAGACTTCACCTTCTCCTTCTCCTTCTTCTGCTTCTTCTGAATCACCCTCCTGACTTCACCTTCTCCTTCTCCTTCTTCTGCTTCTTCTGATTCACCCTCCAGACTTCACCTTCTCCTTCTCCTTCTTCTACTTCTTCTGATTCACCCTCCAGACTTCACCTTCTCCTGCTACTTCTTCTGCTTCTTCTGATTCACCCTCCAGACTTCACCTTCTCCTTTTCCTTCTTCTGCTTCTTCTGATTCATCCTCCAGATTTCACCTTCTCCTTCTCCTTCTTCTGCTTCTTCTGATTCACCCTCCAGACTTCACCTTCTCCTTCTCATTCTTCTGCTTCTTCTGATTCACCCTCCAGACTTCACCTTCTCCTTCACCTTCTTCTACTTCTTCTGATTCACCCTCCAGACTTCACCTTCTCCTTCTCCTTCTTCTGCTTCTTCTGATTCACCATCCAGACTTCACCTTCTCCTTCTCCTTCGTCTACTTCTTCTGATTCACCCTCCAGACTACACCTTCTCCTTCTCCTTCTTCTACTTCTTCTGATTCACCCTCCAGACTTCACCTTCTCCTTCTCCTTCTTCTGCTTCTTCTGATTCACCCTCCAGACTTCACCTTCTCCTTCTCCTTCTTCTACTTCTTCTGATTCACCCTCCAAACTTCACCTTCTCCTTCTCCTTCTTCTACTTCTTCTGCTTCTCCCTCCAGACTTCACCTTCTCCTTCTCCTTCTTCTGCTTCTTCTGATTCAGCCTCCAGACTTCATCTTCTCCTTCTCCTTCTTCTACTTCTTCTGATTCACCCTCCAGACTTCACCTTCTCCTTCTCCTTCTTCTACTTCTTCTGATTCACCCTCCAGACTTCACCTTCTTCTTCTCCTTCTTCTACTTCTTATGATTCACCCTCCTGACTTCACCTTCTCCTTCTCCTTTTTCTGCTTCTTCTGCTTCACCCTCCAGACTTCACCTTCTCCTTCTCCTTCTTCTGCTTCTTCTGCTTCACCCTCCAGACTTCACCTTCTCCTTCTCCTTCTTCTGCTTCTTCTGCTTCACCCTCCAGACCTCACCTTCTCCTTCTCCTTCTTCTACTTCTTCTGATTCACCCTCCTGACTTCACCTTCTCCTTCTCCTTCTTCTACTTCTTCTGCTTCACCCTCCAGACTTCACCTTCTCCTTCTCCTTCTTCTGCTTCTTCTGATTCACCCTCCAGACTTCACCTTCTCCTTCTCCTTCTTCTGCTTCTTCTGATTCACCCGCCAGACTTCACCTTCTCCTTCTCCTTATTCTGCTTCTCCTGATTCACCCTCCAGACTTCACCTTCTCCTTCTCCTTCTTCTGCTTCTTCTGAATCACCCTCCTGACTTACCTTCTCCTTCTCCTTCTTCTGCTTCTTCTGATTCACCCTCCAGACTTCACCTTCTCCTTCTCCTTCTTCTGCTTCTTCTGATTCACCCTCCAGACTTCACCTTCGCCTTCTCCTTCTTCTGCTTCTTCTGATTCACCCTCCAGACCTCACCTTCTCCTTCACCTTCTTCTACTTCTTCTGCTTCACCCTCCAGACTTCACCTTCTGCTTCTCCTTCTTCTACTTCTTCTGATTCACCCTCCAGACTTCACCTTCTCCTTCTCCTTCTTCTGCTTCATCTGATTCACCCGCCAGATTTCACCTTCTCCTTCTCCTTATTCTGCTTCTCCTGATTCACCCTCCAGACTTCACCTTCTCCTTCTCCTTCTTCTGCTTCTTCTGAATCACCCTCCTGACTTACCTTCTCCTTCTCCTTCTTCTGCTTCTTCTGATTCACCCTCCAGACTTCACCTTCTCCTTCTCCTTCATCTACTTCTTCTGATTCACCCTCCAGACTTCATCTTCTCCTTCTCCTTCATCTGCTTCTTCTGATTCACCCTCCAGACTTCACCTTCTCCTTCTCCTTCTTCTGCTTCTTCTGATTCACCCTCCAGACTTCACCTTCTCCTTCTTCTGCTTCTTTTGATTCACCCTTCAGACTTCGCCTTCTCCTTCTCCTTCTTCTGCTTCTTCTGATTCACCCTCCAGACCTCACCTTCTCCTTCTCCTTCTTCTACTTCTTCTGATTCACCCTCCAGACTTCATCTTCTCCTTCTCCTTCTTTTGCTTCTTCTGATTCTCCCTCCAGACTTCACCTTCTCCTTCTCCTTCTTCTGCTTCTTCTGATTCACCCTCCAGACTTCGCCTTCTCCTTTTCCTTCTTCTACTTCTTCTGATTCACCCTCCAGACTTCACCTTCTCCTTCTCCTTCTTCTACTTCTTCTGATTCACCCTCCAGTCTTCATCTTCTCCTTCTCCTTCTTCTGCTTCTTCTGATTCACCCTCCAGACTTCACCTTCTCCTTCTCCTTCTTCTGCTTCTCCTGATTCACCCTCCTGACTTCACCTTCTCCTTCTCCTTCTTCTGCTTCTTCTGATTCACCCTCCAGACTTCACCTTCTCCTTCTCCTTCTTCTACTTCTTCTGATTCACACTCCAGACTTCACCTTCTCCTGCTACTTTTTCTGCTTCTTCTGATTCACCCTCCAGACTTCACCTTCTCCTTTTCCTTCTTCTGCTTCTTCTGATTCATCCTCCAGATTTCACCTTCTCCTTCTCCTTCTTCTGCTTCTTCTGATTCACCCTCCAGACTTCACCTTCTCCTTCTCATTCTTCTGCTTCTTCTGATTCACCCTCCAGACTTCACCTTCTCCTTCACCTTCTTCTACTTCTTCTGATTCACCCTCCAGACTTCACCTTCTCCTTCTCCTTCTTCTGCTTCTTCTGATTCACCATCCAGACTTCACCTTCTCCTTCTCCGTCGTCTACTTCTTCTGATTCACCCTCTAGACTACACCTTCTCCTTCTCCTTCTTCTACTTCTTCTGATTCACCCTCCAGACTTAACCTTCTCCTTCTCCTTCTTCTGCTTCTTCTGATTCACCCTCCAGACTTCACCTTCTCCTTCTCCTTCTTCTACTTCTTCTGATTCACCCTCCAAACTTCACCTTCTCCTTCTGCTTCTTCTTCTTCTTCTGCTTCTCCCTCCAGACTTCACCTTCTCCTTCTCCTTCTTCTGCTTCTTCTGATTCAGCCTCCAGACTTCACCTTCTCCTTCTCCTTCTTCTACTTCTTCTGATTCACCCTCCTGACTTCACCTTCTCCTTCTCCTTCTTCTACTTCTTCTGATTCACCCTCCAGACTTCACCTTCTCCTTCTCCTTCTTCTACTTCTTCTGATTCACCCACCAGACTTCACCTTCTCCTTCTCCTTCTTCTGCTTCTTCTGATTCACCCTCCAGACTTCACCTTCTCCTTCTCCTTCTTCTGCTTCTTCTGATTCACCCTCCAGACTTCACCTTCTCCTTCTCCTTCTTCTGCTTCTTTTGATTCACCCTTCAGACTTCGCCTTCTCCTTCTCCTTCTTCTGCTTCTTCTGATTCACCCTCCAGACCTCACCTTCTCCTTCTCCTTCTTCTAATTCTTCTGATTCACCCTCCAGACTTCATCTTCTCCTTCTCCTTCTTTTGCTTCTTCTGATTCACCCTCCAGACTTCACCTTCTCCTTCTCCTTCTTCTGCTTCTTCTGATTCACCCTCCAGACTTCGCCTTCTCCTTCTCCTTCTTCTACTTCTTCTGATTCACCCTCCAGACTTCACCTTCTCCTTCTCCTTCTTCTACCTCTTCTGATTCACCCTCCAGTCTTCATCTTCTCCTTCTCCTTCTTCTGCTTCTTCTGATTCACCCTCCAGACTTCACCTTCTCCTTCTCCTTCTTCTGCTTCTCCTGATTCACCCTCCTGACTTCACCTTCTCCTTCTCCTTCTTCTGCTTCTTCTGATTCACCCTCCAGACTTCACCTTCTCCTTCTTCTACTTCTTCTGATTCACCCTCCAGACTTCACCTTCTCCTGCTACTTTTTCTGCTTCTTCTGATTCACCCTCCAGACTTCACCTTCTCCTTTTCCTTCTTCTGCTTCTTCTGATTCACCCTCCAGACTTCACCTTCTCCTTCTCATTCTTCTGCTTCTTCTGATTCACCCTCCAGACTTCACCTTCTTCTACTTCTTCTGATTCACCCTCCAGACTTCACCTTCTCCTTCTCCTTCTTCTGCTTCTTCTGATTCACCTTCCAGACTTCACCTTCTCCTTCTCCTTCGTCTACTTCTTCTGATTCACCCTCCAGACTACACCTTCTCCTTCTCCTTCTTCTACTTCTTCTGATTCACCCTCCAGACTTCACCTTCTCCTTCTCCTTCTTCTGCTTCTTCTGATTCACCCTCCAGACTTCACCTTCTCCTTCTCCTTCTTCTACTTCTTCTGATTCACCCTCCAAACTTCACCTTCTCCTTCTCCTTCTTCTACTTCTTCTGATTCACCCTCCAGACTTCACCTTCTCCTTCTCCTTCTTCTACTTCTTAAGATTCACCCTCCTGACTTCACCTTCTCCTTCTCCTTCTTCTGCTTCTTCTGCTTCACCCTCCAGACTTCACCTTCTCCTTCTCCTTCTTCTGCTTCTTCTGCTTCACCCTCCAGACTTCACCTTCTCCTTCTCCTTCTTCTGCTTCTTCTGCTTCACCCTCCAGACCTCACCTTCTCCTTCTCCTTCTTCTACTTCTTCTGATTCACCCTCCTGACTTCACCTTCTCCTTCTCCTTCTTCTACTTCTTCTGCTTCACCCTCCAGACTTCACCTTCTCCTTCTCCTTCTTCTGCTTCTTCTGATTCACCCTCCAGACTTCACCTTTTCCTTCTCCTTCTTCTGCTTCTTCTGATTCACCCGCCAGACTTCACCTTCTCCTTCTCCTTATTCTGCTTCTCCTGATTCACCCTCCAGACTTCACCTTCTCCTTCTCCTTCTTCTGCTTCTTCTGAATCACCCTCCTGACTTACCTTCTCCTTCTCCTTCTTCTGCTTCTTCTGATTCACCCTCCAGACTTCACCTTCTCCTTCTCCTTCTTCTGCTTCTTCTGATTCACCCTCCAGACTTCACCTTCTCCTTCTCCTTCTTCTGCTTCTTTTGATTCACCCTTCAGACTTCACCTTCGCCTTCTCCTTCTTCTGCTTCTTCTGATTCACCCTCCAGACCTCACCTTCTCCTTCTCCTTCTTTTACTTCTTCTGATACACCCTCCAGACTTCATCTTCTCCTTCTCCTTCTTTTGCTTCTTCTGATTCACCCTCCAGACTTCACCTTCTCCTTCTCCTTCTTCTGCTTCTTCTGATTCACCCTCCAGACTTCGCCTTCTCCTTCTCCTTCTTCTACTTCTTCTGATTCACCCTCCAGACTTCACCTTCTCCTTCTCCTTCTTCTACTTCTTCTGATTCACCCTCCAGTCTTCATCTTCTCCTTCTCCTTCTTCTGCTTCTTCTGATTCACCCTCCAGACTTCACCTTCTCCTTCTCCTTCTTCTGCTTCTCCTGATTCACCCTCCTGACTTCACCTTCTCCTTCTCCTTCTTCTGCTTCTTCTGATTCACCCTCCAGACTTCACCTTCTCCTTCTCCTTCTTCTACTTCTTCTGATTCACCCTCCAGACTTCACCTTCTCCTGCTACTTCTTCTGCTTCTTCTGATTCACCCTCCAGACTTCACCTTCTCCTTTTCCTTCTTCTGCTTCTTCTGATTCACCCTCCAGATTTCACCTTCTCCTTCTCCTTCTTCTGCTTCTTCTGATTCACCCTCCAGACTTCACCTTCTCCTTCTCCTTCTGCTTCTTCTGATTCACCCTCCAGACTTCACCTTCTCCTTCACCTTCTTCTACTTCTTCTGATTCACCCTCCAGACTTCACCTTCTCCTTCTCCTTCTTCTGCTTCTTCTGATTCACCCTCCAGACTTCACCTTCTCCTTCTCCTTCGTCTACTTCTTCTGATTCACCCTCCAGACTACACCTTCTCCTTCTCCTACTTCTTCTGATTCACCCTCCAGACTTCACCTTCTCCTTCTCCTTCTTCTGCTTCTTCTGATTCACCCTCCAGACTTCACCTTCTCCTTCTCCTTCTTCTACTTCTTCTGATTCACCCTCCAGACTTCACCTTCTCCTTCTCCTTCTTCTACTTCTTCTGCTTCTCCCTCCAGACTTCACCTTCTCCTTCTCCTTCTTCTGCTTCTTCTGATTCACCCTCCAGACTTCACCTCCTCCTTCTCCTTCTTCTACTTCTTCTGATTCACCCTCCAGACTTCACCTTCTCCTTCTCCTTCTTCTACTTCTTCTGATTCACCCTCCAGACTTCACCTTCTCCTTCTCCTTCTTCTACTTCTTATGATTCACCCTCCAGACTTCGCCTTCTCCTTCTCCTTCTTCTACTTCTTCTGATTCACCCTCCAGACTTCACCTTCTCCTTCTCCTTCTTCTGCTTCTTCTGTTTCACCCTCCAGACTTCGCCTTCTCCTTCTCCTTCTTCTACTTCTTCTGATTCACCCTCCAGACTTCACCTTCTCCTTCTCCTTCTTCTACTTCTTCTGATTCACCCTCCTGACTTACCTTCTCCTTCTCCTTCTTCTGCTTCTTCTGATTCACCCTCCAGACTTCACCTTCTCCTTCTCCTTCTTCTGCTTCTTCTGATTCACCCTCCAGACTTCACCTTCTCCTTCTCCTTCTTCTGCTTCTTTTGATTCACCCTTCAGACTTCACCTTCGCCTTCTCCTTCTTCTGCTTCTTCTGATTCACCCTCCAGACCTCACCTTCTCCTTCTCCTTCTTCTACTTCTTCTGATTCACCCTCCAGACTTCATCTTCTCCTTCTCCTTCTTTTGCTTCTTCTGATTCACCCTCCAGACTTCACCTTCTCCTTCTCCTTCTTCTGCTTCTTCTGATTCACCCTCCAGACTTCGCCTTCTCCTTCTCCTTCTTCTGCTTCTCCTGATTCACCCTCCTGACTTCACCTTCTCCTTCTCCTTCTTCTGCTTCTTCTGATTCACCCTCCAGACTTCACCTTCTCCTTCTCCTTCTTCTGCTTCTTCTGATTCACCCTCCAGACTTCACCTTCTCCTTCTCCTTCTTCTACTTCTTCTGATTCACCCTCCAGACTTCACCTTCTCCTGCTACTTGTTCTGCTTCTTCTGATTCACCCTCCAGACTTCACCTTCTCCTTTTCCTTCTTCTGCTTCTTCTGATTCACCCTCCAGATTTCACCTTCTCCTTCTCCTTCTTCTGCTTCTTCTGATTCACCCTCCAGACTTCACCTTCTCCTTCTCCTTCTGCTTCTTCTGATTCACCCTCCAGACTTCACCTTCTCCTTCACCTTCTTCTACTTCTTCTGATTCACCCTCCAGACTTCACCTTCTCCTTCTCCTTCTTCTGCTTCTTCTGATTCACCCTCCAGACTTCACCTTCTCCTTCTCCTTCGTCTACTTCTTCTGATTCACCCTCCAGACTACACCTTCTCCTTCTCCTTCTTCTACTTCTTCTGATAAACCCTCCAGACTTCACCTTCTCCTTCTCCTTCTTCTGCTTCTTCTGATTCACCCTCCAGACTTCACCTTCTCCTTCTCCTTCTTCTACTTCTTCTGATTCACCCTCCAGACTTCACCTTCTCCTTCTCCTTCTTCTACTTCTTCTGCTTCTCCCTCCAGACTTCACCTTCTCCTTCTCCTTCTTCTGCTTCTTCTGATTCACCCTCCAGACTTCACCTTCTCCTTCTCCTTCTTCTACTTCTTCTGATTCACCCTCCAGACTTCACCTTCTCCTTCTCCTTCTTCTCCTTCTTCTGATTCACCCTCCAGAGTTCACCTTCTCCTTCTCCTTCTTCTTCTTCTTATGATTCACCCTCCTGACTTCACCTTCTCCTTCTCCTTCTTCTGCTTCTTCTGCTCCACCCTCCAGACTTCACCTTCTTCTTCTCCTTCTTCTGCTTCTTCTGCTTCACCCTCCAGACTTCACCTTCTCCTTCTCCTTCTTCTGCTTCTTCTGCTTCTCCCTCCTGACTTCACCTTCTCCTTCTCCTTCTTCTACTTCTTCTGATTCACCCTCCAGACTTCACCTTCTCCTTCTCCTTCTTCTGCTTCACCCTCCTGACTTCACCTTCTCCTTCTCCTTCTTCTGCTTCTTCTGATTCACCCTCCTGACTTCACCTTCTCCTTCTCCTTCTTCTGCTTCTTCTGATTCACCCTCCAGACTTCACCTTCTCCTTCTCCTTCTTCTGCTTCTTCTGATTCACCCTCCAGACTTCACCTTCTCCTTCTCCTTCTTCTGCTTCTTCTGATTCACCCTCCAGACCTCACCTTCTCCTTCTCCTTCTTCTACTTCTTCTGATTCACCCTCCAGACTTCACCTTCTCCTTCTCCTTCTTCTGCTTCTTCTGATTCACCCTCCAGACCTCACCTTCTCCTTCTCCTTCTTCTACTTCTTCTGATTCACCCTCCAGACTTCATCTTCTCCTTCTCCTTCTTCTGCTTCTTCTGATTCACTCTCCAGACTTCACCTTCTCCTTCTCCTTCTTCTACTTCTTCTGATTCACCCTCCAGACTTCACCTTCTCCTTCTCCATCTTCTACTTCTTCTGATTCACCCTCCAGTCTTCACCTTCTCCTTCTCCTTCTTCTGCTTCTTCTGATTCACCCTTCAGACTTCACCTTCTTCTTCTCCTTCTTCTGCTTCTTCTGATTCACCCTCCAGACCTCACCTTCTCCTTCTCCTTCATCAACTTCTTCTGATTCACCCTCCAGTCTTCACCTTCTCCTTCTCCTTCTTCTGCGTCTTCTGATTCACCCTCCAGACTTCACCTTCTCCTTCTCCTTCTTCTGCTTCTCCTGATTCACCCTCCTGACTTCACCTTCTCCTTCTCCTTATTCTGCTTCTTCTGATTCACCCTCCAGACTTCACCTTCTCCTTCTCCTTCTTCTACTTCTTCTGATTCACCCTCCAGACTTCACCTTCTCCTTCTACTTCTTCTGCTTCTTCTGATTCACCCTCCAGACTTCACCTTCTCTTTTTCCTTCTTCTGCTTCTTCTGATTCACCCTCCAGATTTCACCTTCTCCTTCTCCTTCTTCTGCTTCTTCTGATTCACCCTCCAGACTTCACCTTCTCCTTCTCCTTCTTCTACTTCTTCTGATTCACCCTCCAGACTTCATCTTCTCCTTCTCCTTCTTCTGCTTCTTCTGATTCACCCTCCACACTTCACCTTCTCCTTCTCCTTCTTCTGCTTCTTCTGATTCACCCTCCAGACTACACCTTCTCCTTCTCCTTCTTCTACATCTTCTGATTCACCCTCCAGACTTCACCTTCTCCTTCTCCTTCTTCTGCTTCTTCTGACTCACCCTCCAGACTTCACCTTCTCCTGCTACTTCTCCTGCTTCTTCTGATTCACCCTCCAGACTTCACCTTCTCCTTCTCTTTCTTCTACTTCTTCTGATTCACCCTCCAGACTTCACCTTCTCCTTCTCCTTCTTCTGCTTCTTCTGATTCACCCTCCAGACTTCACCTTCTCCTTCTCCTTCTTCTACTTCTTCTGATTCATCCTCCAGACTTCACCTTCTCCTTCTCCTTCTTCTACTTCTTCTGATTCACCATCCAGACTTCACCTTCTCCTTCTCCTTCTTCTACTTCTTCTGCTTCTCCCTCCAGACTTCACCTTCTCCTTCTCCTTCTTCTGCTTCTTCTGATTCACCCTCCAGACTTCACCTTCTCCTTCTCCTTCTTCTACTTCTCCTGATTCACCCTCCAGACTTCACCTTCTCCTTCTCCTTCTTCTACTTCTTCTGATTCACCCTCCAGACTTCACCTTCTCCTTCTCCTTCTTCTACTTCTTATGATTCACCCTCCTGACTTCACCTTCTCATTCTCCTTCTTCTGCTCCTTCTGCTTCACCCTCCAGATTTCACCTTCTCCTTCTCTTTCTTCTGCTTCTTCTGATTCACCCTCCAGACTTCACCTTCTCCTTCTCCTTCTTCTGATTCTTTTGATTCACCCTCCAGACTTCACCTTCTCCTTCTCCTTCTTCTGCTTCTTCTGATTCACCCTCCTGACTTCAACTTCTCCTTCTCCTTCTTCTACTTCTTCTGATTCACCCTCCTGACTTCACCTTCTCCTTCTCCTTCTTCTACTTCTTCTGCTTCACCCTCCAGACTTCACCTTCTCCTTCTCCTTCTTCTACTTCTTCTGATTCACCCTCCAGACTTCCCCTTCTCCTTCTCCTTCTTCTGCTTCTTCTGATTCACCCGCCAGACTTCACCTTCTCCTTCTCCTTATTCTGCTTCTCCTGATTCACCCTCCAGACTTCACCTTCTCCTTCTCCTTCTTCTGCTTCTTTTGAATCACCCTCCTGACTTACCTTCTCCTTCTCCTTCTTCTGCTTCTTCTGATTCACCCTCCAGACTTCAACTTCTCCTTCTCCTTCATCTACTTCTTCTGATTCACCCTCCAGACTTCATCTTCTCCTTCTCCTTCTTCTGCTTCTTCTGATTTACCCTCCAGACTTCACCTTCTCCTTCTCCTTCTTCTGCTTTTTCTGATTCACCCTCCTGACTTCACCTTCTCCTTCTCCTTCTTCTACTTCTTCTGATTCACCCTCCAGACTTCACCTTCTCCTTCTCCTGCTTCTACTTCTTCTGATTCACCCACCAGACTTCACCTTCTCCTTCTCCTTCTTCTGCTTCTTCTGATTCACCCTCCAGACTTCACCTTCTCCTTCTCCTTCTTCTGCTTCTTCTGATTCACCCTCCAGACTTCACCTTCTCCTTCTCCTTCTTCTGCTTCTTTTGATTCACCCTTCAGACTTCACCTTCTCCTTCTCCTTCTTTTGCTTCTTCTGATTCACCCTCCAGACCTCACCTTCTCCTTCTCCTTCTTCTACTTCTTCTGATTCACCCTCCAGACTTCATCTTCTCCTTCTCCTTCTTTTGCTTCTTCTGATTGACCCTCCAGACTTCACCTTCTCCTTCTCCTTCTTCTGCTTCTTCTGATTCACCCTCCAGACTTCGCCATCTCCTTCTCCTTCTTCTACTTCTTCTGATTCACCCTCCAGACTTCACCTTCTCCTTCTCCTTCTTCTACTTCTTCTGATTCACCCTCCAGTCTTCATCTTCTCCTTCTCCTTCTTCTGCTTCTTCTGATTCACCCTCCAGACTTCACCTTCTCCTTCTCCTTCTTCTGCTTCTTCTGATTCACCCTCCAGACTTCACCTTCTCCTTCTCCTTCTCCTACTTCTTCTGATTCACCCTCCAGACTTCACCTTCTCCTGCTACTCCTTCTGCTTCATCTGATTCACCCTCCAGACTTCACCTTCTCCTTTTCCTTCTTCTGCTTCTTCTGATTCACCCTCCAGATTTCACCTTCTCCTTCTCCTTCTTCTGCTTCTTCTGATTCACCCTCCAGACTTCACCTTCTCCTTCTTCTTCTGCTTCTTCTGATTCACCCTCCAGACTTCACCTTCTCCTTCACCTTCTTCTACTTCTTCTGATTCACCCTCCAGACTTCACCTTCTCCTTCTCCTTCTTCTGCTTCTTCTGATTCACCCTCCAGACTTCACCTTCTCCTTCTCCTTCGTCTACTTCTTCTGATTCACCCTCCAGACTTCACCTTCTCCTTCTCCTTCGTCTACTTCTTCTGATTCACCCTCCAGACTTCACCTTCTCCTTCTCCTTCTTCTGCTTCTTCTGATTCACCCTCCAGACTTCACCTTCTCCTTCACCTTCTTCTACTTCTTCTGATTCACCCTCCAGACTTCACCTTCTCCTTCTCTTTCTTCTACTTCTTCTGATTCACCCTCCAGACTTCACCTTCTCCTTCTCCTTCTTCTGCTTCTTCTGATTCACCCTCCAGACTTCACCTTCTCCTTCTCCTTCTTCTACTTCTTCTGATTCATCCTCCAGACTTCACCTTCTCCTTCTCCTTCTTCTACTTCTTCTGATTCACCATCCAGACTTCACCTTCTCCTTCTCCTTCTTCTACTTCTTCTGCTTCTCCCTCCAGACTTCACCTTCTCCTTCTCCTTCTTCTGCTTCTTCTGATTCACCCTCCAGACTTCACCTTCTCCTTCTCCTTCTTCTACTTCTCCTGATTCACCCTCCAGACTTCACCTTCTCCTTCTCCTTCTTCTACTTCTTCTGATTCACCCTCCAGACTTCACCTTCTCCTTCTCCTTCTTCTACTTCTTATGATTCACCCTCCTGACTTCACCTTCTCCTTCTCCTTCTTCTGCTCCTTCTGCTTCACCCTCCAGATTTCACCTTCTCCTTCTCTTTCTTCTGCTTCTTCTGATTCACCCTCCAGACTTCACCTTCTCCTTCTCCTTCTTCTGATTCTTTTGATTCACCCTCCAGACTTCACCTTCTCCTTCTCCTTCTTCTGCTTCTTCTGATTCACCCTCCTGACTTCAACTTCTCCTTCTCCTTCTTCTACTTCTTCTGATTCACCCTCCTGACTTCACCTTCTCCTTCTCCTTCTTCTACTTCTTCTGCTTCACCCTCCAGACTTCACCTTCTCCTTCTCCTTCTTCTAATTTTTCTGATTCACCCTCCAGACTTCCCCTTCTCCTTCTCCTTCTTCTGCTTCTTCTGATTCACCCGCCAGACTTCACCTTCTCCTTCTCCTTATTCTGCTTCTCCTGATTCACCCTCCAGACTTCACCTTCTCCTTCTCCTTCTTCTGCTTCTTTTGAATCACCCTCCTGACTTACCTTCTCCTTCTCCTTCTTCTGCTTCTTCTGATTCACCCTCCAGACTTCAACTTCTCCTTCTCCTTCATCTACTTCTTCTGATTCACCCTCCAGACTTCATCTTCTCCTTCTCCTTCTTCTGCTTCTTCTGATTTACCCTCCAGACTTCACCTTCTCCTTCTCCTTCTTCTGCTTTTTCTGATTCACCCTCCTGACTTCACCTTCTCCTTCTCCTTCTTCTACTTCTTCTGATTCACCCTCCAGACTTCACCTTCTCCTTCTCCTGCTTCTACTTCTTCTGATTCACCCACCAGACTTCACCTTCTCCTTCTCCTTCTTCTGCTTCTTCTGATTCACCCTCCAGACTTCACCTTCTCCTTCTCCTTCTTCTGCTTCTTCTGATTCACCCTCCAGACTTCACCTTCTCCTTCTCCTTCTTCTGCTTCTTTTGATTCACCCTTCAGACTTCACCTTCTCCTTCTCCTTCTTTTGCTTCTTCTGATTCACCCTCCAGACTTCACCTTCTCCTTCTCCTTCTTCTGCTTCTTTTGATTGACCCTCCAGACTTCACCTTCTCCTTCTCCTTCTTCTGCTTCTTCTGATTCACCCTCCAGACTTCGCCTTCTCCTTCTCCTTCTTCTACTTCTTCTGATTCACCCTCCAGACTTCACCTTCTCCTTCTCCTTCTTCTACTTCTTCTGATTCACCCTCCAGTCTTCATCTTCTCCTTCTCCTTCTTCTGCTTCTTCTGATTCACCCTCCAGACTTCACCTTCTCCTTCTCCTTCTTCTGCTTCTTCTGATTCACCCTCCAGACTTCACCTTCTCCTTCTCCTTCTTCTACTTCTTCTGATTCACCCTCCAGACTTCACCTTCTCCTGCTACTCCTTCTGCTTCATCTGATTCACCCTCCAGACTTCACCTTCTCCTTTTCCTTCTTCTGCTTCTTCTGATTCACCCTCCAGATTTCACCTTCTCCTTCTCCTTCTTCTGCTTCTTCTGATTCACCCTCCAGACTTCACCTTCTCCTTCTTCTTCTGCTTCTTCTGATTCACCCTCCAGACTTCACCTTCTCCTTCACCTTCTTCTACTTCTTCTGATTCACCCTCCAGACTTCACCTTCTCCTTCTCCTTCTTCTGCTTCTTCTGATTCACCCTCCAGACTTCACCTTCTCCTTCTCCTTCGTCTACTTCTTCTGATTCACCCTCCAGACTTCACCTTCTCCTTCTCCTTCGTCTACTTCTTCTGATTCACCCTCCAGACTTCACCTTCTCCTTCTCCTTCTTCTGCTTCTTCTGATTCACCCTCCAGACTTCACCTTCTCCTTCACCTTCTTCTACTTCTTCTGATTCACCCTCCAGACTTCACCTTCTCCTTCTCCTTCTTCTGCATCTTCTGATTCACCCTCCAGACTTCACCTTCTCCTTCTCCTTCGTCTACTTCTTCTGATTCACCCTCCAGACTACACCTTCTCCTTCTCCTTCTTCTACTTCTTCTGATTCATCCTCCAGACTTCACCTTCTCCTTCTCCTTCTTCTGCTTCTTCTGATTCACCCTCCAGACTTCACCTTCTCCTTCTCCTTCTTCTACTTCTTCTGATTCACCCTCCAGACTTCACCTTCTCCTTCTCCTTCTTCTACTTCTTCTGATTCACCCTCCAGTCTTCACCTTCTCCTTCTCCTTCTTCTGCGTCTTCTGATTCACCCTCCAGACTTCACCTTCTCCTTCTCCTTCTTCTGCTTCTCCTGATTCACCCTCCTGACTTCACCTTCTCCTTCTCCTTATTCTGCTTCTTCTGATACACCCTCCAGACTTCACCTTCTCCTTCTCCTTCTTCTACTTCTTTTATTCACCCTCCAGACTTCACCTTCTCCTTCTACTTCTTCTGCTTCTTCTGATTCACCCTCCAGACTTCACCTTCTCTTTTTCCTTCTTCTGCTTCTTCTGATTCACCCTCCAGATTTCACCTTCTCCTTCTCCTTCTTCTGCTTCTTCTGATTCACCCTCCAGACTTCACCTTCTCCTTCTCCTTCTTCTACTTCTTCTGATTCATCCTCCAGACTTCATCTTCTCCTTCTCCTTCTTCTGCTTCTTCTGATTCACCCTCCACACTTCACCTTCTCCTTCTCCTTCTTCTGCTTCTTCTGATTCACCCTCCAGACTACACCTTCTACTTCTCCTTCTTCTACTTCTTCTGATTCACCCTCCAGACTTCACCTTCTCCTTCTCCTTCTTCTGCTTCTTCTGACTCACCCTCCAGACTTCACCTTCTCCTGCTACTTCTCCTGCTTCTTCTGATTCACCCTCCAGACTTCACCTTCTCCTTCTCCTTCTTCTACTTCTTCTGATTCACCCTCCAGACTTCACCTTCTCCTTCTCCTTCTTCTGCTTCTTCTGATTCACCCTCCAGACTTCACCTTCTCCTTCTCCTTCTTCTACTTCTTCTGATTCACCCTCCAGACTTCACCTTCTCCTTCTCCTTCTTCTACTTCTTCTGATTCACCATCCAGACTTCACCTTCTCCTTCTCCTTCTTCTACTTCTTCTGCTTCTCCCTCCAGACTTCACCTTCTCCTTCTCCTTCTTCTGCTTCTTCTGATTCACCCTCCAGACTTCACCTTCTCCTTCTCCTTCTTCTACTTCTCCTGATTCACCCTCCAGACTTCACCTTCTCCTTCTCCTTCTTCTACTGCTTCTGATTCACCCTCCAGACTTCACCTTCTCCTTCTCCTTCTTCTACTTCTTATGATTCACCCTCCTGACTTCACCTTCTCCTTCTCCTTCTTCTGCTTCTTCTGCTTCACCCTCCAGATTTCACCTTCTCCTTCTCTTTCTTCTGCTTCTTCTGATTCACCCTCCAGACTTCACCTTCTCCTTCTCCTTCTTCTGATTCTTTTGATTCACCCTCCAGACTTCACCTTCTCCTTCTCCTTCTTCTGCTTCTTCTGATTCACCCTCCTGACTTCACCTTCTCCTTCTCCTTCTTCTACTTCTTCTGATTCACCCTCCTGACTTCACCTTCTCCTTCTCCTTCTTCTACTTCTTCTGCTTCACCCTCCAGACTTCACCTTCTCCTTCTCCTTCTTCTACTTCTTCTGATTCACCCTCCTGACTTCACCTTCTCCTTCTCCTTCTTCTACTTCTTCTGCTTCACCCTCCAGACTTCACCTTCTCCTTCTCCTTCTTCTACTTCTTCTGATTCACCCGCCAGACTTCACCTTCTCCTTCTCCTTATTCTGCTTCTCCTGATTCACCCTCCAGACTTCACCTTCTCCTTCTCCTTCTTCTGCTTCTTTTGAATCACCCTCCTGACTTACCTTCTCCTTCTCCTTCTTCTGCTTCTTCTGATTCACCCTCCAGACTTCACCTTCTCCTTCTCCTTCATCTACTTCTTCTGATTCACCCTCCAGACTTCATCTTCTCCTTCTCCTTCTTCTGCTTCTTCTGATTTACCCTCCAGACTTCACCTTCTCCTTCTCCTTCTTCTGCTTTTTCTGATTCACACTCCTGACTTCACCTTCTCCTTCTCCTTCTTCTACTTCTTCTGATTCACCCTCCAGACTTCACCTTCTCCTTCTCCTTCTTCTACTTCTTCTGATTCACCCACCAGACTTCACCTTCTCCTTCTCCTTCTTCTGCTTCTTCTGATTCACCCTCCAGACTTCACCTTCTCCTTCTCCTTCTTCTGCTTCTTCTGATTCACCCTCCAGACTTCACCTTCTCCTTCTCCTTCTTCTGCTTCTTTTGATTCACCCTTCAGACTTCACCTTCTCCTTCTCCTTCTTTTGCTTCTTCTGATTCACCCTCCAGACCTCACCTTCTCCTTCTCCTTCTTCTACTTCTTCTGATTGACCCTCCAGACTTCATCTTCTCCTTCTCCTTCTTTTGCTTCTTCTGATTGACCCTCCAGACTTCACCTTCTCCTTCTCCTTCTTCTGCTTCTTCTGATTCACCCTCCAGACTTCGCCTTCTCCTTCTCCTTCTTCTACTTCTTCTGATTCACCCTCCAGACTTCACCTTCTCCTTCTCCTTCTTCTACTTCTTCTGATTCACCCTCCAGTCTTCATCTTCTCCTTCTCCTTCTTCTGCTTCTTCTGATTCACCCTCCAGACTTCACCTTCTCCTTCTCCTTCTTCTGCTTCTCCTGATTCACCCTCCTGACTTCACCTTCTCCTTCTCCTTCTTCTGCTTCTTCTGATTCACCCTCCAGACTTCACCTTCTCCTTCTCCTTCTTCTACTTCTTCTGATTCACCCTCCAGACTTCACCTTCTCCTGCTACTCCTTCTGCTTCATCTGATTCACCCTCCAGACTTCACCTTCTCCTCTTCCTTCTTCTGCTTCTTCTGATTCACCCTCCAGATTTCACCTTCTCCTTCTCCTTCTTCTGCTTCTTCTGATTCACCCTCCAGACTTCACCTTCTCCTTCTCCTTCTTCTGCTTCTTCTGATTCACCCTCCAGACTTCACCTTCTCCTTCACCTTCTTCTACTTCTTCTGATTCACCCTCCAGACTTCACCTTCTCCTTCTCCTTCTTCTGCTTCTTCTGATTCACCCTCCAGACTTCACCTTCTCCTTCTCCTTCGTCTACTTCTTCTGATTCACCCTCCAGACTACACCTTCTCCTTCTCCTTCTTCTACTTCTTCTGATTCATCCTCCAGACTTCACCTTCTCCTTCTCCTTCTTCTGCTTCTTCTGATTCACCCTCCAGACTTCACCTTCTCCTTCTCCTTTTTCTACTTCTTCTGATTCACCCTCCAGACTTCACCTTCTCCTTCTCCTTCTTCTACTTCTTCTGATTCACCCTCCAGACTTCACCTTCTCCTTCTCCTTCTTCTACTTCTTCTGCTTTTCCCTCCAGACTTCACCTTCTCCTTCTCCTTCTTCTGCTTCTTCTGATTCACCCTCCAGACTTCACCTTCTCCTTCTCCTTCTTCTACTTCTTCTGATTCACCCTCCAGACTTCACCTTCTCCTTCTCCTTCTTCTACTTCTTCTGATTCACCCTCCAGACTTCACCTTCTCCTTCTCCTTCTTCTACTACTTATGATTCACCCTCCTGACTTCACCTTCTCCTTCTCCTCCTTCTGCTTCTTCTGCTTCACCCTCCAGACTTCACCTTCTCCTTCTCCTTCTTCTGCTTCTTCTGCTTCACCCTCCAGACTTCACCTTCTCCTTCTCCTTCTTCTGCTTCTTCTGCTTCACCCTCCTGACTTCACCTTCTCCTTCTCCTTCTTCTTCTTCTTCTGATTCACCCTCCAGACTTCAACTTCTCCTTCTCCTTCTTCTGCTTCTTCTGCTTCACCCTCCTGACTTCACCTTCGCCTTCTCCTTCTTCCGCTTCTTCTGATTCACCCTCCTGACTTCACCTTCTCCTTCTCCTTCTTCTGATTCTTTTGATTCACCCTCCAGACTTCACCTTCTCCTTCTCCTTCTTCTGCTTCTTCTGATTCACCCTCCAGACTTCACCTTCTCCTTCTCCTTCTTCTACTTCTTCTGATTCACCCTCCTGACTTCACCTTCTCCTTCTCCTTCTTCTGATTCTTTTGATTCACCCTCCAGTCTTCACCTTCTCCTTCTCCTTCTTCTGCTTCTTCTGATTCACCCTCCAGACTTCACCTTCTCCTTCTCCTTCTTCTGATTCTTTTGATTCACCCTCCAGACTTCACCTTCTACTTCTCCTTCTTCTGCTTCTTCTGATTCACCCTCCTGACTTCACCCTCTCCTTCTCCTTCTTCTACTTCTTCTGATTCACCCTCCTGACTTCACCTTCTCCTTCTCCTTCATCTACTTCTTCTGCTTCACCCTCCAGACTTCACCTTCTCCTTCTCCTTCTTCTACTTCTTCTGATTCACCCTCCAGACTTCACCTTCTCCTTCTCCTTCTTCTGCTTCTTCTGATTCACCCTCCAGACTTCGCCTTCTCCTTCTCCTTCTTCTACTTCTTCTGATTCACCCTCCAGACTTCACCTTCTCCTTCTCCTTCTTCTACTTCTTCTGATTCACCCTCCAGTCTTCATCTTCTCCTTCTCCTTCTTCTGCTTCTTCTGATTCTCCCTCCAGACTTCACCTTCTCCTTCTCCTTCTTCTGCTTCTCCTGATTCACCCTCCAGACTTCACCTTCTCCTTCTCCTTCTTCTGCTTCTTCTGATTCACCTTCAGACTTTACCTTCTCCTTCTCCTTCTTCTGCTTCTTCTGATTCACCCTCCAGACTTCACCTTCTCCTTCTCCTTCATCTACTTCTTCTGATTCACCCTCCAGACTTCATCTTCTCCTTCTCCTTCTTCTGCTTCTTCTGATTCACCCTCCAGACTTCACCTTCTCCTTCTCCTTCTTCTGCTTTTTCTGATTCACCCTCCTGACTTCACCTTCTCCTTCTCCTTCTTCTACTTCTTCTGATTCACCCTCCAGACTTCACCTCCTCCTTCTCCTTTTTCTACTTCTTCTGATTCACCCACCAGACTTCACCTTCTCCTTCTCCTTCTTCTGCTTCTTCTGATTCACCCTCCAGACTTCAGCTTCTCCTTCTCCTGCTTCTTCTGATTCACCCTCCAGACTTCACCTTCTCCTTCTCCTTCTTCTGCTTCTTTTGATTCACCCTTCAGACTTCACCTTCTCCTTCTCCTTCTTCTGCTTCTTCTGATTCACCCTCCAGACCTCACCTTCTCCTTCTCCTTCTTCAACTTCTTCTGATACACCCTCCAGACTTCATCTTCTCCTTCTCCTTCTTTTGCTTCTTCTGATTCACCCTCCAGACTTCACCTTCTCCTTCTCCTTCTTCTGCTTCTTCTGATTCACCCTCCAGACTTCGCCTTCTCCTTCTCCTTCTTCTCCTTCTTCTGATTCACCCTTCAGACTTCACCTTCTCCTTCTCCTTCTTTTGCTTCTTCTGATTCACCCTCCAGACTTCCCCTTCTCCTTCTCCTTCTTCTGCTTCTTCTGATTCACCCGCCAGACTTCACCTTCTCCTTCTCCTTCTTCTGCTTCTTCTGATTCACCCTCCAGACTTCACCTTCTCCTTCTCCTTCTTCTGCTTCTTTTGATTCACCCTTCAGACTTCACCTTCTCCTTCTCCTTCTTCTGCTTCTTCTGACTCACCCTCCAGACTTCACCTTCTCCTTCTCCTTATTCTGCTTCTCCTGATTTACCCTCCAGACTTCACCTTCTCCTTCTCCTTCTTCTGCTTCTTTTGAATCACCCTCCTGACTTACCTTCTCCTTCTCCTTCTTCTGCTTCTTCTGATTCACCCTCCAGACTTCACCTTCTCCTTCTCCTTCATCTACTTCTTCTGATTCACCCTCCAGACTTCATCTTCTCCTTCTCCTTCTTCTGCTTCTTCTGATTTACCCTCCAGACTTCACCTTCTCCTTCTCCTTCTTCTGCTTTTTCTGATTCACCCTCCTGACTTCACCTTCTCCTTCTCCTTCTTCTACTTCTTCTGATTCACCCTCCAGACTTCACCTTCTCCTTCTCCTTCTTCTACTTCTTCTGATTCACCCACCAGACTTCACCTTCTCCTTCTCCTTCTTCTGCTTCTTCTGATTCACCCTCCAGACTTCACCTTCTCCTTCTCCTTCTTCTGCTTCTTCTGATTCACCCTCCAGACTTCACCTCCTCCTTCTCCTTCTTCTGCTTCTTTTGATTCACCCTTCAGACTTCACCTTCTCCTTCTCCTTCTTTTGCTTCTTCTGATTCACCCTCCAGACCTCACCTTCTCCTTCTCCTTCTTCTACTTCTTCTGATTCACCCTCCAGACTTCATCTTCTCCTTCTCCTTCTTTTGCTTCTTCTGATTGACCCTCCAGACTTCACCTTCTCCTTCTCCTTCTTTTGCTTCTTCTGATTCACCCTCCAGACTTCGCCTTCTCCTTCTCCTTCTTCTACTTCTTCTGATTCACCCTCCAGACTTCACCTTCTCCTTCTCCTTCTTCTACTTCTTCTGATTCACCCTCCAGTCTTCATCTTGTCCTTCTCCTTCTTCTGCTTCTTCTGATTCACCCTCCAGACTTCACCTTCTCCTTCTCCTTCTTCTGCTTCTCCTGATTCACCCTCCTGACTTCACCTTCTCCTTCTCCTTCTTCTGCTTCTTCTGATTCACCCTCCAGACTTCACCTTCTCCTTCTCCTTCTTCTACTTCTTCTGATTCACCCTCCAGACTTCACCTTCTCCTGCTACTCCTTCTGCTTCATCTGATTCACCCTCCAGACTTCACCTTCTCCTTTTCCTTCTTCTGCTTCTTCTGATTCACCCTCCAGATTTCACCTTCTCCTTCTCCTTCTTCTGCTTCTTCTGATTCACCCTCCAGACTTCACCTTCTCCTTCTCCTTCTTCTGCTTCTTCTGATTCACCCTCCAGACTTCACCTTCTCCTTCACCTTCTTCTCCTTCTTCTGATTCACCCTCCAGACTTCACCTTCTCCTTCTCCTTCTTCTGCTTCTTCTGATTCACCCTCCAGACTTCACCTTCTCCTTCTCCTTCGTCTACTTCTTCTGATTCACCCTCCAGACTACACCTTCTCCTTCTCCCTCTTCTACTTCTTCTGATTCATCCTCCAGACTTCACCTGCTCCTTCTCCTTCTTCTGCTTCTTCTGATTCACCCTCCAGACTTCACCTTCTCCTTCTCCTTCTTCTACTTCTTCTGATTCACCCTCCAGACTTCACCTTCTCCTTCTCCTTCTTCTACTTCTTCTGATTCACCCTCCAGACTTCACCTTCTCTTTCTCCTTCTTCTACTTCTTCTGCTTCTCCCTCCAGACTTCACCTTCTCCTTCTCCTTCTTCTGCTTCTTCTGATTCACCCTCCAGACTTCACCTTCTCCTTCTCCTTCTTCTACTTCTTCTGATTCACCCTCCAGACTTCACCTTCTCCTTCTCCTTCTTCTACTTCTTCTGAATCACCCTCCAGACTTCACCTTCTCCTTCTCCTTCTTCTACTACTTATGATTCACCCTCCTGACTTCACCTTCTCCTTCTCCTCCTTCTGCTTCTTCTGCTTCACCCTCCAGACTTCACCTTCTCCTTCTCCTTCTTCTGCTTCTTCTGCTTCACCCTCCAGACTTCACCTTCTCCTTCTCCTTCTTCTGCTTCTTCTGCTTCACCCTCCTGACTTCACCTTCTCCTTCTCCTTCTTCTTCTTCTTCTGATTCACCCTCCAGACTTCACCTTCTCCTTCTCCTTCTTCTGCTTCTTCTGCTTCACCCTCCTGACTTCACCTTCGCCTTCTCCTTCTTCTGCTTCTTCTGATTCACCCTCCTGACTTCACCTTCTCCTTCTCCTTCTTCTGATTCTTTTGATTCACCCTCCAGACTTCACCTTCTCCTTCTCCTTCTTCTGCTTCTTCTGATTCACCATCCAGACTTCACCTTCTCCTTCTCCTTCTTCTACTTCTTCTGATTCACCCTCCTGACTTCACCTTCTCCTTCTCCTTCTTCTGATTCTTTTGATTCACCCTCCAGTCTTCACCTTCTCCTTCTCCTTCTTCTGCTTCTTCTGATTCACCCTCCAGACTTCACCTTCTCCTTCTCCTTCTTCTGATTCTTTTGATTCACCCTCCAGGCTTCACCTTCTCCTTCTCCTTCTTCTGCTTCTTCTGATTCACCCTCCTGACTTCACCCTCTCCTTCTCCTTCTTCTACTTCTTCTGATTCACCCTCCTGACTTCACCTTCTCCTTCTCCTTCATCTACTTCTTCTGCTTCACCCTCCAGACTTCACCTTCTCCTTCTCCTTCTTCTACTTCTTCTGATTCACCCTCCAGACTTCACCTTCTCCTTCTCCTTCTTCTGCTTCTTCTGATTCACCCTTCAGACTTCACCTTCTCCTTCTCCTTCTTTTGCTTCTTCTGATTCACCCTCCAGACTTCCCCTTCTCCTTCTCCTTCTTCTGCTTCTTCTGATTCACCCGCCAGACTTCACCTTCTCCTTCTCCTTCTTCTGCTTCTTCTGATTCACCCTCCAGACTTCACCTTCTCCTTCTCCTTCTTCTGCTTCTTTTGATTCACCCTTCAGACTTCACCTTCTCCTTCTCCTTCTTCTGCTTCTTCTGATTCACCCTCCAGACTTCACCTTCTCCTTCTCCTTATTCTGCTTCTCCTGATTCACCCTCCAGACTTCACCTTCTCCTTCTCCTTCTTCTGCTTCTTTTGAATCACCCTCCTGACTTACCTTCTCCTTCTCCTTCTTCTGCTTCTTCTGATTCACCCTCCAGACTTCACCTTCTCCTTCTCCTTCATCTACTTCTTCTGATTCACCCTCCAGACTTCATCTTCTCCTTCTCCTTCTTCTGCTTCTTCTGATTTACCCTCCAGACTTCACCTTCTCCTTCTCCTTCTTCTGCTTTTTCTGATTCACCCTCCTGACTTCACCTTCTCCTTCTCCTTCTTCTACTTCTTCTGATTCACCCTCCAGACTTCACCTTCTCCTTCTCCTTCTTCTACTTCTTCTGATTCACCCACCAGACTTCACCTTCTCCTTCTCCTTCTTCTGCTTCTTCTGATTCACCCTCCAGACTTCACCTTCTCCTTCTCCTTCTTCTGCTTCTTCTGATTCACCCTCCAGACTTCACCTTCTCCTTCTCCTTCTTCTGCTTCTTTTGATTCACCCTTCAGACTTCACCTTCTCCTTCTCCTTCTTTTGCTTCTTCTGATTCACCCTCCAGACCTCACCATCTCCTTCTCCTTCTTCTACTTCTTCTGATTCACCCTCCAGACTTCATCTTCTCCTTCTCCTTCTTTTGCTTCTTCTGATTGACCCTCCAGACTTCACCTTCTCCTTCTCCTTCTTTTGCTTCTTCTGATTCACCCTCCAGACTTCGCCTTCTCCTTCTCCTTCTTCTACTTCTTCTGATTCACCCTCCAGACTTCACCTTCTCCTTCTCCTTCTTCTACTTCTTCTGATTCACCCTCCAGTCTTCATCTTGTCCTTCTCCTTCTTCTGCTTCTTCTGATTCACCCTCCAGACTTCACCTTCTCCTTCTCCTTCTTCTGCTTCTCCTGATTCACCCTCCTGACTTCACCTTCTCCTTCTCCTTCTTCTGCTTCTTCTGATTCACCCTCCAGACTTCACCTTCTCCTTCTCCTTCTTCTACTTCTTCTGATTCACCCTCCAGACTTCACCTTCTCCTGCTACTCCTTCTGCTTCATCTGATTCACCCTCCAGACTTCACCTTCTCCTTTTCCTTCTTCTGCTTCTTCTGATTCACCCTCCAGATTTCACCTTCTCCTTCTCCTTCTTCTGCTTCTTCTGATTCACCCTCCAGACTTCACCTTCTCCTTCTCCTTCTTCTGCTTCTTCTGATTCACCCTCCAGACTTCACCTTCTCCTTCACCTTCTTCTACTTCTTCTGATTCACCCTCCAGACTTCACCTTCTGCTTCTCCTTCTTCTGCTTCTTCTGATTCACCCTCCAGACTTCACCTTCTCCTTCTCCTTCGTCTACTTCTTCTGATTCACCCTCCAGACTACACCTTCTCCTTCTCCCTCTTCTACTTCTTCTGATTCATCCTCCAGACTTCACCTGCTCCTTCTCCTTCTTCTGCTTCTTCTGATTCACCCTCCAGACTTCACCTTCTCCTTCTCCTTCTTCTACTTCTTCTGATTCACCCTCCAGACTTCACCTTCTCCTTCTCCTTCTTCTACTTCTTCTGATTCACCCTCCAGACTTCACCTTCTCTTTCTCCTTCTTCTACTTCTTCTGCTTCTCCCTCCAGACTTCACCTTCTCCTTCTCCTTCTTCTGCTTCTTCTGATTCACCCTCCAGACTTCACCTTCTCCTTCTCCTTCTTCTACTTCTTCTGATTCACCCTCCAGACTTCACCTTCTCCTTCTCCTTCTTCTACTTCTTCTGAATCACCCTCCAGACTTCACCTTCTCCTTCTCCTTCTTCTACTACTTATGATTCACCCTCCTGACTTCACCTTCTCCTTCTCCTCCTTCTGCTTCTTCTGCTTCACCCTCCAGACTTCACCTTCTCCTTCTCCTTCTTCTGCTTCTTCTGCTTCACCCTCCAGACTTCACCTTCTCCTTCTCCTTCTTCTGCTTCTTCTGCTTCACCCTCCTGACTTCAACTTCTCCTTCTCCTTCTTCTTCTTCTTCTGATTCACCCTCCAGACTTCACCTTCTCCTTCTTCTGCTTCTTCTGCTTCACCCTCCTGACTTCACCTTCGCCTTCTCCTTCTTCTGCTTCTTCTGATTCACCCTCCTGACTTCACCTTCTCCTTCTCCTTCTTCTGATTCTTTTGATTCACCCTCCAGACTTCACCTTCTCCTTCTCCTTCTTCTGCTTCTTCTGATTCACCATCCAGACTTCACCTTCTCCTTCTCCTTCTTCTACTTCTTCTGATTCACCCTCCTGACTTCACCTTCTCCTTCTCCTTCTTCTGATTCTTTTGATTCACCCTCCAGTCTTCACCTTCTCCTTCTCCTTCTTCTGCTTCTTCTGATTCACCCTCCAGACTTCACCTTCTCCTTCTCCTTCTTCTGATTCTTTTGATTCACCCTCCAGACTTCACCTTCTCCTTCTCCTTCTTCTGCTTCTTCTGATTCACCCTCCTGACTTCACCCTCTCCTTCTCCTTCTTCTACTTCTTCTGATTCACCCTCCTGACTTCACCTTCTCCTTCTCCTTCATCTACTTCTTCTGCTTCACCCTCCAGACTTCACCTTCTCCTTCTCCTTCTTCTACTTCTTCTGATTCACCCTCCAGACTTCACCTTCTCCTTCTCCTTCTTCTGCTTCTTCTGATTCACCCTCCAGACTTCACCTTCTCCTTCTCCTTATTCTGCTTCTTCTGATTCACCCGCCAGACTTCACCTTCTCCTTCTCCTTATTCTGCTTCTTCTGATTCACCCTCCAGACTTCACCTTCTCCTTCTCCTTCTTCTGCTTCTTCTGATTCACCTTCAGACTTTACCTTCTCCTTCTCCTTCTTCTGCTTCTTCTGATTCACCCTCCAGACTTCACCTTCTCCTTCTCCTTCATCTACTTCTTCTGATTCACCCTCCAGACTTCATCTTCTCCTTCTCCTTCTTCTGCTTCTTCTGATTCACCCTCCAGACTTCACCTTCACCTTCTCCTTCTTCTGCTTTTTCTGATTCACCCTCCTGACTTCACCTTCTCCTTCTCCTTCTTCTACTTCTTCTGATTCACCCTCCAGACTTCACCTCCTCCTTCTCCTTTTTCTACTTCTTCTGATTCACCCACCAGACTTCACCTTCTCCTTCTCCTTCTGCTTCTTCTGATTCACCCTCCAGACCTCACCTTCTCCTTCTCCTTCTTCTGCTTATTCTAATTCACCCTCCAGACTTCACCTTCTCCTTCTCCTTCTTCTGCTTCTTTTGATTCACCCTTCAGACTTCACCTTCTCCTTCTCCTTCTTCTGCTTCTTCTGATTCACCCTCCAGACCTCACCTTCTCCTTCTCCTTCTTCAACTTCTTCTGATTCACCCTCCAGACTTCATCTTCTCCTTCTCCTTCTTTTGCTTCTTCTGATTCACCCTCCAGACTTCACCTTCTCCTTCTCCTTCTTCTGCTTCTTCTGATTCACCCTCCAGAGTTCGCCTTCTCCTTCTCCTTCTTCTCCTTCTTCTGATTCACCCTCCAGACTTCACCTTCTCCTTCTCCTTCTTCTATTTCTTCTGATTCACCCTCCAGTCTTCACCTTCTCCTTCTCCTTCTTCTGCTTCTTCTGATTCACCCTCCAGACTTCACCTTCTCCTTCTCCTTCTTCTGCTTCTCCTGATTCACCCTCCAGACTTCACCTTCTCCTTCTACTTCTTCTGCTTCTTCTGATTCACCCTCCAGACTTCACCTTCTCCTTCTCCTTCTTCTGCTTCTTCTGATTCACCCTCCAGACTTCACCTTCTCCTTCTCCTTCTTCTACTTCTTCTGATTCACCCTCCAGACTTCACCTTCTCCTTCTCCTTCTTCTGCTTCTTCTGATTCACCCTCCAGACTTCACCTTCTCCTTCTCCTTCGTCTACTTCTTCTGATTCACCCTCCAGACTACACCTTCTCCTTCTCCTTCTTCTACTTCTTCTGATTCACCCTCCAGACTTCACCATCTCCTTCTCCTTCTTCTGCTTCCTCTGATTCACCCTCCAGACTTCACCTTCTCCTTCTCCTTCTTCTACTTCTTCTGATTCACCCTCCAGACTTCACCTTCTCCTTCTCCTTCTTCTACTTCTTCTGCTTTTCCCTCCAGACTTCACCTTCTCCTTCTCCTTCTTCTGCTTCTTCTGATTCACCCTCCAGACTTCACCTTCTCCTTCTCCTTCTTCTACTTCTTATGATTCACCCTCCAGACTTCACCTTCTCCTTCTCCTTCTTCTACTTCTTCTGATTCACCCTCCAGACTTCACCATCTCCTTCTCCTTCTTCTACTTCTTATGATTCACCCTCCTGACTTCACCTTCTCCTTCTCCTTCTTCTGCTTCTTCCGCTTCATCCTCCAGACTTCACCTTCTCCTTCTCCTTCTTCTGCTTCTTCTGCTTCACCCTCCAGACTTCACCTTCTCCTTCTCCTTCTTCTGCTTCTTCTGCTTCACCCTCCTGACTTCACCTTCTCCTTCTCCTTCTTCTGCTTCTTCTGCTTCACCCTCCAGACTTCACCTTCTCCTTCTCCTTCTTCTGCTTCTTCTGCTTCACCCTCCAGACTTCACCTTCTCCTTCTCCTTCTTCTGCTTCTTCTGCTTCTCCCTCCAGACTTCACCTTCTCCTTCTCCTTCTTCTGCTTCTTCTGCTTCGCCCTCCAGACTTCACCTTCTCCTTCTCCTTCTTCTGCTTCTTCTGATTCACCCTCCAGACTTCACCTTCTCCTTCTCCTTCTTCTACTTCTTCTGATTCACCCTCCAGACTTCACCTTCTCGTTCTCCTTCTTCTGCTTCTTCTGCTGCGCCCTCCAGACTTCACCTTCTCCTTCTCCTTCTTCTGCTTCTTCTGCTTCACCCTCCTGACTTCATCTTCTCCTTCTCCTTCTTCTACTTCTTCTGCTTCACCCCCCTGACTTCACCTTCTCCTTCTCCTTCTTCTGCTTCTTCTGATTCACCCTCCTAACTTCACCTTCTCCTTCTCCTTCTTCTGCTTCTTCTGATTCACCCTCCTGACTTCACCTTCTTCTTCTCCTTCTTCTGCTTCTTCTGATTCACCCTCCAGACTTCACCTTCTCCTTCTCCTTCTTCTGCTTCTTCTGATTCACCCTCCTGACTTCACCTTCTCCTTCTCCTTCTTCTGCTTCTTCTGCTTCACCCTCCAGACTTCACCTTCTCCTTCTCCTTCTTCTGCTTCTTCTGCTTCACCCTCCAGACTTCACCTTCTCCTTCTCCTTCTTCTGCTTCTTCTGCTTCACCCTCCTGACTTCACCTTCTCCTTCTCCTTCTTCTACTTCTTCTGATTCACCCTCCAGACTTCACCTTCTCCTTCTCCTTCTTCTGCTTCTTCTGATTCACCCTCCAGACTTCACATTCTCCTTCTCCTTCTTCTACTTCTTCTGATTCACCCTCGAGACTTCATCTTCTCCTTCTCCTTCTTCTGCTTCTTCTGATTCACCCTCCAGACTTCACCTTCTCCTTCTCCTTCTTCTGCTTCTTCTGATTCACCCTCCAGACTTCACCTTCTCCTTCTCCTTCTTCTACTTCTTCTGATTCACCCTCTAGACTTCAACTTCTCCTTCTCCTTCTTCTGCTTCTTCTGCTTCACCCTCCAGACTTCACCTTCTCGTTCTCCTTCTTCTGCTTCTTCTGCTTCACCCTCCTGACTTCACCTTCTCCTTCTCCTTCTTCTACTTCTTCTGCTTCACCCCCCTGACTTCACCTTCTCCTTCTCCTTCTTCTGCTTCTTCTGATTCACCCTCCTAACTTCACCTTCTCCTTCTCCTTCTTCTGCTTCTTCTGATTCACCCTCCTGACTTCACCTTCTCCTTCTCCTTCTTTTGCTTCTTCTGATTCACCCTCCAGACTTCCCCTTCTCCTTCTCCTTCTTCTGCTTCTTCTGATTCACCCGCCAGACTTCACCTTCTCCTTCTCCTTCTTCTGCTTCTTCTGATTCACCCTCCAGACTTCACCTTCTCCTTCTCCTTCTTCTGCTTCTTTTGATTCACCCTTCAGACTTCACCTTCTCCTTCTCCTTCTTCTGCTTCTTCTGATTCACCCTCCAGACTTCACCTTCTCCTTCTCCTTATTCTGCTTCTCCTGATTCACCCTCCAGACTTCACCTTCTCCTTCTCCTTCTTCTGCTTCTTTTGAATCACCCTCCTGACTTACCTTCTCCTTCTCCTTCTTCTGCTTCTTCTGATTCACCCTCCAGACTTCACCTTCTCCTTCTCATTCATCTACTTCTTCTGATTCACCCTCCAGACTTCATCTTCTCCTTCTCCTTCTTCTGCTTCTTCTGATTTACCCTCCAGACTTCACCTTCTCCTTCTCCTTCTTCTGCTTTTTCTGATTCACCCTCCTGACTTCACCTTCTCCTTCTCCTTCTTCTACTTCTTCTGATTCACCCTCCAGACTTCACCTTCTCCTTCTCCTTCTTCTACTTCTTCTGATTCACCCACCAGACTTCACCTTCTCCTTCTCCTTCTTCTGCTTCTTCTGATTCACCCTCCAGACTTCACCTTCTCCTTCTCCTTCTTCTGCTTCTTCTGATTCACCCTCCAGACTTCACCTTCTCCTTCTCCTTCTTCTGCTTCTTTTGATTCACCCTTCAGACTTCACCTTCTCCTTCTCCTTCTTTTGCTTCTTCTGATTCACCCTCCAGACCTCACCTTCTCCTTCTCCTTCTTCTACTTCTTCTGATTCACCCTCCAGACTTCATCTTCTCCTTCTCCTTCTTTTGCTTCTTCTGATTGACCCTCCAGACTTCACCTTCTCCTTCTCCTTCTTTTGCTTCTTCTGATTCACCCTCCAGACTTCTCCTTCCCCTTCTCCTTCTTCTACTTCTTCTGATTCACCCTCCAGACTTCACCTTCTCCTTCTCCTTCTTCTACTTCTTCTGATTCACCCTCCAGTCTTCATCTTCTCCTTCTCCTTCTTCTGCTTCTTCTGATTCACCCTCCAGACTTCACCTTCTCCTTCTCCTTCTTCTGCTTCTCCTGATTCACCCTCCTGACTTCACCTTCTCCTTCTCCTTCTTCTGCTTCTTCTGATTCACCCTCCAGACTTCACCTTCTCCTTCTCCTTCTTCTACTTCTTCTGATTCACCCTCCAGACTTCACCTTCTCCTGCTACTCCTTCTGCTTCATCTGATTCACCCTCCAGACTTCACCTTCTCCTTTTCCTTCTTCTGCTTCTTCTGATTCACCCTCCAGATTTCACCTTCTCCTTCTCCTTCTTCTGCTTCTTCTGATTCACCCTCCAGACTTCACCTTCTCCTTCTCCTTCTTCTGCTTCTTCTGATTCACCCTCCAGACTTCACCTTCTCCTTCACCTTCTTCTACTTCTTCTGATTCACCCTCCAGACTTCACCTTCTCCTTCTCCTTCTTCTGCTTCTTCTGATTCACCCTCCAGACTTCACCTTCTCCTTCTCCTTCGTCTACTTCTTCTGATTCACCCTCCAGACTACATCTTCTCCTTCTCCCTCTTCTACTTCTTCTGATTCATCCTCCAGACTTCACCTGCTCCTTCTCCTTCTTCTGCTTCTTCTGATTCACCCTCCAGACTTCACCTTCTCCTTCTCCTTCTTCTACTTCTTCTGATTCACCCTCCAGACTTCACCTTCTCCTTCTCCTTCTTCTACTTCTTCTGATTCACCCTCCAGACTTCACCTTCTCCTTCTCCTTCTTCTACTTCTTCTGCTTCTCCCTCCAGACTTCACCTTCTCCTTCTCCTTCTTCTGCTTCTTCTGATTCACCCTCCAGACTTCACCTTCTCCTTCTCCTTCTTCTACTTCTTCTGATTCACCCTCCAGACTTCACCTTCTCCTTCTCCTTCTTCTACTTCTTCTGAATCACCCTCCAGACTTCACCTTCTCCTTCTCCTTCTTCTACTACTTATGATTCACCCTCCTGACTTCACCTTCTCCTTCTCCTCCTTCTGCTTCTTCTGCTTCACCCTCCAGACTTCACCTTCTCCTTCTCCTTCTTCTGCTTCTTCTGCTTCACCCTCCAGACTTCACCTTCTCCTTCTCCTTCTTCTGCTTCTTCTGCTTCACCCTCCTGACTTCACCTTCTCCTTCTCCTTCTTCTTCTTCTTCTGATTCACCCTCCAGACTTCACCTTCTCCTTCTCCTTCTTCTGCTTCTTCTGCTTCACCCTCCTGACTTCACCTTCGCCTTCTCCTTCTTCTGCTTCTTCTGATTCACCCTCCTGACTTCACCTTCTCCTTCTCCTTCTTCTGATTCTTTTGATTCACCCTCCAGACTTCACCTTCTCCTTCTCCTTCTTCTGCTTCTTCTGATTCACCCTCCTGACTTCACCCTCTCCTTCTCCTTCTTCTACTTCTTCTGATTCACCCTCCTGACTTCACCTTCTCCTTCTCCTTCATCTACTTCTTCTGCTTCACCCTCCAGACTTCACCTTCTCCTTCTCCTTCTTCTACTTCTTCTGATTCACCCTCCAGACTTCACCTTCTCCTTCTCCTTCTTCTGCTTCTTCTGATTCACCCTCCAGACTTCACCTTCTCCTTCTCCTTATTCTGCTTCTTCTGATTCACCCGCCAGACTTCACCTTCTCCTTCTCCTTATTCTGCTTCTTCTGATTCACCCTGCAGACTTCACCTTCTCCTTCTCCTTCTTCTGCTTCTTCTGATTCACCTTCAGACTTTACCTTCTCCTTCTCCTTCTTCTGCTTCTTCTGATTCACCCTCCAGACTTCACCTTCTCCTTCTCCTTCATCTACTTCTTCTGATTCACCCTCCAGACTTCATCTTCTCCTTCTCCTTCTTCTGCTTCTTCTGATTCACCCTCCAGACTTCACCTTCTCCTTCTCCTTCTTCTGCTTTTTCTGATTCACCCTCCTGACTTCACCTTCTCCTTCTCCTTCTTCTACTTCTTCTGATTCACCCTCCAGACTTCACCTCCTCCTTCTCCTTTTTCTACTTCTTCTGATTCACCCACCAGACTTCACCTTCTCCTTCTCCTTCTTCTGCTTCTTCTGATTCACCCTCCAGACCTCACCTTCTCCTTCTCCTTCTTCTGCTTCTTCTAATTCACCCTCCAGACTTCACCTTCTCCTTCTCCTTCTTCTGCTTCTTTTGATTCACCCTTCAGACTTCACCTTCTCCTTCTCCTTCTTCTGCTTCTTCTGATTCACCCTCCAGACCTCACCTTCTCCTTCTCCTTCTTCAACTTCTTCTGATTCACCCTCCAGACTTCATCTTCTCCTTCTCCTTCTTTTGCTTCTTCTGATTCACCCTCCAGACTTCACCTTCTCCTTCTCCTTCTTCTGCTTCTTCTGATTCACCCTCCAGAGTTCGCCTTCTCCTTCTCCTTCTTCTCCTTCTTCTGATTCACCCTCCAGACTTCACCTTCTCCTTCTCCTTCTTCTACTTCTTCTGATTCACCCTCCAGTCTTCACCTTCTCCTTCTCCTTCTTCTGCTTCTTCTGATTCACCCTCCAGACTTCACCTTCTCCTTCTCCTTCTTCTGCTTCTCCTGATTCACCCTCCAGACTTCACCTTCTCCTTCTACTTCTTCTGCTTCTTCTGATTCACCCTCCAGACTTCACCTTCTCCTTCTCCTTCTTCTGCTTCTTCTGATTCACCCTCCAGACTTCACCTTCTCCTTCTCCTTCTTCTACTTCTTCTGATTCACCCTCCAGACTTCACCTTCTCCTTCTCCTTCTTCTGCTTCTTCTGATTCACCCTCCAGACTTCACCTTCTCCTTCTCCTTCGTCTACTTCTTCTGATTCACCCTCCAGACTACACCTTCTCCTTCTCCTTCTTCTACTTCTTCTGATTCACCCTCCAGACTTCACCATCTCCTTCTCCTTCTTCTGCTTCCTCTGATTCACCCTCCAGACTTCACCTTCTCCTTCTCCTTCTTCTACTTCTTCTGATTCACCCTCCAGACTTCACCTTCTCCTTCTCCTTCTTCTACTTCTTCTGCTTTTCCCTCCAGACTTCAGCTTCTCCTTCTCCTTCTTCTGCTTCTTCTGATTCACCCTCCAGACTTCACCTTCTCCTTCTCCTTCTTCTACTTCATCTGATCCACCCTCCAGACTTCACCTTCTCCTTCTCCTTCTTTTGCTTCTTCTGATTCACCCTCCAGACTTCACCTTCTCCTTCTCCTTCTTCTGCTTCTTCTGATTCACCCTCCAGAGTTCGCCTTCTCCTTCTCCTTCTTCTCCTTCTTCTGATTCACCCTCCAGACTTCACCTTCTCCTTCTCCTTCTTCTACTTCTTCTGATTCACCCTCCAGTCTTCACCTTCTCCTTCTCCTTCTTCTGCTTCTTCTGATTCACCCTCCAGACTTCACCTTCTCCTTCTCCTTCTTCTGCTTCTCCTGATTCACCCTCCAGACTTCACCTTCTCCTTCTACTTCTTCTGCTTCTTCTGATTCACCCTCCAGACTTCACCTTCTCCTTCTCCTTCTTCTGCTTCTTCTGATTCACCCTCCAGACTTCACCTTCTCCTTCTCCTTCTTCTACTTCTTCTGATTCACCCTCCAGACTTCACCTTCTCCTTCTCCTTCTTCTGCTTCTTCTGATTCACCCTCCAGACTTCACCTTCTCCTTCTCCTTCGTCTACTTCTTCTGATTCACCCTCCAGACTACACCTTCTCCTTCTCCTTCTTCTACTTCTTCTGATTCACCCTCCAGACTTCACCATCTCCTTCTCCTTCTTCTGCTTCCTCTGATTCACCCTCCAGACTTCACCTTCTCCTTCTCCTTCTTCTACTTCTTCTGATTCACCCTCCAGACTTCACCTTCTCCTTCTCCTTCTTCTACTTCTTCTGCTTTTCCCTCCAGACTTCAGCTTCTCCTTCTCCTTCTTCTGCTTCTTCTGATTCACCCTCCAGACTTCACCTTCTCCTTCTCCTTCTTCTACTTCATCAGATTCACCCTCCAGACTTCACCTTCTCCTTCTCCTTCTTCTACTTCTTCTGATTCACCCTCCAGACTTCACCATCTCCTTCTCCTTCTTCTACTTCTTATGATTCACCCTCCTGACTTCACCTTCTCCTTCTCCTTCTTCTGCTTCTTCCGCTTCAACCTCCAGACTTCACCTTCTCCTTCTCCTTCTTCTGCTTCTACTGCTTCACCCTCCAGACTTCACCTTCTCCTTCTCCTTCTTCTGCTTCTTCTGCTTCACCCTCCTGACTTCACCTTCTCCTTCTCCTTCTTCTGCTTCTTCTGCTTCACCCTCCAGACTTCACCTTCTCCTTCTCCTTCTTCTGCTTCTTCTGCTTCACCCTCCAGACTTCACCTTCTCCTTCTCCTTCTTCTGCTTCTTCTGCTTCTCCCTCCAGACTTCACCTTCTCCTTCTCCTTCTTCTGCTTCTTCTGCTTCGCCCTCCAGACTTCACCTTCTCCTTCTCCTTCTTCTGCTTCTTCTGATTCACCCTCCAGACTTCACCTTCTCCTTCTCCTTCTTCTACTTCTTCTGATTCACCCTCCAGACTTCACCTTCTCGTTCTCCTTCTTCTACTTCTTCTGCTGCGCCCTCCAGACTTCACCTTCTCCTTCTCCTTCTTCTGCTTCTTCTGCTTCACCCTCCTGACTTCATCTTCTCCTTCTCCTTCTTCTACTTCTTCTGCTTCACCCCCCTGACTTCACCTTCTCCTTCTCCTTCTTCTGCTTCTTCTGATTCACCCTCCTAACTTCACCTTCTCCTTCTCCTTCTTCTGCTTCTTCTGATTCACCCTCCTGACTTCACCTTCTTCTTCTCCTTCTTCTGCTTCTTCTGATTCACCCTCCAGACTTCACCTTCTCCTTCTCCTTCTTCTGCTTCTTCTGATTCACCCTCCTGACTTCACCTTCTCCTTCTCCTTCTTCTGCTTCTTCTGCTTCACCCTCCAGACTTCACCTTCTCCTTCTCCTTCTTCTGCTTCTTCTGCTTCACCCTCCAGACTTCACCTTCTCCTTCTCCTTCTTCTGCTTCTTCTGCTTCACCCTCCTGACTTCACCTTCTCCTTCTCCTTCTTCTACTTCTTCTGATTCACCCTCCAGACTTCACCTTCTCCTTCTCCTTCTTCTGCTTCTTCTGATTCACCCTCCAGACTTCACATTCTCCTTCTCCTTCTTCTACTTCTTCTGATTCACCCTCGAGACTTCATCTTCTCCTTCTCCTTCTTCTGCTTCTTCTGATTCACCCTCCAGACTTCACCTTCTCCTTCTCCTTCTTCTGCTTCTTCTGATTCACCCTCCAGACTTCACCTTCTCCTTCTCCTTCTTCTACTTCTTCTGATTCACCCTCTAGACTTCAACTTCTCCTTCTCCTTCTTCTGCTTCTTCTGCTTCACCCTCCAGACTTCACCTTCTCGTTCTCCTTCTTCTGCTTCTTCTGCTTCACCCTCCTGACTTCACCTTCTCCTTCTCCTTCTTCTACTTCTTCTGCTTCACCCCCCTGACTTCACCTTCTCCTTCTCCTTCTTCTGCTTCTTCTGATTCACCCTCCTAACTTCACCTTCTCCTTCTCCTTCTTCTGCTTCTTCTGATTCACCCTCCTGACTTCACCTTCTCCTTCTCCTTCTTTTGCTTCTTCTGATTCACCCTCCAGACTTCCCCTTCTCCTTCTCCTTCTTCTGCTTCTTCTGATTCACCCGCCAGACTTCACCTTCTCCTTCTCCTTCTTCTGCTTCTTCTGATTCACCCTCCAGACTTCACCTTCTCCTTCTCCTTCTTCTGCTTCTTTTGATTCACCCTTCAGACTTCACCTTCTCCTTCTCCTTCTTCTGCTTCTTCTGATTCACCCTCCAGACTTCACCTTCTCCTTCTCCTTCTTCTGCTTCTCCTGATTCACCCTCCAGACTTCACCTTCTCCTTCTCCTTCTTCTGCTTCTTTTGAATCACCCTCCTGACTTACCTTCTCCTTCTCCTTCTTCTGCTTCTTCTGATTCACCCTCCAGACTTCACCTTCTCCTTCTCCTTCATCTACTTCTTCTGATTCACCCTCCAGACTTCATCTTCTCCTTCTCCTTCATCTGCTTCTTCTGATTTACCCTCCAGACTTCACCTTCTCCTTCTCCTTCTTCTGCTTTTTCTGATTCACCCTCCTGACTTCACCTTCTCCTTCTCCTTCTTCTACTTCTTCTGATTCACCCTCCAGAATTCACCTTCTCCTTCTCCTTCTTCTACTTCTTCTGATTCACCCACCAGACTTCACCTTCTCCTTCCCCTTCTTCTGCTTCTTCTGATTCACCCTCCAGACTTCACCTTCTCCTTCTCCTTCTTCTGCTTCTTCTGATTCACCCTCCAGACTTCACCTTCTCCTTCTCCTTCTTCTGCTTCTTTTGATTCACCATTCAGACTTCACCTTCTCCTTCTCCTTCTTTTGCTTCTTCTGATTCACACTCCAGACCTCACCTTCTCCTTCTCCTTCTTCTACTTCTTCTGATTCACCCTCCAGACTTCATCTTCTCCTTCTCCTTCTTTTGCTTCTTCTGATTGACCCTCCAGACTTCACCTTCTCCTTCTCCTTCTTTTGCTTCTTCTGATTCACCCTCCAGACTTCGCCTTCTCCTTCTCCTTCTTCTACTTCTTCTGATTCACCCTCCAGACTTCACCTTCTCCTTCTCCTTCTTCTACTTCTTCTGATTCACCCTCCAGTCTTCATCTTCTCCTTCTCCTTCTTCTGCTTCTTCTGATTCACCCTCCAGACTTCACCTTCTCCTTCTCCTTCTTCTGCTTCTCCTGATTCACCCTCCTGACTTCACCTTCTCCTTCTCCTTCTTCTGCTTCTTCTGATTCACCCTCCAGACTTCACCTTCTCCTTCTCCTTCTTCTACTTCTTCTGATTCACCCTCCAGACTTCAACTTCTCCTTCTCCTTCTTCTACTTCTCCTGATTCACCCTCCTGACTTCACCTTCTCCTGCTACTCCTTCTGCTTCATCTGATTCACCCTCCAGACTTCACCTTCTCCTTTTCCTTCTTCTGCTTCTTCTGATTCACCCTCCAGATTTCACCTTCTCCTTCTCCTTCTTCTGCTTCTTCTGATTCACCCTCCAGACTTCACCTTCTCCTTCTCCTTCTTCTGTTTCTTCTGATTCACCCTCCAGACTTCACCTTCTCCTTCACCTTCTTCTACTTCTTCTGATTCACCCTCCAGACTTCATCTTCTCCTTCTCCTTCTTCTGCTTCTTCTGATTCACCCTCCAGACTTCACCTTCTCCTTCTCCTTCTTCTGCTTCTTCTGATTCACCCTCCAGACTTCACCTTCTCCTTCTCCTTCTTCTGCTTCTTTTGATTCACCATTCAGACTTCACCTTCTCCTTCTCCTTCTTTTGCTTCTTCTGATTCACACTCCAGACCTCACCTTCTCCTTCTCCTTCTTCTACTTCTTCTGATTCACCCTCCAGACTTCATCTTCTCCTTCTCCTTCTTTTGCTTCTTCTGATTGACCCTCCAGACTTCACCTTCTCCTTCTCCTTCTTTTGCTTCTTCTGATTCACCCTCCAGACTTCGCCTTCTCCTTCTCCTTCTTCTACTTCTTCTGATTCACCCTCCAGACTTCACCTTCTCCTTCTCCTTCTTCTACTTCTTCTGATTCACCCTCCAGTCTTCATCTTCTCCTTCTCCTTCTTCTGCTTCTTCTGATTCACCCTCCAGACTTCACCTTCTCCTTCTCCTTCTTCTGCTTCTCCTGATTCACCCTCCTGACTTCACCTTCTCCTTCTCCTTCTTCTGCTTCTTCTGATTCACCCTCCAGACTTCACCTTCTCCTTCTCCTTCTTCTACTTCTTCTGATTCACCCTCCAGACTTCAACTTCTCCTTCTCCTTCTTCTACTTCTCCTGATTCACCCTCCTGACTTCACCTTCTCCTGCTACTCCTTCTGCTTCATCTGATTCACCCTCCAGACTTCACCTTCTCCTTTTCCTTCTTCTGCTTCTTCTGATTCACCCTCCAGATTTCACCTTCTCCTTCTCCTTCTTCTGCTTCTTCTGATTCACCCTCCAGACTTCACCTTCTCCTTCTCCTTCTTCTGTTTCTTCTGATTCACCCTCCAGACTTCACCTTCTCCTTCACCTTCTTCTACTTCTTCTGATTCACCCTCCAGACTTCATCTTCTCCTTCTCCTTCTTCTGCTTCTTCTGATTCACCCTCCAGACTTCACCTTCTCCTTCTCCTTCGTCTACTTCTTCTGATTCACCCTCCAGACTACACCTTCTCCTTCTCCCTCTTCTACTTCTTCTGATTCATCCTCCAGACTTCACCTGCTCCTTCTCCTTCTTCTGCTTCTTCTGATTCACCCTCCAGACTTCACCTTCTCCTTCTCCTTCTTCTACTTCTTCTGATTCACCCTCCAGACTTCACCTTCTCCTTCTCCTTCTTCTACTTCTTCTGATTCACCCTCCAGACTTCACCTTCTCCTTCTCCTTCTTCTACTTCTTCTGCTTCTCCCTCCAGACTTCACCTTCTCCTTCTCCTTCTTCAGCTTCTTCTGATTCACCCTCCAGACTTCACCTTCTCCTTCTCCTTCTTCTACTTCTTCTGAATCACCCTCCAGACTTCACCTTCTCCTTCTCCTTCTTCTACTACTTATGATTCACCCTCCTGACTTCACCTTCTCCTTCTCCTCCTTCTGCTTCTTCTGCTTCACCCTCCAGACTTCACCTTCTCCTTCTCCTTCTTCTGCTTCTTCTGCTTCACCCTCCAGACTTCACCTTCTCCTTCTCCTTCTTCTGCTTCTTCTGCTTCACCCTCCTGACTTCACCTTCTCCTTCTCCTTCTTCTTCTTCTTCTGATTCACCCTCCAGACTTCACCTTCTCCTTCTCCTTCTTCTGCTTCTTCTGCTTCACCCTCCTGACTTCACCTTCGCCTTCTCCTTCTTCTGCTTCTTCTGATTCACCCTCCTGACTTCACCTTCTCCTTCTCCTTCTTCTGATTCTTTTGATTCACCCTCCAGACTTCACCTTCTCCTTCTCCTTCTTCTGCTTCTTCTGATTCAGCCTCCAGACTTCACCTTCTCCTTCTCCTTCTTCTACTTCTTCTGATTCACCCTCCTGACTTCACCTTCCCCTTCTCCTTCTTCTGATTCTTTTGATTCACCCTCCAATCTTCACCTTCTCCTTCTCCTTCTTCTGCTTCTTCTGATTCACCCTCCAGACTTCACCTTCTCCTTCTCCTTCTTCTGATTCTTTTGGTTCTCCCTCCAGGCTTCACCTTCTCCTTCTCCTTCTTCTGCTTCTTCTGATTCACCCTCCTGACTTCACCCTCTCCTTCTCCTTCTTCTACTTCTTCTGATTCACCCTCCTGACTTCACCTTCTCCTTCTCCTTCATCTACTTCTTCTGCTTCACCCTCCAGACTTCACCTTCTCTTTCTCCTTCTTCTACTTCTTCTGATTCACCCTCCAGACTTCACCTTCTCCTTCTCCTTCATCTGCTTCTTCTGATTCACCCTCCAGACTTCACCTTCTCCTTCTCCTTATTCTGCTTCTTCTGATTCACCCGCCAGACTTCACCTTCTCCTTCTCCTTATTCTGCTTCTTCTGATTCACCCTCCAGACTTCACCTTCTCCTTCTCCTTCTTCTGCTTCTTCTGATTCACCTTCAGACTTTACCTTCTCCTTCTCCTTCTTCTGCTTCTTCTGATTCACCCTCCAGACTTCACCTTCTCCTTCTCCTTCATCTACTTCTTCTGATTCACCCTCCAGACTTCATCTTCTCCTTCTCCTTCTTCTGCTTCTTCTGATTCACCCTCCAGACTTCACCTTCTCCTTCTCCTTCTTCTGCTTTTTCTGATTCACCCTCCTGACTTCACCTTCTCCTTCTCCTTCTTCTACTTCTTCTGATTCACCCTCCAGACTTCACCTCCTCCTTCTCCTTTTTCTACTTCTTCTGATTCACCCACCAGACTTCACCTTCTCCTTCTCCTTCTTCTGCTTCTTCTGATTCACCCTCCAGACCTCACCTTCTCCTTCTACTTCTTCTGCTTCTTCTAATTCACCCTCCAGACTTCACCTTCTCCTTCTCCTTCTTCTGCTTCTTTTGATTCACCCTTCAGACTTCACCTTCTCCTTCTCCTTCTTCTGCTTCTTCTGATTCACCCTCCAGACCTCACCTTCTCCTTCTCCTTCTTCAACTTCTTCTGATTCACCCTCCAGACTTCATCTTCTCCTTCTCCTTCTTTTGCTTCTTCTGATTCACCCTCCAGACTTCACCTTCTCCTTCTCCTTCTTCTGCTTCTTCTGATTCACCCTCCAGAGTTCGCCTTCTCCTTCTCCTTCTTCTCCTTCTTCTGATTCACCCTCCAGACTTCACCTTCTCCTTCTCCTTCTTCTACTTCTTCTGATTCACCCTCCAGTCTTCACCTTCTCCTTCTCCTTCTTCTGCTTCTTCTGATTCACCCTCCAGACTTCACCTTCTCCTTCTCCTTCTTCTGCTTCTCCTGATTCACCCTCCAGACTTCACCTTCTCCTTCTACTTCTTCTGCTTCTTCTGATTCACCCTCCAGACTTCACCTTCTCCTTCTCCTTCTTCTGCTTCTTCTGATTCACCCTCCAGACTTCACCTTCTCCTTCTCCTTCTTCTACTTCTTCTGATTCACCCTCCAGACGTCACCTTCTCCTTCTCCTTCTTCTGCTTCTTCTGATTCACCCTCCAGACTTCACCTTCTCCTTCTCCTTCGTCTACTTCTTCTGATTCACCCTCCAGACTACACCTTCTCCTTCTCCTTCTTCTACTTCTTCTGATTCACCCTCCAGACTTCACCATCTCCTTCTCCTTCTTCTGCTTCCTCTGATTCACCCTCCAGACTTCACCTTCTCCTTCTCCTTCTTCTACTTCTTCTGATTCACCCTCCAGACTTCACCTTTTCCTTCTCCTTCTTCTACTTCTTCTGCTTTTCCCTCCAGACTTCACCTTCTCCTTCTCCTTCTTCTGCTGCTTCTGATTCACCCTCCAGACTTCACCTTCTCCTTCTCCTTCTTCTACTTCTTCTGATTCACCCTCCAGACTTCACCTTCTCCTTCTCCTTCTTCTACTTCTTCTGATTCACCCTCCAGACTTCACCATCTCCTTCTCCTTCTTCTACTTCTTATGATTCACCCTCCTGACTTCACCTTCTCCTTCTCCTTCTTCTGCTTCTTCCGCTTCAACCTCCAGACTTCACCTTCTCCTTCTCCTTCTTCTGCTTCTTCTGCTTCACCCTCCAGACTTCACCTTCTCCTTCTCCTTCTTCTGCTTCTTCTGCTTCACCCTCCTGACTTCACCTTCTCCTTCTCCTTCTTCTGCTTCTTCTGCTTCACCCTCCAGACTTCACCTTCTCCTTCTCCTTCTTCTGCTTCTTCTGCTTCACCCTCCAGACTTCACCTTCTCCTTCTCCTTCTTCTGCTTCTTCTGCTTCTCCCTCCAGACTTCACCTTCTCCTTCTCCTTCTTCTGCTTCTTCTGCTTCGCCCTCCAGACTTCACCTTCTCCTTCTCCTTCTTCTGCTTCTTCTGATTCACCCTCCAGACTTCACCTTCTCCTTCTCCTTCTTCTACTTCTTCTGATTCACCCTCCAGACTTCACCTTCTCGTTCTCCTTCTTCTGCTTCTTCTGCTGCGCCCTCCAGACTTCACCTTCTCCTTCTCCTTCTTCTGCTTCTTCTGCTTCACCCTCCTGACTTCATCTTCTCCTTCTCCTTCTTCTACTTCTTCTGCTTCACCCCCCTGACTTCACCTTCTCCTTCTCCTTCTTCTGCTTCTTCTGATTCACCCTCCTAACTTCACCTTCTCCTTCTCCTTCTTCTGCTTCTTCTGATTCACCCTCCTGACTTCACCTTCTTCTTCTCCTTCTTCTGCTTCTTCTGATTCACCCTCCAGACTTCACCTTCTCCTTCTCCTTCTTCTGCTTCTTCTGATTCACCCTCCTGACTTCACCTTCTCCTTCTCCTTCTTCTGCTTCTTCTGCTTCACCCTCCAGACTTCACCTTCTCCTTCTCCTTCTTCTGCTTCTTCTGCTTCACCCTCCAGACTTCACCTTCTCCTTCTCCTTCTTCTGCTTCTTCTGCTTCACCCTCCTGACTTCACCTTCTCCTTCTCCTTCTTCTACTTCTTCTGATTCACCCTCCAGACTTCACCTTCTCCTTCTCCTTCTTCTGCTTCTTCTGATTCACCCTCCAGACTTCACATTCTCCTTCTCCTTCTTCTACTTCTTCTGATTCACCCTCGAGACTTCATCTTCTCCTTCTCCTTCTTCTGCTTCTTCTGATTCACCCTCCAGACTTCACCTTCTCCTTCTCCTTCTTCTGCTTCTTCTGATTCACCCTCCAGACTTCACCTTCTCCTTCTCCTTCTTCTACTTCTTCTGATTCACCCTCTAGACTTCAACTTCTCCTTCTCCTTCTTCTGCTTCTTCTGCTTCACCCTCCAGACTTCACCTTCTCGTTCTCCTTCTTCTGCTTCTTCTGCTTCACCCTCCTGACTTCACCTTCTCCTTCTCCTTCTTCTACTTCTTCTGCTTCACCCCCCTGACTTCACCTTCTCCTTCTCCTTCTTCTGCTTCTTCTGATTCACCCTCCTAACTTCACCTTCTCCTTCTCCTTCTTCTGCTTCTTCTGATTCACCCTCCTGACTTCACCTTCTCCTTCTCCTTCTTCTGCTTCTTCTGATTCACCCTCCAGACTTCACCTTCTCCTTCTCCTTCTTCTGCTTCTTCTGATTCACCCTCCAGACTTCACCTTCTCCTTTTCCTTCTTCTGCTTCTTCTGTTTCACCCTCCAGACCTCACCTTCTCCTTCTCCTTCTTCTACTTCTTCTGATTCACCCTCCAGACTTCATCTTCTCCTTCTCCTTCTTCTGCTTCTTCTGATTCACCCTCCAGACTTCACCTTCTCCTTCTCCTTCTTCTGCTTCTTCTGATTCACCCTCCAGACTTCACCTTCTCCTTCTCCTTCTTCTACTTCTTCGGATTCACCCTCCAGACTTCACCTTCTCCTTCTCCTTCTTCTGCTTCTTCTGATTCACCCTCCAGTCTTCACCTCCTCCTTCTCCTTCTTCTGCTTCTTCTGATTCACCCTCCAGACTTCACCTTCTCCTTCTCCTTCTTCTGATTCTTTTGATTCACCCTCCAGACTTCACCTTCTCCTTCTCCTTCTTCTGCTTCTTCTGATTCACCCTTCTGACTTCACCCTCTCCTTCTCCTTCTTCTACTTCTTCTGATTCACCCTCCTGACTTCATCTTCTCCTTCTCCTTCTTCTACTTCTTCTGCTTCACCCTCCAGACTTCACCTTCTCCTTCTCCTCCTTCTGCTTCTTCTGATTCACCCTCCTGACTTCACCCTCTCCTTCTCCTTCTTCTACTTCTTCTGATTCACCCTCCTGACTTCACCCTCTCCTTCTCCTTCTTCTACTTCTTCTGCTTCACCCTCCTGACTTCACCTTCTCCTTCTCCTTCTTCTACTTCTTCTGCTTCCCCCTCCAGACTTCACCTTCTCCTTCTCCTTCTTCTGCTTTTTCTGACTCACCCTCCTGACATCACCTTCTCCTTCTCCTTCTTCTACTTCTTCTGATTCACCCTCCAGACTTCACCTTCTCCTTCTCCTTCTTCTACTTCTTCTGATTCAACCACCAGACTTCACCTTCTCCTTCTCCTTCTTCTGCTTCTTCTGATTCACCCTCCAGACTTCACCTTCTCCTTCTCCTTCTTCTGCTTCTTCTGATTCACCCTCCAGACTTCACCTTCTCCTTCTCCTTCTTCTGCTTCTTTTGATTCACCCTTCAGACTTCACCTTCTCCTTCTCCTTCTTCTGCTTCTTCTGATTCACCCTCCAGACCTCACCTTCTCCTTCTCCTTCTTCAACTTCTTCTGATTCACCCTCCAGACTTCATCTTCTCCTTCTCCTTCTTTTGCTTCTTCTGATTCACCCTCCAGACTTCACCTTCTCCTTCTCCTTCTTCTGCTTCTTCTGATTCACCCTCCAGACTTCGCCTTCTCCTTCTCCTTCTTCTACTTCTTCTGATTCACCCTCCAGACTTCACCTTCTCCTTCTCCTTCTTCTACTTCTTCTGATTCACCCTCCAGTCTTCACCTTCTCCTTCTCCTTTTTCTGCGTCTTCTGATTCACCCTCCAGAATTCACCTTCTCCTTCTCCTTCTTCTGCTTCTCCTGATTCACCCTCCTGACTTCACCTTCTCCTTCTCCTTCTTCTGCTTCTTCTGATTCACCCTCCAGACTTCACCTTCTCCTTCTCCTTCTTGTACTTCTTCTAATTCACCCTCCAGACTTCACCTTCTCCTTCTCCTTCTTCTGCTTCTTCTGATTCACCCTCCAGACTTCACCTTCTCCTTCTCCTTCGTCTACTTCTTCTGATTCACCCTCCAGACTACACCTTCTCCTTCTCCTTCTTCTACTTCTTCTGATTCACCCTCCAAACTTCACCTTCTCCTTCTCCTTCTTCTGCTTCTTCTGCTTCACCCTCCTGACTTCACCTTCGCCTTCTCCTTCTTCTGCTTCTTCTGATTCACCCTCCTGACTTCACCTTCTCCTTCTCCTTCTTCTGATTCTTTTGATTCACCCTCCAGACTTCACCTTCTCCTTCTCCTTCTTCTGCTTCTTCTGATTCACCCTCCAGACTTCACCTTCTCCTTCTCCTTCTTCTACTTCTTCTGATTCACCCTCCTGACTTCACCTTCTCCTTCTCCTTCTTCTGATTCTTTTGATTCACCCTCCAGTCTTCAACTTCTCCTTCTCCTTCTTTTGCTTCTTCTGATTCACCCTCCAGACTTCCCCTTCTCCTTCTCCTTCTTCTGCTTCTTCTGATTCACCCGCCAGACTTCACCTTCTCCTTCTCCTTCTTCTGCTTCTTCTGATTCACCCTCCAGACTTCACCTTCTCCTTCTCCTTCTTCTGCTTCTTTTGATTCACCCTTCAGACTTCACCTTCTCCTTCTCCTTCTTCTGCTTCTTCTGATTCACCCTCCAGACTTCACCTTCTCCTTCTCCTTATTCTGCTTCTCCTGATTCACCCTCCAGACTTCACCTTCTCCTTCTCCTTCTTCTGCTTCTTTTGAATCACCCTCCTGACTTACCTTCTCCTTCTCCTTCTTCTGCTTCTTCTGATTCACCCTCCAGACTTCACCTTCTCCTTCTCCTTCATCTACTTCTTCTGATTCACCCTCCAGACTTCATCTTCTCCTTCTCCTTCTTCTGCTTCTTCTGATTTACCCTCCAGACTTCACCTTCTCCTTCTCCTTCTTCTGCTTTTTCTGATTCACCCTCCTGACTTCACCTTCTCCTTCTCCTTCTTCTACTTCTTCTGATTCACCCTCCAGACTTCACCTTCTCCTTCTCCTTCTTCTACTTCTTCTGATTCACCCACCAGACTTCACCTTCTCCTTCTCCTTCTTCTGCTTCTTCTGATTCACCCTCCAGACTTCACCTTCTCCTTCTCCTTCTTCTGCTTCTTCTGATTCACCCTCCAGACTTCACCTTCTCCTTCTCCTTCTTCTGCTTCTTTTGATTCACCCTTCAGACTTCACCTTCTCCTTCTCCTTCTTTTGCTTCTTCTGATTCACCCTCCAGACCTCACCTTCTCCTTCTCCTTCTTCTACTTCTTCTGATTCACCCTCCAGACTTCATCTTCTCCTTCTCCTTCTTTTGCTTCTTCTGATTGACCCTCCAGACTTCACCTTCTCCTTCTCCCTCTTTTGCTTCTTCTGATTCACCCTCCAGAATTCGCCTTCTCCTTCTCCTTCTTCTACTTCTTCTGATTCACCCTCCAGACTTCACCTTCTCCTTCTCCTTCTTCTACTTCTTCTGATTCACCCTCCAGTCTTCATCTTCTCCTTCTCCTTCTTCTGCTTCTTCTGATTCACCCTCCAGACTTCACCTTCTCCTTCTCCTTCTTCTGCTTCTCCTGATTCACCCTCCTGACTTCACCTTCTCCTTCTCCTTCTTCTGCTTCTTCTGATTCACCCTCCAGACTTCACCTTCTCCTTCTCCTTCTTCTACTTCTTCTGATTCACCCTCCAGACTTCACCTTCTCCTGCTACTCCTTCTGCTTCATCTGATTCACCCTCCAGACTTCACCTTCTCCTTTTCCTTCTTCTGCTTCTTCTGATTCACCCTCCAGATTTCACCTTCTCCTTCTCCTTCTTCTGCTTCTTCTGATTCACCCTCCAGACTTCACCTTCTCCTTCTCCTTCTTCTGCTTCTTCTGATTCACCCTCCAGACTTCACCTTCTCCTTCACCTTCTTCTACTTCTTCTGATTCACCCTCCAGACTTCACCTTCTCCTTCTCCTTCTTCTGCTTCTTCTGATTCACCCTCCAGACTTCACCTTCTCCTTCTCCTTCGTCTACTTCTTCTGATTCACCCTCCAGACTACACCTTCTCCTTCTCCCTCTTCTACTTCTTCTGATTCATCCTCCAGACTTCACCTGCTCCTTCTCCTTCTTCTGCTTCTTCTGATTCACCCTCCAGACTTCACCTTCTCCTTCTCCTTCTTCTACTTCTTCTGATTCACCCTCCAGACTTCACCTTCTCCTTCTCCTTCTTCTACTTCTTCTGATTCACCCTCCAGACTTCACCTTCTCTTTCTCCTTCTTCTACTTCTTCTGCTTCTCCCTCCAGACTTCACCTTCTCCTTCTCCTTCTTCTGCTTCTTCTGATTCACCCTCCAGACTTCACCTTCTCCTTCTCCTTCTTCTACTACTTATGATTCACCCTCCTGACTTCACCTTCTCCTTCTCCTCCTTCTGCTTCTTCTGCTTCACCCTCCAGACTTCACCTTCTCCTTCTCCTTCTTCTGCTTCTTCTGCTTCACCCTCCAGACTTCACCTTCTCCTTCTCCTTCTTCTGCTTCTTCTGCTTCACCCTCCTGACTTCACCTTCTCCTTCTCCTTCTTCTTCTTCTTCTGATTCACCCTCCAGACTTCACCTTCTCCTTCTCCTTCTTCTGCTTCTTCTGCTTCACCCTCCTGACTTCACCTTCGCCTTCTCCTTCTTCTGCTACTTCTGATTCACCCTCCTGACTTCACCTTCTCCTTCTCCTTCTTCTGATTCTTTTGATTCACCCTCCAGACTTCACCTTCTCCTTCTCCTTCTTCTGCTTCTTCTGATTCACCCTCCAGACTTCACCTTCTCCTTCACCTTCTTCTACTTCTTCTGATTCACCCTCCAGACTTCATCTTCTCCTTCTCCTTCTTCTGCTTCTTCTGATTCACCCTCCAGACTTCACCTTCTCCTTCTCCTTCGTCTACTTCTTCTGATTCACCCTCCAGACTACACCTTCTCCTTCTCCCTCTTCTACTTCTTCTGATTCATCCTCCAGACTTCACCTGCTCCTTCTCCTTCTTCTGCTTCTTCTGATTCACCCTCCAGACTTCACCTTCTCCTTCTCCTTCTTCTACTTCTTCTGATTCACCCTCCAGACTTCACCTTCTCCTTCTCCTTCTTCTACTTCTTCTGATTCACCCTCCAGACTTCACCTTCTCCTTCTCCTTCTTCTACTTCTTCTGCTTCTCCCTCCAGACTTCACCTTCTCCTTCTCCTTCTTCTGCTTCTTCTGATTCACCCTCCAGACTTCACCTTCTCCTTCTCCTTCTTCTACTTCTTCTGATTCACCCTCCAGACTTCACCTTCTCCTTCTCCTTCTTCTACTTCTTCTGAATCACCCTCCAGACTTCACCTTCTCCTTCTCCTTCTTCTACTACTTATGATTCACCCTCCTGACTTCACCTTCTCCTTCTCCTCTTTCTGCTTCTTCTGCTTCACCCTCCAGACTTCACCTTCTCCTTCTCCTTCTTCTGCTTCTTCTGCTTCACCCTCCAGACTTCACCTTCTCCTTCTCCTTCTTCTGCTTCTTCTGCTTCACCCTCCTGACTTCACCTTCTCCTTCTCCTTCTTCTTCTTCTTCTGATTCACCCTCCAGACTTCACCTTCTCCTTCTCCTTCTTCTGCTTCTTCTGCTTCACCCTCCTGACTTCACCTTCGCCTTCTCCTTCTTCTGCTTCTTCTGATTCACCCTCCTGACTTCACCTTCTCCTTCTCCTTCTTCTGATTCTTTTGATTCACCCTCCAGACTTCACCTTCTCCTTCTCCTTCTTCTGCTTCTTCTGATTCAGCCTCCAGACTTCACCTTCTCCTTCTCCTTCTTCTACTTCTTCTGATTCACCCTCCTGACTTCACCTTCTCCTTCTCCTTCTTCTGATTCTTTTGATTCACCCTCCAGTCTTCACCTTCTCCTTCTCCTTCTTCTGCTTCTTCTGATTCACCCTCCAGACTTCACCTTCTCCTTCTCCTTCTTCTGATTCTTTTGATTCTCCCTCCAGACTTCACCTTCTCCTTCTCCTTCTTCTGCTTCTTCTGATTCACCCTCCTGACTTCACCCTCTCCTTCTCCTTCTTCTACTTCTTCTGATTCACCCTCCTGACTTCACCTTCTCCTTCTCCTTCATCTACTTCTTCTGCTTCACCCTCCAGACTTCACCTTCTCCTTCTCCTTCTTCTACTTCTTCTGATTCACCCTCCAGACTTCACCTTCTCCTTCTCCTTCTTCTGCTTCTTCTGATTCACCCTCCAGACTTCACCTTCTCCTTCTCCTTATTCTGCTTCTTCTGATTCACCCGCCAGACTTCACCTTCTCCTTCTCCTTATTCTGCTTCTTCTGATTCACCCTCCAGACTTCACCTTCTCCTTCTCCTTCTTCTGCTTCTTCTGATTCACCTTCAGACTTTACCTTCTCCTTCTCCTTCTTCTGCTTCTTCTGATTCACCCTCCAGACTTCACCTTCTCCTTCTCCTTCATCTACTTCTTCTGATTCACCCTCCAGACTTCATCTTCTCCTTCTCCTTCTTCTGCTTCTTCTGATTCACCCTCCAGACTTCACCTTCTCCTTCTCCTTCTTCTGCTTTTTCTGATTCACCCTCCTGACTTCACCTTCTCCTTCTCCTTCTTCTACTTCTTCTGATTCACCCTCCAGACTTCACCTCCTCCTTCTCCTTTTTCTACTTCTTCTGATTCACCCACCAGACTTCACCTTCTCCTTCTCCTTCTTCTGCTTCTTCTGATTCACCCTCCAGACCTCACCTTCTCCTTCTACTTCTTCTGCTTCTTCTAATTCACCCTCCAGACTTCACCTTCTCCTTCTCCTTCTTCTGCTTCTTTTGATTCACCCTTCAGACTTCACCTTCTCCTTCTCCTTCTTCTGCTTCTTCTGATTCACCCTCCAGACCTCACCTTCTCCTTCTCCTTCTTCAACTTCTTCTGATTCACCCTCCAGACTTCATCTTCTCCTTCTCCTTCTTTTGCTTCTTCTGATTCACCCTCCAGACTTCACCTTCTCCTTCTCCTTCTTCTGCTTCTTCTGATTCACCCTCCAGAGTTCGCCTTCTCCTTCTCCTTCTTCTCCTTCTTCTGATTCACCCTCCAGACTTCACCTTCTCCTTCTCCTTCTTCTACTTCTTCTGATTCACCCTCCAGTCTTCACCTTCTCCTTCTCCTTCTTCTGCTTCTTCTGATTCACCCTCCAGACTTCACCTTCTCCTTCTCCTTCTTCTGCTTCTCCTGATTCACCCTCCAGACTTCACCTTCTCCTTCTACTTCTTCTGCTTCTTCTGATTCACCCTCCAGACTTCACCTTCTCCTTCTCCTTCTTCTGCTTCTTCTGATTCACCCTCCAGACTTCACCTTCTCCTTCTCCTTCTTCTACTTCTTCTGATTCACCCTCCAGACGTCACCTTCTCCTTCTCCTTCTTCTGCTTCTTCTGATTCACCCTCCAGACTTCACCTTCTCCTTCTCCTTCGTCTACTTCTTCTGATTCACCCTCCAGACTACACCTTCTCCTTCTCCTTCTTCTACTTCTTCTGATTCACCCTCCAGACTTCACCATCTCCTTCTCCTTCTTCTGCTTCCTCTGATTCACCCTCCAGACTTCACCTTCTCCTTCTCCTTCTTCTACTTCTTCTGATTCACCCTCCAGACTTCACCTTCTCCTTCTCCTTCTTCTACTTCTTCTGCTTTTCCCTCCAGACTTCACCTTCTCCTTCTCCTTCTTCTGCTTCTTCTGATTCACCCTCCAGACTTCACCTTCTCCTTCTCCTTCTTCTACTTCTTCTGATTCACCCTCCAGACTTCACCTTCTCCTTCTCCTTCTTCTACTTCTTCTGATTCACCCTCCAGACTTCACCATCTCCTTCTCCTTCTTCTACTTCTTATGATTCACCCTCCTGACTTCACCTTCTCCTTCTCCTTCTTCTGCTTCTTCCGCTTCAACCTCCAGACTTCACCTTCTCCTTCTCCTTCTTCTGCTTCTTCTGCTTCACCCTCCAGACTTCACCTTCTCCTTCTCCTTCTTCTGCTTCTTCTGCTTCACCCTCCTGACTTCACCTTCTCCTTCTCCTTCTTCTGCTTCTTCTGCTTCACCCTCCAGACTTCACCTTCTCCTTCTCCTTCTTCTGCTTCTTCTGCTTCACCCTCCAGACTTCACCTTCTCCTTCTCCTTCTTCTGCTTCTTCTGCTTCTCCCTCCAGACTTCACCTTCTCCTTCTCCTTCTTCTGCTTCTTCTGCTTCGCCCTCCAGACTTCACCTTCTCCTTCTCCTTCTTCTGCTTCTTCTGATTCACCCTCCAGACTTCACCTTCTCCTTCTCCTTCTTCTACTTCTTCTGATTCACCCTCCAGACTTCACCTTCTCGTTCTCCTTCTTCTGCTTCTTCTGCTGCGCCCTCCAGACTTCACCTTCTCCTTCTCCTTCTTCTGCTTCTTCTGCTTCACCCTCCTGACTTCATCTTCTCCTTCTCCTTCTTCTACTTCTTCTGCTTCACCCCCCTGACTTCACCTTCTCCTTCTACTTCTTCTGCTTCTTCTGATTCACCCTCCTAACTTCACCTTCTCCTTCTCCTTCTTCTGCTTCTTCTGATTCACCCTCCTGACTTCACCTTCTTCTTCTCCTTCTTCTGCTTCTTCTGATTCACCCTCCAGACTTCACCTTCTCCTTCTCCTTCTTCTGCTTCTTCTGATTCACCCTCCTGACTTCACCTTCTCCTTCTCCTTCTTCTGCTTCTTCTGCTTCACCCTCCAGACTTCACCTTCTCCTTCTCCTTCTTCTGCTTCTTCTGCTTCACCCTCCAGACTTCACCTTCTCCTTCTCCTTCTTCTGCTTCTTCTGCTTCACCCTCCTGACTTCACCTTCTCCTTCTCCTTCTTCTACTTCTTCTGATTCACCCTCCAGACTTCACCTTCTCCTTCTCCTTCTTCTGCTTCTTCTGATTCACCCTCCAGACTTCACATTCTCCTTCTCCTTCTTCTACTTCTTCTGATTCACCCTCGAGACTTCATCTTCTCCTTCTCCTTCTTCTGCTTCTTCTGATTCACCCTCCAGACTTCACCTTCTCCTTCTCCTTCTTCTGCTTCTTCTGATTCACCCTCCAGACTTCACCTTCTCCTTCTCCTTCTTCTACTTCTTCTGATTCACCCTCTAGACTTCAACTTCTCCTTCTCCTTCTTCTGCTTCTTCTGCTTCACCCTCCAGACTTCACCTTCTCGTTCTCCTTCTTCTGCTTCTTCTGCTTCACCCTCCTGACTTCACCTTCTCCTTCTCCTTCTTCTACTTCTTCTGCTTCACCCCCCTGACTTCACCTTCTCCTTCTCCTTCTTCTGCTTCTTCTGATTCACCCTCCTAACTTCACCTTCTCCTTCTCCTTCTTCTGCTTCTTCTGATTCACCCTCCTGACTTCACCTTCTCCTTCTCCTTCTTCTGCTTCTTCTGATTCACCCTCCAGACTTCACCTTCTCCTTCTCCTTCTTCTGCTTCTTCTGATTCACCCTCCAGACTTCACCTTCTCCTTTTCCTTCTTCTGCTTCTTCTGTTTCACCCTCCAGACCTCACCTTCTCCTTCTCCTTCTTCTACTTCTTCTGATTCACCCTCCAGACTTCATCTTCTCCTTCTCCTTCTTCTGCTTCTTCTGCCCTCCAGACTTCACCTTCTCCTTCTCCTTCTTCTGCTTCTTCTGATTCACCCTCCAGACTTCACCTTCTCCTTCTCCTTCTTCTACTTCTTCGGATTCACCCTCCAGACTTCACCTTCTCCTTCTCCTTCTTCTGCTTCTTCTGATTCACCCTCCAGTCTTCACCTCCTCCTTCTCCTTCTTCTGCTTCTTCTGATTCACCCTCCAGACTTCACCTTCTCCTTCTCCTTCTTCTGATTCTTTTGATTCACCCTCCAGACTTCACCTTCTCCTTCTCCTTCTTCTGCTTCTTCTGATTCACCCTTCTGACTTCACCCTCTCCTTCTCCTTCTTCTACTTCTTCTGATTCACCCTCCTGACTTCATCTTCTCCTTCTCCTTCTTCTACTTCTTCTGCTTCACCCTCCAGACTTCACCTTCTCCTTCTCCTCCTTCTGCTTCTTCTGATTCACCCTCCTGACTTCACCCTCTCCTTCTCCTTCTTCTACTTCTTCTGATTCACCCTCCTGACTTCACCCTCTCCTTCTCCTTCTTCTACTTCTTCTGCTTCACCCTCCTGACTTCACCTTCTCCTTCTCCTTCTTCTACTTCTTCTGCTTCCCCCTCCAGACTTCACCTTCTCCTTCTCCTTCTTCTGCTTTTTCTGACTCACCCTCCTGACATCACCTTCTCCTTCTCCTTCTTCTACTTCTTCTGATTCACCCTCCAGACTTCACCTTCTCCTTCTCCTTCTTCTACTTCTTCTGATTCAATCACCAGACTTCACCTTCTCCTTCTCCTTCTTCTGCTTCTTCTGATTCACCCTCCAGACTTCACCTTCTCCTTCTCCTTCTTCTGCTTCTTCTGATTCACCCTCCAGACTTCACCTTCTCCTTCTCCTTCTTCTGCTTCTTTTGATTCACCCTTCAGACTTCACCTTCTCCTTCTCCTTCTTCTGCTTCTTCTGATTCACCCTCCAGACCTCACCTTCTCCTTCTCCTTCTTCAACTTCTTCTGATTCACCCTCCAGACTTCATCTTCTCCTTCTCCTTCTTTTGCTTCTTCTGATTCACCCTCCAGACTTCACCTTCTCCTTCTCCTTCTTCTGCTTCTTCTGATTCACCCTCCAGACTTCGCCTTCTCCTTCTCCTTCTTCTACTTCTTCTGATTCACCCTCCAGACTTCACCTTCTCCTTCTCCTTCTTCTACTTCTTCTGATTCACCCTCCAGTCTTCACCTTCTCCTTCTCCTTTTTCTGCGTCTTCTGATTCACCCTCCAGAATTCACCTTCTCCTTCTCCTTCTTCTGCTTCTCCTGATTCACCCTCCTGACTTCACCTTCTCCTTCTCCTTCTTCTGCTTCTTCTGATTCACCCTCCAGACTTCACCTTCTCCTTCTCCTTCTTGTACTTCTTCTAATTCACCCTCCAGACTTCACCTTCTCCTTCTCCTTCTTCTGCTTCTTCTGATTCACCCTCCAGACTTCACCTTCTCCTTCTCCTTCGTCTACTTCTTCTGATTCACCCTCCAGACTACACCTTCTCCTTCTCCTTCTTCTACTTCTTCTGATTCACCCTCCAAACTTCACCTTCTCCTTCTCCTTCTTCTGCTTCTTCTGCTTCACCCTCCTGACTTCACCTTCGCCTTCTCCTTCTTCTGCTTCTTCTGATTCACCCTCCTGACTTCACCTTCTCCTTCTCCTTCTTCTGATTCTTTTGATTCACCCTCCAGACTTCACCTTCTCCTTCTCCTTCTTCTGCTTCTTCTGATTCACCCTCCAGACTTCACCTTCTCCTTCTCCTTCTTCTACTTCTTCTGATTCACCCTCCTGACTTCACCTTCTCCTTCTCCTTCTTCTGATTCTTTTGATTCACCCTCCAGTCTTCAACTTCTCCTTCTCCTTCTTTTGCTTCTTCTGATTCACCCTCCAGACTTCCCCTTCTCCTTCTCCTTCTTCTGCTTCTTCTGATTCACCCGCCAGACTTCACCTTCTCCTTCTCCTTCTTCTGCTTCTTCTGCTTCACCCTCCTGACTTCACCTTCTCCTTCTACTTCTTCTGCTTCTTCTGATTCACCCTCCAGACTTCACCTTCTCCTTCTCCTTCTTCTGCTTCTTCTGATTCACCCTCCAGACTTCACCTTCTCCTTCTCCTTCTTCTACTTCTTCTGATTCACCCTCCAGACGTCACCTTCTCCTTCTCCTTCTTCTGCTTCTTCTGATTCACCCTCCAGACTTCACCTTCTCCTTCTCCTTCGTCTACTTCTTCTGATTCACCCTCCAGACTACACCTTCTCCTTCTCCTTCTTCTACTTCTTCTGATTCACCCTCCAGACTTCACCATCTCCTTCTCCTTCTTCTGCTTCCTCTGATTCACCCTCCAGACTTCACCTTCTCCTTCTCCTTCTTCTACTTCTTCTGATTCACCCTCCAGACTTCACCTTCTCCTTCTCCTTCTTCTACTTCTTCTGCTTTTCCCTCCAGACGTCACCTTCTCCTTCTCCTTCTTCTGCTTCTTCTGATTCACCCTCCAGACTTCACCTTCTCCTTCTCCTTCGTCTACTTCTTCTGATTCACCCTCCAGACTACACCTTCTCCTTCTCCTTCTTCTACTTCTTCTGATTCACCCTCCAGACTTCACCATCTCCTTCTCCTTCTTCTGCTTCCTCTGATTCACCCTCCAGACTTCACCTTCTCCTTCTCCTTCTTCTACTTCTTCTGATTCACCCTCCAGACTTCACCTTCTCCTTCTCCTTCTTCTACTTCTTCTGCTTTTCCCTCCAGACTTCACCTTCTCCTTCTCCTTCTTCTGCTTCTTCTGATTCACCCTCCAGACTTCACCTTCTCCTTCTCCTTCTTCTACTTCTTCTGATTCACCCTCCAGACTTCACCTTCTCCTTCTCCTTCTTCTACTTCTTCTGATTCACCCTCCAGACTTCACCATCTCCTTCTCCTTCTTCTACTTCTTATGATTCACCCTCCTGACTTCACCTTCTCCTTCTCCTTCTTCTGCTTCTTCCGCTTCAACCTCCAGACTTCACCTTCTCCTTCTCCTTCTTCTGCTTCTTCTGCTTCACCCTCCAGACTTCACCTTCTCCTTCTCCTTCTTCTGCTTCTTCTGCTTCACCCTCCTGACTTCACCTTCTCCTTCTCCTTCTTCTGCTTCTTCTGCTTCACCCTCCAGACTTCACCTTCTCCTTCTCCTTCTTCTGCTTCTTCTGCTTCACCCTCCAGACTTCACCTTCTCCTTCTCCTTCTTCTGCTTCTTCTGCTTCTCCCTCCAGACTTCACCTTCTCCTTCTCCTTCTTCTGCTTCTTCTGCTTCGCCCTCCAGACTTCACCTTCTCCTTCTCCTTCTTCTGCTTCTTCTGATTCACCCTCCAGACTTCACCTTCTCCTTCTCCTTCTTCTACTTCTTCTGATTCACCCTCCAGACTTCACCTTCTCGTTCTCCTTCTTCTGCTTCTTCTGCTGCGCCCTCCAGACTTCACCTTCTCCTTCTCCTTCTTCTGCTTCTTCTGCTTCACCCTCCTGACTTCATCTTCTCCTTCTCCTTCTTCTACTTCTTCTGCTTCACCCCCCTGACTTCACCTTCTCCTTCTCCTTCTTCTGCTTCTTCTGATTCACCCTCCTAACTTCACCTTCTCCTTCTCCTTCTTCTGCTTCTTCTGATTGACCCTCCTGACTTCACCTTCTTCTTCTCCTTCTTCTGCTTCTTCTGATTCACCCTCCAGACTTCACCTTCTCCTTCTCCTTCTTCTGCTTCTTCTGATTCACCCTCCTGACTTCACCTTCTCCTTCTCCTTCTTCTGCTTCTTCTGCTTCACCCTCCAGACTTCACCTTCTCCTTCTCCTTCTTCTGCTTCTTCTGCTTCACCCTCCAGACTTCACCTTCTCCTTCTCCTTCTTCTGCTTCTTCTGCTTCACCCTCCTGACTTCACCTTCTCCTTCTCCTTCTTCTACTTCTTCTGATTCACCCTCCAGACTTCACCTTCTCCTTCTCCTTCTTCTGCTTCTTCTGATTCACCCTCCAGACTTCACATTCTCCTTCTCCTTCTTCTACTTCTTCTGATTCACCCTCGAGACTTCATCTTCTCCTTCTCCTTCTTCTGCTTCTTCTGATTCACCCTCCAGACTTCACCTTCTCCTTCTCCTTCTTCTGCTTCTTCTGATTCACCCTCCAGACTTCACCTTCTCCTTCTCCTTCTTCTACTTCTTCTGATTCACCCTCTAGACTTCAACTTCTCCTTCTCCTTCTTCTGCTTCTTCTGCTTCACCCTCCAGATTTCACCTTCTCGTTCTCCTTCTTCTGCTTCTTCTGCTTCACCCTCCTGACTTCACCTTCTCCTTCTCCTTCTTCTACTTCTTCTGCTTCACCCCCCTGACTTCACCTTCTCCTTCTCCTTCTTCTGCTTCTTCTGATTCACCCTCCTAACTTCACCTTCTCCTTCTCCTTCTTCTGCTTCTTCTGATTCACCCTCCTGACTTCACCTTCTCCTTCTCCTTCTTCTGCTTCTTCTGATTCACCCTCCAGACTTCACCTTCTCCTTTTCCTTCTTCTGCTTCTTCTGTTTCACCCTCCAGACCTCACCTTCTCCTTCTCCTTCTTCTACTTCTTCTGATTCACCCTCCAGACTTCATCTTCTCCTTCTCCTTCTTCTGCTTCTTCTGATTCACCCTCCAGACTTCACCTTCTCCTTTTCCTTCTTCTGCTTCTTCTGATTCACCCTCCAGACTTCACCTTCTCCTTCTCCTTCTTCTACTTCTTCGGATTCACCCTCCAGACTTCACCTTCTCCTTCTCCTTCTTCTGCTTCTTCTGATTCACCCTCCAGTCTTCACCTCCTCCTTCTCCTTCTTCTGCTTCTTCTGATTCACCCTCCAGACTTCACCTTCTCCTTCTCCTTCTTCTGATTCTTTTGATTCACCCTCCAGACTTCACCTTCTCCTTCTCCTTCTTCTGCTTCTTCTGATTCACCCTTCTGACTTCACCCTCTCCTTCTCCTTCTTCTACTTCTTCTGATTCACCCTCCTGACTTCATCTTCTCCTTCTCCTTCTTCTACTTCTTCTGCTTCACCCTCCAGACTTCACCTTCTCCTTCTCCTCCTTCTGCTTCTTCTGATTCACCCTCCTGACTTCACCCTCTCCTTCTCCTTCTTCTACTTCTTCTGATTCACCCTCCTGACTTCACCCTCTCCTTCTCCTTCTTCTACTTCTTCTGCTTCACCCTCCTGACTTCACCTTCTCCTTCTCCTTCTTCTACTTCTTCTGCTTCCCCCTCCAGACTTCACCTTCTCCTTCTCCTTCTTCTGCTTTTTCTGACTCACCCTCCTGACATCACCTTCTCCTTCTCCTTCTTCTACTTCTTCTGATTCACCCTCCAGACTTCACCTTCTCCTTCTCCTTCTTCTACTTCTTCTGATTCAACCACCAGACTTCACCTTCTCCTTCTCCTTCTTCTGCTTCTTCTGATTCACCCTCCAGACTTCACCTTCTCCTTCTCCTTCTTCTGCTTCTTCTGATTCACCCTCCAGACTTCACCTTCTCCTTCTCCTTCTTCTGCTTCTTTTGATTCACCCTTCAGACTTCACCTTCTCCTTCTCCTTCTTCTGCTTCTTCTGATTCACCCTCCAGACCTCACCTTCTCCTTCTCCTTCTTCAACTTCTTCTGATTCACCCTCCAGACTTCATCTTCTCTTTCTCCTTCTTTTGCTTCTTCTGATTCACCCTCCAGACTTCACCTTCTCCTTCTCCTTCTTCTGCTTCTTCTGATTCACCCTCCAGACTTCGCCTTCTCCTTCTCCTTCTTCTACTTCTTCTGATTCACCTTCCAGACTTCACCTTCTCCTTCTCCTTCTTCTACTTCTTCTGATTCACCCTCCAGTCTTCACCTTCTCCTTCTCCTTTTTCTGCGTCTTCTGATTCACCCTCCAGAATTCACCTTCTCCTTCTCCTTCTTCTGCTTCTCCTGATTCACCCTCCTGACTTCACCTTCTCCTTCTCCTTCTTCTGCTTCTTCTGATTCACCCTCCAGACTTCACCTTCTCCTTCTCCTTCTTGTACTTCTTCTAATTCACCCTCCAGACTTCACCTTCTCCTTCTCCTTCTTCTGCTTCTTCTGATTCACCCTCCTGACTTCACCTTCTCCTTCTCCTTCTTCTGATTCTTTTGATTCACCCTCCAGACTTCACCTTCTCCTTCTCCTTCTTCTGCTTCTTCTGATTCACGCTCCAGACTTCACCTTCTCCTTCTCCTTCTTCTACTTCTTCTGATTCACCCTCCTGACTTCACCTTCTCCTTCTCCTTCTTCTGATTCTTTTGATTCACCCTCCAGTCTTCAACTTCTCCTTCTCCTTCTTTTGCTTCTTCTGATTCACCCTCCAGACTTCCCCTTCTCCTTCTCCTTCTTCTGCTTCTTCTGATTCACCCACCAGACTTCACCTTCTCCTTCTCCTTCTTCTGCTTCTTCTGATTCACCCTCCAGACTTCACCTTCTCCTTCTCCTTCTTCTGCTTCTTTTGATTCACCCTTCAGACTTCACCTTCTCCTTCTCCTTCTTCTGCTTCTTCTGATTCACCCTCCAGACTTCACCTTCTCCTTCTCCTTATTCTGCTTCTCCTGATTCACCCTCCAGACTTCACCTTCTCCTTCTCCTTCTTCTGCTTCTTTTGAATCACCCTCCTGACTTACCTTCTCCTTCTCCTTCTTCTGCTTCTTCTGATTCACCCTCCAGACTTCACCTTCTCCTTCTCCTTCATCTACTTCTTCTGATTCACCCTCCAGACTTCATCTTCTCCTTCTCCTTCTTCTGCTTCTTCTGATTTACCCTCCAGACTTCACCTTCTCCTTCTCCTTCTTCTGCTTTTTCTGATTCACCCTCCTGACTTCACCTTCTCCTTCTCCTTCTTCTACTTCTTCTGATTCACCCTCCAGACTTCACCTTCTCCTTCTCCTTCTTCTACTTCTTCTGATTCACCCACCAGACTTCACCTTCTCCTTCTCCTTCTTCTGCTTCTTCTGATTCACCCTCCAGACTTCACCTTCTCCTTCTCCTTCTTCTGCTTCTTCTGATTCACCCTCCAGACTTCGCCTTCTCCTTCTCCTTCTTCTGCTTCTTTTGATTCACCCTTCAGACTTCACCTTCTCCTTCTCCTTCTTTTGCTTCTTCTGATTCACCCTCCAGACCTCACCTTCTCCTTCTCCTTCTTCTACTTCTTCTGATTCACCCTCCAGACTTCATCTTCTCCTTCTCCTTCTTTTGCTTCTTCTGATTGACCCTCCAGACTTCACCTTCTCCTTCTCCTTCTTTTGCTTCTTCTGATTCACCCTCCAGACTTCGCCTTCTCCTTCTCCTTCTTCTACTTCTTCTGATTCACCCTCCAGACTTCACCTTCTCCTTCTCCTTCTTCTACTTCTTCTGATTCACCCTCCAGTCTTCATCTTCTCCTTCTCCTTCTTCTGCTTCTTCTGATTCACCCTCCAGACTTCACTTTCTCCTTCTCCTTCTTCTGCTTCTCCTGATTCACCCTCCTGACTTCACCTTCTCCTTCTCCTTCTTCTGCTTCTTCTGATTCACCCTCCAGACTTCACCTTCTCCTTCTCCTTCTTCTACTTCTTCTGATTCACCCTCCAGACTTCACCTTCTCCTGCTACTCCTTCTGCTTCATCTGATTCACCCTCCAGACTTCACCTTCTCCTTTTCCTTCTTCTGCTTCTTCTGATTCACCCTCCAGATTTCACCTTCTCCTTCTTCTGCTTCTTCTGATTCACCCTCCAGACTTCACCTTCTCCTTCTCCTTCTTCTGCTTCTTCTGATTCACCCTCCAGACTTCACCTTCTCCTTCACCTTCTTCTACTTCTTCTGATTCACCCTCCAGACTTCACCTTCTCCTTCTCCTTCTTCTGCTTCTTCTGATTCACCCTCCAGACTTCACCTTCTCCTTCTCCTTCGTCTACTTCTTCTGATTCACCCTCCAGACTACACCTTCTCCTTCTCCCTCTTCTACTTCTTCTGATTCATCCTCCAGACTTCACCTGCTCCTTCTCCTTCTTCTGCTTCTTCTGATTCACCCTCCAGACTTCACCTTCTCCTTCTCCTTCTTCTACTTCTTCTGATTCACCCTCCAGACTTCACCTTCTCCTTCTCCTTCTTCTACTTCTTCTGATTCACCCTCCAGACTTCACCTTCTCTTTCTCCTTCTTCTACTTCTTCTGCTTCTCCCTCCAGACTTCACATTCTCCTTCTCCTTCTTCTGCTTCTTCTGATTCACCCTCCAGACTTCACCTTCTCCTTCTCCTTCTTCTACTTCTTCTGATTCACCCTCCAGACTTCACCTTCTCCTTCTCCTTCTTCTACTTCTTCTGAATCACCCTCCAGACTTCACCTTCTCCTTCTCCTTCTTCTACTACTTATGATTCACCCTCCTGACTTCACCTTCTCCTTCTCCTCCTTCTGCTTCTTCTGCTTCACCCTCCAGACTTCACCTTCTCCTTCTCCTTCTTCTGCTTCTTCTGCTTCACCCTCCAGACTTCACCTTCTCCTTCTCCTTCTTCTGCTTCTTCTGCTTCACCCTCCTGACTTCACCTTCTCCTTCTCCTTCTTCTTCTTCTTCTGATTCACCCTCCAGACTTCACCTTCTCCTTCTCCTTCTTCTGCTTCTTCTGCTTCACCCTCCTGACTTCACCTTCGCCTTCTCCTTCTTCTGCTTCTTCTGATTCACCCTCCTGACTTCACCTTCTCCTTCTCCTTCTTCTGATTCTTTTGATTCACCCTCCAGACTTCACCTTCTCCTTCTCCTTCTTCTGCTTCTTCTGATTCACCCTCCAGACTTCACCTTCTCCTTCTCCTTCTTCTACTTCTTCTGATTCACCCTCCTGACTTCACCTTCTCCTTCTCCTTCTTCTGATTCTTTTGATTCACCCTCCAGTCTTCACCTTCTCCTTCTCCTTCTTCTGCTTCTTCTGATTCACCCTCCAGACTTCACCTTCTCCTTCTCCTTCTTCTGATTCTTTTGATTCACCCTCCAGACTTCACCTTCTCCTTCTCCTTCTTCTGCTTCTTCTGATTCACCCTCCTGACTTCACCCTCTCCTTCTCCTTCTTCTACTTCTTCTGATTCACCCTCCTGACTTCACCTTCTCCTTCTCCTTCATCTACTTCTTCTGCTTCACCCTCCAGACTTCACCTTCTCCTTCTCCTTCTTCTACTTCTTCTGATTCACCCTCCAGACTTCACCTTCTCCTTCTCCTTCTTCTGCTTCTTCTGATTCACCCTCCAGACTTCACCTTCTCCTTCTCCTTATTCTGCTTCTTCTGATTCACCCGCCAGACTTCACCTTCTCCTTCTCCTTATTCTGCTTCTTCTGATTCACCCTCCAGACTTCACCTTCTCCTTCTCCTTCTTCTGCTTCTTCTGATTCACCTTCAGACTTTACCTTCTCCTTCTCCTTCTTCTGCTTCTTCTGATTCACCCTCCAGACTTCACCTTCTCCTTCTCCTTCATCTACTTCTTCTGATTCACCCTCCAGACTTCATCTTCTCCTTCTCCTTCTTCTGCTTCTTCTGATTCACCCTCCAGACTTCACCTTCTCCTTCTCCTTCTTCTGCTTTTTCTGATTCACCCTCCTGACTTCACCTTCTCCTTCTCCTTCTTCTACTTCTTCTGATTCACCCTCCAGACTTCACCTCCTCCTTCTCCTTTTTCTACTTCTTCTGATTCACCCACCAGACTTCACCTTCCCCTTCTCCTTCTTCTGCTTCTTCTGATTCACCCTCCAGACCTCACCTTCTCCTTCTCCTTCTTCTGCTTCTTCTAATTCACCCTCCAGACTTCACCTTCTCCTTCTCCTTCTTCTGCTTCTTTTGATTCACCCTTCAGACTTCACCTTCTCCTTCTCCTTCTTCTGCTTCTTCTGATTCACCCTCCAGACCTCACCTTCTCCTTCTCCTTCTTCAACTTCTTCTGATTCACCCTCCAGACTTCATCTTCTCCTTCTCCTTCTTTTGCTTCTTCTGATTCACCCTCCAGACTTCACCTTCTCCTTCTCCTTCTTCTACTTCTTCTGATTCACCCTCCAGACTTCACCTCCTCCTTCTCCTTTTTCTACTTCTTCTGATTCACCCACCAGACTTCACCTTCCCCTTCTCCTTCTTCTGCTTCTTCTGATTCACCCTCCAGACCTCACCTTCTCCTTCTCCTTCTTCTGCTTCTTCTAATTCACCCTCCAGACTTCACCTTCTCCTTCTCCTTCTTCTGCTTCTTTTGATTCACCCTTCAGACTTCACCTTCTCCTTCTCCTTCTTCTGCTTCTTCTGATTCACCCTCCAGACCTCACCTTCTCCTTCTCCTTCTTCAACTTCTTCTGATTCACCCTCCAGACTTCATCTTCTCCTTCTCCTTCTTTTGCTTCTTCTGATTCACCCTCCAGACTTCACCTTCTCCTTCTCCTTCTTCTGCTTCTTCTGATTCACCCTCCAGAGTTCGCCTTCTCCTTCTCCTTCTTCTCCTTCTTCTGATTCACCCTCCAGAATTCACCTTCTCCTTCTCCTTCTTCTGCTTCTCCTGATTCACCCTCCTGACTTCACCTTCTCCTTCTCCTTCTTCTGCTTCTTCTGATTCACCCTCCAGACTTCACCTTCTCCTTCTCCTTCTTGTACTTCTTCTAATTCACCCTCCAGACTTCACCTTCTCCTTCTCCTTCTTCTGCTTCTTCTGATTCACCCTCCTGACTTCACCTTCTCCTTCTCCTTCTTCTGATTCTTTTGATTCACCCTCCAGACTTCACCTTCTCCTTCTCCTTCTTCTGCTTCTTCTGATTCACGCTCCAGACTTCACCTTCTCCTTCTCCTTCTTCTACTTCTTCTGATTCACCCTCCTGACTTCACCTTCTCCTTCTCCTTCTTCTGATTCTTTTGATTCACCCTCCAGTCTTCAACTTCTCCTTCTCCTTCTTTTGCTTCTTCTGATTCACCCTCCAGACTTCCCCTTCTCCTTCTCCTTCTTCTGCTTCTTCTGATTCACCCACCAGACTTCACCTTCTCCTTCTCCTTCTTCTGCTTCTTCTGATTCACCCTCCAGACTTCACCTTCTCCTTCTCCTTCTTCTGCTTCTTTTGATTCACCCTTCAGACTTCACCTTCTCCTTCTCCTTCTTCTGCTTCTTCTGATTCACCCTCCAGACTTCACCTTCTCCTTCTCCTTATTCTGCTTCTCCTGATTCACCCTCCAGACTTCACCTTCTCCTTCTCCTTCTTCTGCTTCTTTTGAATCACCCTCCTGACTTACCTTCTCCTTCTCCTTCTTCTGCTTCTTCTGATTCACCCTCCAGACTTCACCTTCTCCTTCTCCTTCATCTACTTCTTCTGATTCACCCTCCAGACTTCATCTTCTCCTTCTCCTTCTTCTGCTTCTTCTGATTTACCCTCCAGACTTCACCTTCTCCTTCTCCTTCTTCTGCTTTTTCTGATTCACCCTCCTGACTTCACCTTCTCCTTCTCCTTCTTCTACTTCTTCTGATTCACCCTCCAGACTTCACCTTCTCCTTCTCCTTCTTCTACTTCTTCTGATTCACCCACCAGACTTCACCTTCTCCTTCTCCTTCTTCTGCTTCTTCTGATTCACCCTCCAGACTTCACCTTCTCCTTCTCCTTCTTCTGCTTCTTCTAATTCACCCTCCAGACTTCGCCTTCTCCTTCTCCTTCTTCTGCTTCTTTTGATTCACCCTTCAGACTTCACCTTCTCCTTCTCCTTCTTTTGCTTCTTCTGATTCACCCTCCAGACCTCACCTTCTCCTTCTCCTTCTTCTACTTCTTCTGATTCACCCTCCAGACTTCATCTTCTCCTTCTCCTTCTTTTGCTTCTTCTGATTGACCCTCCAGACTTCACCTTCTCCTTCTTCTTTTGCTTCTTCTGATTCACCCTCCAGACTTCGCCTTCTCCTTCTCCTTCTTCTACTTCTTCTGATTCACCCTCCAGACTTCACCTTCTCCTTCTCCTTCTTCTACTTCTTCTGATTCACCCTCCAGTCTTCATCTTCTCCTTCTCCTTCTTCTGCTTCTTCTGATTCACCCTCCAGACTTCACTTTCTCCTTCTCCTTCTTCTGCTTCTCCTGATTCACCCTCCTGACTTCACCTTCTCCTTCTCCTTCTTCTGCTTCTTCTGATTCACCCTCCAGACTTCACCTTCTCCTTCTCCTTCTTCTACTTCTTCTGATTCACCCTCCAGACTTCACCTTCTCCTGCTACTCCTTCTGCTTCATCTGATTCACCCTCCAGACTTCACCTTCTCCTTTTCCTTCTTCTGCTTCTTCTGATTCACCCTCCAGATTTCACCTTCTCCTTCTTCTGCTTCTTCTGATTCACCCTCCAGACTTCACCTTCTCCTTCTCCTTCTTCTGCTTCTTCTGATTCACCCTCCAGACTTCACCTTCTCCTTCACCTTCTTCTACTTCTTCTGATTCACCCTCCAGACTTCACCTTCTCCTTCTCCTTCTTCTGCTTCTTCTGATTCACCCTCCAGACTTCACCTTCTCCTTCTCCTTCGTCTACTTCTTCTGATTCACCCTCCAGACTACACCTTCTCCTTCTCCCTCTTCTACTTCTTCTGATTCATCCTCCAGACTTCACCTGCTCCTTCTCCTTCTTCTGCTTCTTCTGATTCACCCTCCAGACTTCACCTTCTCCTTCTCCTTCTACTACTTCTTCTGATTCACCCTCCAGACTTCACCTTCTCCTTCTCCTTCTTCTACTTCTTCTGATTCACCCTCCAGACTTCACCTTCTCTTTCTCCTTCTTCTACTTCTTCTGCTTCTCCCTCCAGACTTCACATTCTCCTTCTCCTTCTTCTGCTTCTTCTGCTTCACCCTCCAGACTTCACCTTCTCCTTCTCCTTCTTCTACTTCTTCTGATTCACCCTCCAGACTTCACCTTCTCCTTCTCCTTCTTCTACTTCTTCTGAATCACCCTCCAGACTTCACCTTCTCCTTCTCCTTCTTCTACTACTTATGATTCACCCTCCTGACTTCACCTTCTCCTTCTCCTCCTTCTGCTTCTTCTGCTTCACCCTCCAGACTTCACCTTCTCCTTCTCCTTCTTCTGCTTCTTCTGCTTCACCCTCCAGACTTCACCTTCTCCTTCTCCTTCTTCTGCTTCTTCTGCTTCACCCTCCTGACTTCACCTTCTCCTTCTCCTTCTTCTTCTTCTTCTGATTCACCCTCCAGACTTCACCTTCTCCTTCTCCTTCTTCTGCTTCTTCTGCTTCACCCTCCTGACTTCACCTTCGCCTTCTCCTTCTTCTGCTTCTTCTGATTCACCCTCCTGACTTCACCTTCTCCTTCTCCTTCTTCTGATTCTTTTGATTCACCCTCCAGACTTCACCTTCTCCTTCTCCTTCTTCTGCTTCTTCTGATTCACCCTCCAGACTTCACCTTCTCCTTCTCCTTCTTCTACTTCTTCTGATTCACCCTCCTGACTTCACCTTCTCCTTCTCCTTCTTCTGATTCTTTTGATTCACCCTCCAGTCTTCACCTTCTCCTTCTCCTTCTTCTGCTTCTTCTGATTCACCCTCCAGACTTCACCTTCTCCTTCTCCTTCTTCTGATTCTTTTGATTCACCCTCCAGACTTCACCTTCTCCTTCTCCTTCTTCTGCTTCTTCTGATTCACCCTCCTGACTTCACCCTCTCCTTCTCCTTCTTCTACTTCTTCTGATTCACCCTCCTGACTTCACCTTCTCCTTCTCCTTCATCTACTTCTTCTGCTTCACCCTCCAGACTTCACCTTCTCCTTCTCCTTCTTCTACTTCTTCTGATTCACCCTCCAGACTTCACCTTCTCCTTCTCCTTCTTCTGCTTCTTCTGATTCACCCTCCAGACTTCACCTTCTCCTTCTCCTTATTCTGCTTCTTCTGATTCACCCGCCAGACTTCACCTTCTCCTTCTCCTTATTCTGCTTCTTCTGATTCACCCTCCAGACTTCACCTTCTCCTTCTCCTTCTTCTGCTTCTTCTGATTCACCTTCAGACTTTACCTTCTCCTTCTCCTTCTTCTGCTTCTTCTGATTCACCCTCCAGACTTCACCTTCTCCTTCTCCTTCATCTACTTCTTCTGATTCACCCTCCAGACTTCATCTTCTCCTTCTCCTTCTTCTGCTTCTTCTGCTTTTCCCTCCAGACTTCACCTTCTCCTTCTCCTTCTTCTGCTTCTTCTGATTCACCCTCCTGACTTCACCTTCTCCTTCTCCTTCTTCTGATTCTTTTGATTCACCCTCCAGTCTTCACCTTCTCCTTCTCCTTCTTCTGCTTCTTCTGATTCACCCTCCAGACTTCACCTTCTCCTTCTCCTTCTTCTGATTCTTTTGATTCACCCTCCAGACTTCACCTTCTCCTTCTCCTTCTTCTGCTTCTTCTGATTCACCCTCCTGACTTCACCCTCTCCTTCTCCTTCTTCTACTTCTTCTGATTCACCCTCCTGACTTCACCTTCTCCTTCTCCTTCATCTACTTCTTCTGCTTCACCCTCCAGACTTCACCTTCTCCTTCTCCTTCTTCTACTTCTTCTGATTCACCCTCCAGACTTCACCTTCTCCTTCTCCTTCTTCTGCTTCTTCTGATTCACCCTCCAGACTTCACCTTCTCCTTCTCCTTATTCTGCTTCTTCTGATTCACCCGCCAGACTTCACCTTCTCCTTCTCCTTATTCTGCTTCTTCTGATTCACCCTCCAGACTTCACCTTCTCCTTCTCCTTCTTCTGCTTCTTCTGATTCACCTTCAGACTTTACCTTCTCCTTCTCCTTCTTCTGCTTCTTCTGATTCACCCTCCAGACTTCACCTTCTCCTTCTCCTTCATCTACTTCTTCTGATTCACCCTCCAGACTTCATCTTCTCCTTCTCCTTCTTCTGCTTCTTCTGATTCACCCTCCAGACTTCACCTTCTCCTTCTCCTTCTTCTGCTTTTTCTGATTCACCCTCCTGACTTCACCTTCTCCTTCTCCTTCTTCTACTTCTTCTGATTCACCCTCCAGACTTCACCTCCTCCTTCTCCTTTTTCTACTTCTTCTGATTCACCCACCAGACTTCACCTTCCCCTTCTCCTTCTTCTGCTTCTTCTGATTCACCCTCCAGACCTCACCTTCTCCTTCTCCTTCTTCTGCTTCTTCTAATTCACCCTCCAGACTTCACCTTCTCCTTCTCCTTCTTCTGCTTCTTTTGATTCACCCTTCAGACTTCACCTTCTCCTTCTCCTTCTTCTGCTTCTTCTGATTCACCCTCCAGACCTCACCTTCTCCTTCTCCTTCTTCAACTTCTTCTGATTCACCCTCCAGACTTCATCTTCTCCTTCTCCTTCTTTTGCTTCTTCTGATTCACCCTCCAGACTTCACCTTCTCCTTCTCCTTCTTCTGCTTCTTCTGATTCACCCTCCAGAGTTCGCCTTCTCCTTCTCCTTCTTCTCCTTCTTCTGATTCACCCTCCAGACTTCACCTTCTCCTTCTCCTTCTTCTACTTCTTCTGATTCACCCTCCAGTCTTCACCTTCTCCTTCTCCTTCTTCTGCTTCTTCTGATTCACCCTCCAGACTTCACCTTCTCCTTCTCCTTCTTCTGCTTCTCCTGATTCACCCTCCAGACTTCACCTTCTCCTTCTACTTCTTCTGCTTCTTCTGATTCACCCTCCAGACTTCACCTTCTCCTTCTCCTTCTTCTGCTTCTTCTGATTCACCCTCCAGACTTCACCTTCTCCTTCTCCTTCTTCTACTTCTTCTGATTCACCCTCCAGACGTCACCTTCTCCTTCTCCTTCTTCTGCTTCTTCTGATTCACCCTCCAGACTTCACCTTCTCCTTCTCCTTCGTCTACTTCTTCTGATTCACCCTCCAGACTACACCTTCTCCTTCTCCTTCTTCTACTTCTTCTGATTCACCCTCCAGACTTCACCATCTCCTTCTCCTTCTTCTGCTTCCTCTGATTCACCCTCCAGACTTCACCTTCTCCTTCTCCTTCTTCTACTTCTTCTGATTCACCCTCCAGACTTCACCTTCTCCTTCTCCTTCTTCTACTTCTTCTGCTTTTCCCTCCAGACTTCACCTTCTCCTTCTCCTTCTTCTGCTTCTTCTGATTCACCCTCCAGACTTCACCTTCTCCTTCCCCTTCTTCTACTTCTTCTGATTCACCCTCCAGACTTCACCTTCTCCTTCTCCTTCTTCTACTTCTTCTGATTCACCCTCCAGACTTCACCATCTCCTTCTCCTTCTTCTACTTCTTATGATTCACCCTCCTGACTTCACCTTCTCCTTCTCCTTCTTCTGCTTCTTCCGCTTCAACCTCCAGACTTCACCTTCTCATTCTCCTTCTTCTGCTTCTTCTGCTTCACCCTCCAGACTTCACCTTCTCCTTCTCCTTCTTCTGCTTCTTCTGCTTCACCATCCTGACTTCACCTTCTCCTTCTCCTTCTTCTGCTTCTTCTGCTTCACCCTCCAGACTTCACCTTCTCCTTCTCCTTCTTCTGCTTCTTCTGCTTCACCCTCCAGACTTCACCTTCTCCTTCTCCTTCTTCTGCTTCTTCTGCTTCTCCCTCCAGACTTCACCTTCTCCTTCTCCTTCTTCTGCTTCTTCTGCTTCGCCCTCCAGACTTCACCTTCTCCTTCTCCTTCTTCTGCTTCTTCTGTTTCACCCTCCAGACCTCACCTTCTCCTTCTCCTTCTTCTACTTCTTCTGATTCACCCTCCAGACTTCATCTTCTCCTTCTCCTTCTTCTGCTTCTTCTGATTCACCCTCCAGACTTCACCTTCTCCTTTTCCTTCTTCTGCTTCTTCTGATTCACCCTCCAGACTTCACCTTCTCCTTCTCCTTCTTCTACTTCTTCTGCTTCACCCTCCAGACTTCACCTTCTCCTTCTCCTTCTTCTGCTTTTTCTGACTCACCCTCCAGACCTCACCTTCTCCTTCTCCTTCTTCTACTTCTTCTGATTCACCCTCCAGACTTCATCTTCTCCTTCTCCTTTTTCTGCTTCTTCTGATTCACCCTCCAGACTTCACCTTCTCCTTTTCCTTCTTCTGCTTCTTCTGATTCACCCTCCAGACTTCACCTTCTCCTTTTCCTTCTTCTGCTTCTTCTGATTCACCCTCCAGACTTCACCTTCTGCTTCTCCTTCTTCTACTTCTTCGGATTCACCCTCCAGACTTCACCTTCTCCTTCTCCTTCTTCTGCTTCTTCTGATTCACCCTCCAGTCTTCACCTCCTCCTTCTCCTTCTTCTGCTTCTTCTGATTCACCCTCCAGACTTCACCTTCTCCTTCTCCTTCTTCTGATTCTTTTGATTCACCCTCCAGACTTCACCTTCTCCTTCTCCTTCTTCTGCTTCTTCTGATTCACCCTTCTGACTTCACCCTCTCCTTCTCCTTCTTCTACTTCTTCTGATTCACCCTCCTGACTTCATCTTCTCCTTCTCCTTCTTCTACTTCTTCTGCTTCACCCTCCAGACTTCACCTTCTCCTTCTCCTCCTTCTGCTTCTTCTGATTCACCCTCCTGACTTCACCCTCTCCTTCTCCTTCTTCTACTTCTTCTGATTCACCCTCCTGACTTCACCCTCTCCTTCTCCTTCTTCTACTTCTTCTGCTTCACCCTCCTGACTTCACCTTCTCCTTCTCCTTCTTCTACTTCTTCTGATTCACCCTCCAGACTTCACCTTCTCCTTCTCCTTCTTCTGCTTCTTCTGATTCACCCTCCAGACTTCACCTTCTCCTTCTCCTTCTTCTGCTTCTTTTGATTCACCCTTCAGACTTCACCTTCTCCTTCTCCTTCTTCTGCTTCTTCTGATTCACCCTCCAGACCTCACCTTCTCCTTCTCCTTCTTCAACTTCTTCTGATTCACCCTCCAGACTTCATCTTCTCCTTCTCCTTCTTTTGCTTCTTCTGATTCACCCTCCAGACTTCACCTTCTCCTTCTCCTTCTTCTGCATCTTCTGATTCACCCTCCAGACTTCGCCTTCTCCTTCTCCTTCTTCTACTTCTTCTGATTCACCTCCAGACTTCACCTTCTCCTTCTCCTTCTTCTACTTCTTCTGATTCACCCTCCAGACTTCACCTTCTCCTTCTCCTTCATCTACTTCTTCTGATTCACCCTCCAGACTTCATCTTCTCCTTCTCCTTCTTCTGCTTCTTCTGATTCACCCTCCAGACTTCACCTTCTCCTTCTCCTTCTTCTGCTTTTTCTGATTCACCCTCCTGACTTCACCTTCTCCTTCTCCTTCTTCTACTTCTTCTGATTCACCCTCCAGACTTCACCTCCTCCTTCTCCTTTTTCTACTTCTTCTGATTCACCCACCAGACTTCACCTTCCCCTTCTCCTTCTTCTGCTTCTTCTGATTCACCCTCCAGACCTCACCTTCTCCTTCTCCTTCTTCTGCTTCTTCTAATTCACCCTCCAGACTTCACCTTCTCCTTCTCCTTCTTCTGCTTCTTTTGATTCACCCTTCAGACTTCACCTTCTCCTTCTCCTTCTTCTGCTTCTTCTGATTCACCCTCCAGACCTCACCTTCTCCTTCTCCTTCTTCAACTTCTTCTGATTCACCCTCCAGACTTCATCTTCTCCTTCTCCTTCTTTTGCTTCTTCTGATTCACCCTCCAGACTTCACCTTCTCCTTCTCCTTCTTCTGCTTCTTCTGATTCACCCTCCAGAGTTCGCCTTCTCCTTCTCCTTCTTCTCCTTCTTCTGATTCACCCTCCAGACTTCACCTTCTCCTTCTCCTTCTTCTACTTCTTCTGATTCACCCTCCAGTCTTCACCTTCTCCTTCTCCTTCTTCTGCTTCTTCTGATTCACCCTCCAGACTTCACCTTCTCCTTCTCCTTCTTCTGCTTCTCCTGATTCACCCTCCAGACTTCACCTTCTCCTTCTACTTCTTCTGCTTCTTCTGATTCACCCTCCAGACTTCACCTTCTCCTTCTCCTTCTTCTGCTTCTTCTGATTCACCCTCCAGACTTCACCTTCTCCTTCTCCTTCTTCTACTTCTTCTGATTCACCCTCCAGACGTCACCTTCTCCTTCTCCTTCTTCTGCTTCTTCTGATTCACCCTCCAGACTTCACCTTCTCCTTCTCCTTCGTCTACTTCTTCTGATTCACCCTCCAGACTACACCTTCTCCTTCTCCTTCTTCTACTTCTTCTGATTCACCCTCCAGACTTCACCATCTCCTTCTCCTTCTTCTGCTTCCTCTGATTCACCCTCCAGACTTCACCTTCTCCTTCTCCTTCTTCTACTTCTTCTGATTCACCCTCCAGACTTCACCTTCTCCTTCTCCTTCTTCTACTTCTTCTGCTTTTCCCTCCAGACTTCACCTTCTCCTTCTCCTTCTTCTGCTTCTTCTGATTCACCCTCCAGACTTCACCTTCTCCTTCCCCTTCTTCTACTTCTTCTGATTCACCCTCCAGACTTCACCTTCTCCTTCTCCTTCTTCTACTTCTTCTGATTCACCCTCCAGACTTCACCATCTCCTTCTCCTTCTTCTACTTCTTATGATTCACCCTCCTGACTTCACCTTCTCCTTCTCCTTCTTCTGCTTCTTCCGCTTCAACCTCCAGACTTCACCTTCTCCTTCTCCTTCTTCTGCTTCTTCTGCTTCACCCTCCAGACTTCACCTTCTCCTTCTCCTTCTTCTGCTTCTTCTGCTTCACCCTCCTGACTTCACCTTCTCCTTCTCCTTCTTCTGCTTCTTCTGCTTCACCCTCCAGACTTCACCTTCTCCTTCTCCTTCTTCTGCTTCTTCTGCTTCACCCTCCAGACTTCACCTTCTCCTTCTCCTTCTTCTGCTTCTTCTGCTTCTCCCTCCAGACTTCACCTTCTCCTTCTCCTTCTTCTGCTTCTTCTGCTTCGCCCTCCAGACTTCACCTTCTCCTTCTCCTTCTTCTGCTTCTTCTGTTTCACCCTCCAGACCTCACCTTCTCCTTCTCCTTCTTCTACTTCTTCTGATTCACCCTCCAGACTTCATCTTCTCCTTCTCCTTCTTCTGCTTCTTCTGATTCACCCTCCAGACTTCACCTTCTCCTTTTCCTTCTTCTGCTTCTTCTGATTCACCCTCCAGACTTCACCTTCTCCTTCTCCTTCTTCTACTTCTTCTGCTTCACCCTCCAGACTTCACCTTCTCCTTCTCCTTCTTCTGCTTTTTCTGACTCACCCTCCAGACCTCACCTTCTCCTTCTCCTTCTTCTACTTCTTCTGATTCACCCTCCAGACTTCATCTTCTCCTTCTCCTTCTTCTGCTTCTTCTGATTCACCCTCCAGACTTCACCTTCTCCTTTTCCTTCTTCTGCTTCTTCTGATTCACCCTCCAGACTTCACCTTCTCCTTTTCCTTCTTCTGCTTCTTCTGATTCACCCTCCAGACTTCACCTTCTGCTTCTCCTTCTTCTACTTCTTCGGATTCACCCTCCAGACTTCACCTTCTCCTTCTCCTTCTTCTGCTTCTTCTGATTCACCCTCCAGTCTTCACCTCCTCCTTCTCCTTCTTCTGCTTCTTCTGATTCACCCTCCAGACTTCACCTTCTCCTTCTCCTTCTTCTGATTCTTTTGATTCACCCTCCAGACTTCACCTTCTCCTTCTCCTTCTTCTGCTTCTTCTGATTCACCCTTCTGACTTCACCCTCTCCTTCTCCTTCTTCTACTTCTTCTGATTCACCCTCCTGACTTCATCTTCTCCTTCTCCTTCTTCTACTTCTTCTGCTTCACCCTCCAGACTTCACCTTCTCCTTCTCCTCCTTCTGCTTCTTCTGATTCACCCTCCTGACTTCACCCTCTCCTTCTCCTTCTTCTACTTCTTCTGATTCACCCTCCTGACTTCACCCTCTCCTTCTCCTTCTTCTACTTCTTCTGCTTCACCCTCCTGACTTCACCTTCTCCTTCTCCTTCTTCTACTTCTTCTGATTCACCCTCCAGACTTCACCTTCTCCTTCTCCTTCTTCTGCTTCTTCTGATTCACCCTCCAGACTTCACCTTCTCCTTCTCCTTCTTCTGCTTCTTTTGATTCACCCTTCAGACTTCACCTTCTCCTTCTCCTTCTTCTGCTTCTTCTGATTCACCCTCCAGACCTCACCTTCTCCTTCTCCTTCTTCAACTTCTTCTGATTCACCCTCCAGACTTCATCTTCTCCTTCTCCTTCTTTTGCTTCTTCTGATTCACCCTCCAGACTTCACCTTCTCCTTCTCCTTCTTCTGCATCTTCTGATTCACCCTCCAGACTTCGCCTTCTCCTTCTCCTTCTTCTACTTCTTCTGATTCACCTCCAGACTTCACCTTCTCCTTCTCCTTCTTCTACTTCTTCTGATTCACCCTCCAGTCTTCACCTTCTCCTTCTCCTTTTTCTGCGTCTTCTGATTCACCCTCCAGAATTCACCTTCTCCTTCTCCTTCTTCTGCTTCTCCTGATTCACCCTCCTGACTTCACCTTCTCCTTCTCCTTCTTCTGCTTCTTCTGATTCACCCTCCAGACTTCACCTTCTCCTTCTCCTTCTTGTACTTCTTCTAATTCACCCTCCAGACTTCACCTTCTCCTTCTCCTTCTTCTGCTTCTTCTGATTCACCCTCCAGACTTCACCTTCTCCTTCTCCTTCGTCTACTTCTTCTGATTCACCCTCCAGACTACACCTTCTCCTTCTCCTTCTTCTACTTCTTCTGATTCACCCTCCAATCTTCACCTTCTCCTTCTCCTTCTTCTGCTTCTTCTGCTTCACCCTCCTGACTTCACCTTCGCCTTCTCCTTCTTCTGCTTCTTCTGATTCACCCTCCTGACTTCACCTTCTCCTTCTCCTTCTTCTGATTCTTTTGATTCACCCTCCAGACTTCACCTTCTCCTTCTCCTTCTTCTGCTTCTTCTGATTCACCCTCCAGACTTCACCTTCTCCTTCTCCTTCTTCTACTTCTTCTGATTCACCCTCCTGACTTCACCTTCTCCTTCTCCTTCTTCTGATTCTTTTGATTCACCCTCCAGTCTTCAACTTCTCCTTCTCCTTCTTCTGCTTCTTCTGATTCACCCTCCAGACTTCACCTTGTCCTTCTCCTTCTTCTGATTCTTTTGATTCACCCTCCAGACTTCACCTTCTCCTTCTCCTTCTTCTGCTTCTTCTGATTCACCCTCCTGACTTCACCCTCTCCTTCTCCTTCTTCTACTTCTTCTGATTCACCCTCCTGACTTCACCTTCTCCTTCTCCTTCATCTACTTCTTCTGCTTCACCCTCCAGACTTCACCTTCTCCTTCTCCTTCTTCTACTTCTTCTGATTCACCCTCCAGACTTCACCTTCTCCTTCTCCTTCTTCTGCTTCTTCTGATTCACCCTCCAGACTTCACCTTCTCCTTCTCCTTATTCTGCTTCTTCTGATTCACCCGCCAGACTTCACCTTCTCCTTCTCCTTATTCTGCTTCTTCTGATTCACCCTCCAGACTTCACCTTCTCCTTCTCCTTCTGCTTCTTCTGATTCACCTTCAGACTTTACCTTCTCCTTCTCCTTCTTCTGCTTCTTCTGATTCACCCTCCAGACTTCACCTTCTCCTTCTCCTTCATCTACTTCTTCTGATTCACCCTCCAGACTTCATCTTCTCCTTCTCCTTCTTCTGCTTCTTCTGATTCACCCTCCAGACTTCACCTTCTCCTTCTCCTTCTTCTACTTCTTCTGATTCACCCTCCAGACTTCACCTCCTCCTTCTCCTTTTTCTACTTATTCTGATTCACCCACCAGACTTCACCTTCTCCTTCTCCTTCTTCTGCTTCTTCTGATTCACCCTCCAGACTTCACCTTCTCCTTCTCCTTCTTCTGCTTCTTCTGATTCACCCTCCAGACTTCACCTTCTCCTTCTCCTTCTTCTGCTTCTTTTGATTCACCCTTCAGACTTCACCTTCTCCTTCTCCTTCTTCTGCTTCTTCTGATTCACCCTCCAGACCTCACCTTCTCCTTCTCCTTCTTCAACTTCTTCTGATTCACCCTCCAGACTTCATCTTCTCCTTCTCCTTCTTTTGCTTCTTCTGATTCACCCTCCAGACTTCACCTTCTCCTTCTCCTTCTTCTGCTTCTTCTGATTCACCCTCCAGACTTCGCCTTCTCCTTCTCCTTCTTCTCCTTCTTCTGATTCACCCTCCAGACTTCACCTTCTCCTTCTCCTTCTTCTACTTCTTCTGATTCACCCTCCAGTCTTCACCTTCTCCTTCTCCTTCTTCTGCTTCTTCTGATTCACCCTCCAGACTTCACCTTCTCCTTCTCCTTCTTCTGCTTCTCTTGATTCACCCTCCTGACTTCACCTTCTCCTTCTCCTACTTCTGCTTCTTCTGATTCAGCCTCCAGACTTCACCTTCTCCTTCTCCTTCTTCTACTTCTTCTGATTCACCCTCCAGACTTCACCTTCTCCTTCTACTTCTTCTGCTTCTTCTGATTCACCCTCCAGATTTCACCTTCTCCTTCTCCTTCTTTTGCTTCTTCTGATTCACCCTCCAGACTTCACCTTCTCCTTCTCCCTCTTCTGCTTCTTCTGATTCACCCTCCAGACTTCAGCTTCTCCTTCTCCTTCGTCTACTTCTTCTGATTCACCCTCCAGACTTCACCTTCTCCTTCTCCTTCTTCTGCTTCTTCTGATTCACCCTCCAGACTTCACCTTCTCCTTCTCCTTCGTCTACTTCTTCTGATTCACCCTCCAGACTACACCTTCTCCTTCTCCTTCTTCTACTTCTTCTGATTCACCCTCCAGACTTCACCTTCTCCTTCTCCTTCTTCTGCTTCTTCTGATTCACCCTCCAGACTTCACCTTCTCCTTCTTCTTCTTCTACTTCTTCTGATTCACCCTCCAGACTTCACCTTCTCCTTCTCCTTCTTCTACTTCTTCTGCTTTTCCCTCCAGACTTCACCTTCTCCTTCTCCTTCTTCTGCTTCTTCTGATTCACCCTCCAGACTTCACCTTCTCCTTCTCCTTCTTCTACTTCTTCTGATTCACCCTCCAGACTTCACCTTCTCCTTCTCCTTCTTCTACTTCTTCTGATTCACCCTCCAGACTTCACCTTCTCCTTCTCCTTCTTCTACTTCTTATGATTCACCCTCCTGACTTCACCTTCTCCTTCTCCTTCTTCTGCTTCTTCTGCTTCAACCTCCAGACTTCACCTTCTCCTTCTCCTTCTTCTGCTTCTTCTGCTTCACCCTCCAGACTTCACCTTCTCCTTCTCCTTCTTCTGCTTCTTCTGCTTCACCCTCCTGACTTCACCTTCTCCTTCTCCTTCTTCTGCTTCTTCTGCTTCACCCTCCAGACTTCACCTTCTCCTTCTCCTTCTTCTGCTTCTTCTGCTTCACCCTCCAGACTTCACCTTCTCCTTCTCCTTCTTCTGCTTCTTCTGCTTCACCCTCCAGACTTCACCTTCTCCTTCTCCTTCTTCTGCTTCTTCTGCTTCGCCCTCCAGACTTCACCTTCTCCTTCTCCTTCTTCTGCTTCTTCTGCTTCACCCTCCAGACTTCACCTTCTCCTTCTCCTTCTTCTGCTTCTTCTGCTTCACCCTGCTGACTTCACCTTCTCCTTCTCCTTCCTCTACTTCTTCTGATTCACCCTCCAGACTTCACCTTCTCCTTCTCCTTCTTCTGCTTCTTCTGATTCACCCTCCTGACTTCACCTTCTCCTTCTCCTTCTTCTGCTTCTTCTGATTCACCCTCCAGACTTCACCTTCTCCTTCTCCTTCTTCTGCTTCTTCTGATTCACCCTCCAGACTTCACCTTCTCCTTTTCCTTCTTCTGCTTCTTCTGATTCACCCTCCAGACCTCACCTTCTCCTTCTCCTTCTTCTACTTCTTCTGATTCACCCTCCAGACTTCATCTTCTCCTTCTCCTTCTTCTGCTTCTTCTGATTCACCCTCCAGACTTCACCTTCTCCTTCTCCTTCTTCTCCTTCTTCTGAATCACCCTCCAGACTTCATCTTCTCCTTATCCTTCTTCTGCTTCTTCTGATTCACCCTCCAGACTTCACCTTCTCCTTCTCCTTCTTCTGCTTCTTCTGCTTCACCCCCCTGACTTCACCTTCTCCTTCTCCTTCTTCTGCTTCTTCTGATTCACCCTCCTAACTTCACCTTCTCCTTCTCCTTCTTCTGCTTCTTCTGATTCACCCTCCTGACTTCACCTTCTCCTTCTCCTTCTTCTGCTTCTTCTGATTCACCCTCCAGACTTCACCTTCTCCTTCTCCTTCTTCTGCTTCTTCTGATTCACCCTCCAGACTTCACCTTCTCCTTTTCCTTCTTCTGCTTCTTCTGATTCACCCTCCAGACCTCACCTTCTCCTTCTCCTTCTTCTACTTCTTCTGATTCACCCTCCAGACTTCATCTTCTCCTTCTCCTTCTTCTGCTTCTTCTGATTCACCCTCCAGACTTCACCTTCTCCTTCTCCTTCTTCTGCTTCTTCTGATTCACCCTCCAGACTTCACCTTCTCCTTCTCCTTCTTCTACTTCTTCTGATTCAACCTCCAGACTTCACCTTCTCCTTCTCCTTCTTCTGCTTCTTCTGATTCACCCTCCAGTCTTCACCTCCTCCTTCTCCTTCTTCTGCTTCTTCTGATTCACCCTCCAGACTTCACCTTCTCCTTCTCCTTCGTCTGCTTCTTCTGATTCACCCTTCTGACTTCACCCTCTCCTTCTCCTTCTTCTACTTCTTCTGATTCACCCTCCTGACTTCATCTTCTCCTTCTCCTTCTTCTACTTCTTCTGCTTCACCCTCCAGACTTCACCTTCTCCTTCTCCTCCTTCTGCTTCTTCTGATTCACCCTCCTGACTTCACCCTCTCCTTCTCCTCCTTCTGCTTCTTCTGATTCACCCTCCTGACTTCACCCTCTCCTTCTCCTTCTTCTACTTCTTCTGCTTCACCCTCCTGACTTCACCTTCTCCTTCTCCTTCTTCTACTTCTTCTGCTTCACCCTCCAGACTTCACCTTCTCCTTCTCCTTCTTCTGCTTTTTCTGACTCACCCTCCTGACATCACCTTCTCCTTCTCCTTCTTCTACATCTTCTGATTCACCCTCCAGACTTCACCTTATCCTTCTCCTTCTTCTGCGTCTTCTGATTCACCCTCCAGAATTCACCTTCTCCTTCTCCTTCTTCTGCTTCTCCTGATTCACCCTCCTGACTTCACCTTCTCCTTCTCCTTCTTCTGCTTCTTCTGATTCACCCTCCAGACTTCACCTTCTCCTTCTCCTTCTTGTACTTCTTCTAATTCACCCTCCAGACTTCACCTTCTCCTTCTCCTTCTTCTGCTTCTTCTGATTCACCCTCCAGACTTCACCTTCTCCTTCTCCTTCGTCTACTTCTTCTGATTCACCCTCCAGACTACACCTTCTCCTTCTCCTTCTTCTACTACTTCTGATTCACCCTCCAAACTTCACCTTCTCCTTCTCCTTCTTCTGCTTCTTCTGATTCACCCTCCTGACTTCACCTTCTCCTTCTCCTTCTTCTGATTCTTTTGATTCACCCTCCAGACTTCACCTTCTCCTTCTCCTTCTTCTGCTTCTTCTGATTCACCCTCCAGACTTCACCTTCTCCTTCTCCTTCTTCTACTTCTTCTGATTCACCCTCCTGACTTCACCTTCTCCTTCTCCTTCTTCTGATTCTTTTGATTCACCCTCCAGTCTTCACCTTCTCCTTCTCCTTCTTCTGCTTCTTCTGATTCACCCTCCAGACTTCACCTTCTCCTTCTCCTTCTTCTGATTCTTTTGATTCACCCTCCAGACTTCACCTTCTCCTTCTTCTGCTTCTTCTGATTCACCCTCCTGACTTCACCCTCTCCTTCTCCTTCTTCTACTTCTTCTGATTCACCCTCCTGACTTCACCCTCTCCTTCTCCTTCTTCTACTTCTTCTGATTCACCCTCCTGACTTCACCTTCTCCTTCTCCTTCATCTACTTCTTCTGCTTCACACTCCAGACTTCACCCTCTCCTTCTCCTTCTTCTACTTCTTCTGATTCACCCTCCTGACTTCACCGTCTCCTTCTCCTTCTTCTACTTCTTCTGCTTCACCCTCCTGACTTCACCTTCTCCTTCTCCTTCTTCTACTTCTTCTGCTTCACCCTCCAGACTTCACCTTCTCCTTCTCCTTCTTCTGCTTTTTCTGACTCACCCTCCTGACATCACCTTCTCCTTCTCCTTCTTCTACTTCTTCTGATTCACCCTCCAGACTTCACCTTCTCCTTCTCCTTCTTCTACTTCTTCTGATTCACCCACCAGACTTCACCTTCTACTTCTCCTTCTTCTGCTTCTTCTGATTCACCCTCCAGACTTCACCTTCTCCTTCTCCTTCTTCTGCTTCTTCTGATTCACCCTCCAGACTTCACCTTCTCCTTCTCCTTCTTCTGCTTCTTTTGATTCAACCTTCAGACTTCACCTTCTCCTTCTCCTTCTTCTGCTTCTTCTGATTCACCCTCCAGACCTCACCTTCTCCTTCTCCTTCTTCAACTTCTTCTGATTCACCCTCCAGACTTCATCTTCTCCTTCTCCTTCTTCTGCTTCTTCTGATTCACCCTCCAGACTTCGCCTTCTCCTTCTCCTTCTTCTACTTCTTCTGATTCACCCTCCAGACTTCACCTTCTCCTTCTCCTTCTTCTACTTCTTCTGATTCACCCTCCAGTCTTCACCTTCTCCTTCTCCTTCTTCTGCGTCTTCTGATTCACCCTCCAGAATTCACCTTCTCCTTCTCCTTCTTCTGCTTCTCCTGATTCACCCTCCTGACTTCACCTTCTCCTTCTCCTTCTTCTGCTTCTTCTGATTCACCCTCCAGACTTCACCTTCTCCTTCTCCTTCTTGTACTTCTTCTAATTCACCCTCCAGACTTCACCTTCTCCTTCTCCTTCTTCTGCTTCTTCTGATTCACCCTCCAGACTTCACCTTCTCCTTCTCCTTCGTCTACTTCTTCTGATTCACCCTCCAGACTACACCTTCTCCTTCTCCTTCTTCTACTTCTTCTGATTCACCCTCCAAACTTCACCTTCTCCTTCTCCTTCTTCTGCTTCTTCTGCTTCACCCTCCTGACTTCACCTTCGCCTTCTCCTTCTTCTGCTTCTTCTGATTCACCCTCCTGACTTCACCTTCTCCTTCTCCTTCTTCTGATTCTTTTGATTCACCCTCCAGACTTCACCTTCTCCTTCTCCTTCTTCTGCTTCTTCTGATTCACCCTCCAGACTTCACCTTCTCCTTCTCCTTCTTCTACTTCTTCTGATTCACCCTCCTGACTTCACCTTCTCCTTCTCCTTCTTCTGATTCTTTTGATTCACCCTCCAGTCTTCACCTTCTCCTTCTCCTTCTTCTGCTTCTTCTGATTCACCCTCCAGACTTCACCTTCTCCTTCTCCTTCTTCTGATTCTTTTGATTCACCCTCCAGACTTCACCTTCTCCTTCTCCTTCTTCTGCTTCTTCTGATTCACCCTCCTGACTTCACCCTCTCCTTCTCCTTCTTCTACTTCTTCTGATTCACCCTCCTGACTTCACCTTCTCCTTCTCCTTCATCTACTTCTTCTGCTTCACACTCCAGACTTCACCCTCTCCTTCTCCTTCTTCTACTTCTTCTGATTCACCCTCCTGACTTCACCGTCTCCTTCTCCTTCTTCTACTTCTTCTGCTTCACCCTCCTGACTTCACCTTCTCCTTCTCCTTCTTCTACTTCTTCTGCTTCACCCTCCAGACTTCACCTTCTCCTTCTCCTTCTTCTGCTTTTTCTGACTCACCCTCCTGACATCACCTTCTCCTTCTCCTTCTTGTACTTCTTCTGATTCACCCTCCAGACTTCACCTTCTCCTTCTCCTTCTTCTACTTCTTCTGATTCACCCACCAGACTTCACCTTCTACTTCTCCTTCTTCTGCTTCTTCTGATTCACCCTCCAGACTTCACCTTCTCCTTCTCCTTCTTCTGCTTCTTCTGATTCACCCTCCAGACTTCACCTTCTCCTTCTCCTTCTTCTGCTTCTTTTGATTCACCCTTCAGACTTCACCTTCTCCTTCTCCTTCTTCTGCTTCTTCTGATTCACCCTCCAGACCTCACCTTCTCCTTCTCCTTCTTCAACTTCTTCTGATTCACCCTCCAGACTTCATCTTCTCCTTCTCCTTCTTCTGCTTCTTCTGATTCACCCTCCAGACTTCGCCTTCTCCTTCTCCTTCTTCTACTTCTTCTGATTCACCCTCCAGACTTCACCTTCTCCTTCTCCTTCTTCTACTTCTTCTGATTCACCCTCCAGTCTTCACCTTCTCCTTCTCCTTCTTCTGCGTCTTCTGATTCACCCTCCAGAATTCACCTTCTCCTTCTCCTTCTTCTGCTTTTTCTGACTCACCCTCCTGACATCACCTTCTCCTTCTCCTTCTTCTACTTCTTCTGATTCACCCTCCAGACTTCACCTTCTCCTTCTCCTTCTTCTACTTCTTCTGATTCACCCACCAGGCTTCACCTTCTACTTCTCCTTCTTCTGCTTCTTCTGATTCACCCTCCAGACTTCACCTTCTCCTTCTCCTTCTTCTGCTTCTTCTGATTCACCCTCCAGACTTCACCTTCTCCTTCTCCTTCTTCTGCTTCTTTTGATTCACCCTTCAGACTTCACCTTCTCCTTCTCCTTCTTCTGCTTCTTCTGATTCACCCTCCAGACCTCACCTTCTCCTTCTCCTTCTTCAACTTCTTCTGATTCACCCTCCAGACTTCATCTTCTCCTTCTCCTTCTTCTGCTTCTTCTGATTCACCCTCCAGACTTCGCCTTCTCCTTCTCCTTCTTCTACTTCTTCTGATTCACCCTCCAGACTTCACCTTCTCCTTCTCCTTCTTCTACTTCTTCTGATTCACCCTCCAGTCTTCACCTTCTCCTTCTCCTTCTTCTGCGTCTTCTGATTCACCCTCCAGAATTCACCTTCTCCTTCTCCTTCTTCTGCTTCTCCTGATTCACCCTCCTGACTTCACCTTCTCCTTCTCCTTCTTCTGCTTCTTCTGATTCACCCTCCAGACTTCACCTTCTCCTTCTCCTTCTTGTACTTCTTCTAATTCACCCTCCAGACTTCACCTTCTCCTTCTCCTTCTTCTGCTTCTTCTGATTCACCCTCCAGACTTCACCTTCTCCTTCTCCTTCGTCTACTTCTTCTGATTCACCCTCCAGACTACACCTTCTCCTTCTCCTTCTTCTACTTCTTCTGATTCACCCTCCAAACTTCACCTTCTCCTTCTCCTTCTTCTTCTTCTTTTGATTCACCCTTCAGACTTCACCTTCTCCTTCTCCTTCTTCTGCTTCTTCTGATTCACCCTCCAGACCTCACCTTCTCCTTCTCCTTCTTCAACTTCTTCTGATTCACCCTCCAGACTTCATCTTCTCCTTCTCCTTCTTCTGCTTCTTCTGATTCACCCTCCAGACTTCGCCTTCTCCTTCTCCTTCTTCTACTTCTTCTGATTCACCCTCCAGACTTCACCTTCTCCTTCTCCTTCTTCTACTTCTTCTGATTCACCCTCCAGTCTTCACCTTCTCCTTCTCCTTCTTCTGCGTCTTCTGATTCACCCTCCAGAATTCACCTTCTCCTTCTCCTTCTTCTGCTTTTTCTGACTCACCCTCCTGACATCACCTTCTCCTTCTCCTTCTTCTACTTCTTCTGATTCACCCTCCAGACTTCACCTTCTCCTTCTCCTTCTTCTACTTCTTCTGATTCACCCACCAGGCTTCACCTTCTACTTCTCCTTCTTCTGCTTCTTCTGATTCACCCTCCAGACTTCACCTTCTCCTTCTCCTTCTTCTGCTTCTTCTGATTCACCCTCCAGACTTCACCTTCTCCTTCTCCTTCTTCTGCTTCTTTTGATTCACCCTTCAGACTTCACCTTCTCCTTCTCCTTCTTCTGCTTCTTCTGATTCACCCTCCAGACCTCACCTTCTCCTTCTCCTTCTTCAACTTCTTCTGATTCACCCTCCAGACTTCATCTTCTCCTTCTCCTTCTTCTGCTTCTTCTGATTCACCCTCCAGACTTCGCCTTCTCCTTCTCCTTCTTCTACTTCTTCTGATTCACCCTCCAGACTTCACCTTCTCCTTCTCCTTCTTCTACTTCTTCTGATTCACCCTCCAGTCTTCACCTTCTCCTTCTCCTTCTTCTGCGTCTTCTGATTCACCCTCCAGACTTCACCTTCTCCTTCTCCTTCTTGTACTTCTTCTAATTCACCCTCCAGACTTCACCTTCTCCTTCTCCTTCTTCTGCTTCTTCTGATTCACCCTCCAGACTTCACCTTCTCCTTCTCCTTCGTCTACTTCTTCTGATTCACCCTCCAGACTACACCTTCTCCTTCTCCTTCTTCTACTTCTTCTGATTCACCCTCCAAACTTCACCTTCTCCTTCTCCTTCTTCTGCTTCTTCTGCTTCACCCTCCTGACTTCACCTTCGCCTTCTCCTTCTTCTGCTTCTTCTGATTCACCCTCCTGACTTCACCTTCTCCTTCTCCTTCTTCTGATTCTTTTGATTCACCCTCCAGACTTCACCTTCTCCTTCTCCTTCTTCTGCTTCTTCTGATTCACCCTCCAGACTTCACCTTCTCCTTCTCCTTCTTCTACTTCTTCTGATTCACCCTCCTGACTTCACCTTCTCCTTCTCCTTCTTCTGATTCTTTTGAGTCACCCTCCAGTCTTCACCTTCTCCTTCTCCTTCTTCTGCTTCTTCTGATTCACCCTCCAGACTTCACCTTCTCCTTCTCCTTCTTCTGATTCTTTTGATTCACCCTCCAGACTTCACCTTCTCCTTCTCCTTCTTCTGCTTCTTCTGATTCACCCTCCTGACTTCACCCTCTCCTTCTCCTTCTTCTACTTCTTCTGATTCACCCTCCTGACTTCACCTTCTCCTTCTCCTTCATCTACTTCTTCTGCTTCACCCTCCAGACTTCACCTTCTCCTTCTCCTTCTTCTACTTCTTCTGATTCACCCTCCAGACTTCACCTTCTCCTTCTCCTTCTTCTGCTTCTTCAGATTCACCCTCCAGACTTTACCTTCTCCTTCTCCTTATTCTGCTTCTTCCGATTCACCCGCCAGACTTCACCTTCTCCTTCTCCTTATTCTGCTTCTTCTGATTCACCCTCCAGACTTCACCTTCTCCTTCTCCTTCTTCTGCTTCTTCTGATTCACCTTCAGACTTTACCTTCTCCTTCTCCTTCTTCTGCTTCTTCTGATTCACCCTCCAGACTTCACATTCTCCTTCTCCTTCATCTGCTTCTTCTGATTCACCCTCCAGACTTCATCTTCTCCTTCTCCTTCTTCTGCTTCTTCTGATTCACCCTCCAGACTTCACCTTCTCCTTCTCCTTCTTCTGCTTTTTTCTGATTCACCCTCCTGACTTCACCTTCTCCTTCTCCTTCTTCTACCTCTTCTGATTCACCCTCCAGACTTCACCTCTTCCTTCCCCTTTTTCTACTTCTTCTGATTCACTCACCAGACTTCACCTTCTCCTTCTCCTTCTTCTGCTTCTTCTGATTCACCCTCCAGACTTCACCTTCTCCTTCTCCTTCTTCTGCTTCTTCTGATTCACCCTCCAGACTTCACCTTCTCCTTCTCCTTCTTCTGCTTCTTTTGATTCACCCTTCAGACTTCACCTTCTCCTTCTCCTTCTTCTGCTTCTTCTGATTCACCCTCCAGACCACACCTTCTCCTTCTCCTTCTTCAACTTCTTCTGATTCACCCTCCAGACTTCATCTTCTCCTTCTCCTTCTTTTGCTTCTTCTGATTCACCCTCCAGACTTCACCTTCTCCTTCTCCTTCTTCTGCTTCTTCTGATTCACCCTCCAGACTTCGCCTTCTCCTTCTCCTTCTTCTCCTTCTTCTGATTCACCCTCCAGACTTCACCTTCTCCTTCTCCTTCTTCTACTTCTTCTGATTCACCCTCCAGTCTTCACCTTCTCCTTCTCCTTCTTCTGCTTCTTCTGATTCACGCTCCAGACTTCACCTTCTCCTTCTCCTTCTTCTGCTTCTCCTGATTCACCCTCCTGACTTCACCTTCTCCTTCTCCTACTTCTGCTTCTTCTGATTCACCCTCCAGACTTCACCTTCTCCTTCTCCTTCTTCTACTTCTTCTGATTCACCCTCCAGACTTCACCTTCTCCTTCTACTTCTTCTGCTTCTTCTGATTCACCCTCCAGATTTCACCTTCTCCTTCTCCTTCTTCTGCTTCTTCTGATTCACCCTCCAGACTTCACCTTCTCCTTCTCCTTCTTCTGCTTCTTCTGATTCACCCTCCAGACTTCACCTTCTCCTTCTCCTTCTTCTACTTCTTCTGATTCACCCTCCAGACTTCACCTTCTCCTTCTCCTTCTTCTGCTTCTTCTGATTCACCCTCCAGACTTCACCTTCTCCTTCTCCTTCGTCTACTTCTTCTGATTCACCCTCCAGACTACACCTTCTCCTTCTCCTTCTTCTACTTCTTCTGATTCACCCTCCAGACTTCACCTTCTCCTTCTCCTTCTTCTGCTTCTTCTGATTCACCCTCCAGACTTCACCTTCTCCTTCTCCTTCTTCTACTTCTTCTGATTCACCCTCCAGACTTCACCTTCTCCTTCTCCTTCTTCTACTTCATCTGCTTTTCCCTCCAGACTTCACCTTCTCCTTCTCCTTCTTCTGCTTCTTCTGATTCAACCTCCAGACTTCACCTTCTCCTTCTCCTTCTTCTACTTCTTCTGATTCACCCTCCAGACTTCACCTTCTCCTTCTCCTTCTTCTACTTCTTCTGATTCACCCTCCAGACTTCACCTTCTCCTTCTCCTTCTTCTACTTCTTATGATTCACCCTCCTGACTTCACCTTCTCCTTCTCCTTCTTCTGCTTCTTCTGATTCACCCTCCAGACTTCACCTTCTCCTTCTCCTTCTTCTGCTTCTTCTGCTTCAACCTCCAGACTTCACCTTCTCCTTCTCCTTCTTCTGCTTCTTCTGCTTCACCCTCCAGACTTCACCTTCTCCTTCTCCTTCTTCTGCTTCTTCTGCTTCACCCTCCTGACTTCACCTTCTCCTTCTCCTTCTTCTGCTTCTTCTGCTTCACCCTCCAGACTTCACCTTCTCCTTCTCCTTCTTATGCTTCTTCTGCTTCACCCTCCAGACTTCACCTTCTCCTTCTCCTTCTTCTGCTTCTTCTGCTTCACCCTCCAGACTTCACCTTCTCCTTCTCCTTCTTCTGCTTCTTCTGCTTCGCCCTCCAGACTTCACCTTCTCCTTCTCCTTCTTCTGCTTCTTCTGCTTCACCCTCCAGACTTCACCTTCTCCTTCTCCTTCTTCTGCTTCTTCTGCTTCACCCTGCTGACTTCACCTTCTCCTTCTCCTTCCTCTACTTCTTCTGATTCACCCTCCAGACTTCACCTTCTCCTTCACCTTCTTCTGCTTCTTCTGCTTCACCCTCCAGACTTCACCTTCTCGTTCTCCTTCTTCTGCTGCTTCTCCTGCGCCCTCCAGACTTCACCTTCTCCTTCTCCTTCTTCTGCTTCTTCTGCTTCACCCTCCTGACTTCATCTTCTCCTTCTCCTTCTTCTACTTCTTCTGCTTCACCCCCCTGACTTCACCTTCTCCTTCTCCTTCTTCTGCTTCTTCTGATACACCCTCCTAACTTCACCTTCTCCTTCTCCCTCTTCTGCTTCTTCTGATTCACCCTCCTGACTTCACCTTCTCCTTCTCCTTCTTCTGCTTCTTCTGATTCACCCTCCAGACTTCACCTTCTCCTTCTCCTTCTTCTGCTTCTTCTGATTCACCCTCCTGACTTCACCTTCTCCTTCTCCTTCTTCTGCTTCTTCTGCTTCACCCTCCAGACTTCACCTTCTCCTTCTCCTTCTTCTGCTTCTTCTGCTTCACCCTCCAGACTTCAACTTCTCCTTCTCCTTCTTCTGCTTCTTCTGCTTCACCCTCCAGACTTCACCTTCTCCTTCTCCTTCTTCTACTTCTTCTGATTCACCCTCCAGACTTCACCTTCTCCTTCTCCTTCTTCTGCTTCTTCTGATTCACCCTCCAGACTTCACCTTCTCCTTCTCCTTCGTCTACTTCTTCTGATTCACCCTCCAGACTACACCTTCTCATTCTCCTTCTTCTACTTCTTCTGATTCACCCTCCAGACTTCACCTTCTCCTTCTCCTTCTTCTGCTTCTTCTGATTCACCCTCCAGACTTCACCTTCTCCTTCTCCTTCTTCTACTTCTTCTGATTCACCCTCCAGACTTCACCTTCTCCTTCTCCTTCTTCTACTTCATCTACTTTTCCCTCCAGACTTCACCTTCTCCTTCTCCTTCTTCTGCTTCTTCTGATTCACCCTCCAGACTTCACCTTCTCCTTCTCCTTCTTCTACTTCTTCTGATTCACCCTCCAGACTTCACCTTCTCCTTCTCCTTCTTCTACTTCTTCTGATTCACCCTCCAGACTTCACCTTCTCCTTCTCCTTCTTCTACTTCTTATGATTCACCCTCCTGACTTCACCTTCTCCTTCTCCTTCTTCTGCTTCTTCTGCTTCAACCTCCAGACTTCACCTTCTCCTTCTCCTTCTTCTGCTTCTTCTGCTTCACCCTCCAGACTTCACCTTCTCCTTCTCCTACTTCTGCTTCTTCTGCTTCACCCTCCTGACTTCACCTTCTCCTTCTCCTTCTTCTGCTTCTTCTGCTTCACCCTCCAGACTTCACCTTCTCCTTCTCCTTCTTATGCTTCTTCTGCTTCACCCTCCAGACTTCACCTTCTCCTTCTCCTTCTTCTGCTTCTTCTGCTTCACCCTCCAGACTTCACCTTCTCCTTCTCCTTCTTCTGCTTCTTCTGCTTCGCCCTCCAGACTTCACCTTCTCCTTCTCCTTCTTCTGCTTCTTCTGCTTCACCCTCCAGACTTCACCTTCTCCTTCTCCTTCTTCTGCTTCTTCTGCTTCACCCTGCTGACTTCACCTTCTCCTTCTCCTTCCTCTACTTCTTCTGATTCACCCTCCAGACTTCACCTTCTCCTTCTCCTTCTTCTGCTTCTTCTGCTTCACCCTCCAGACTTCACCTTCTCGTTCTCCTTCTTCTGCTGCTTCTCCTGCGCCCTCCAGACTTCACCTTCTCCTTCTCCTTCTTCTGCTTCTTCTGCTTCACCCTCCTGACTTCATCTTCTCCTTCTCCTTCTTCTACTTCTTCTGCTTCACCCCCCTGACTTCACCTTCTCCTTCTCCTTCTTCTGCTTCTTCTGATTCACCCTCCTAACTTCACCTTCTCCTTCTCCCTCTTCTGCTTCTTCTGATTCACCCTCCTGACTTCACCTTCTCCTTCTCCTTCTTCTGCTTCTTCTGATTCACCCTCCAGACTTCACCTTCTCCTTCTCCTTCTTCTGCTTCTTCTGATTCACCCTCCTGACTTCACCTTCTCCTTCTCCTTCTTCTGCTTCTTCTGCTTCACCCTCCAGACTTCACCTTCTCCTTCTCCTTCTTCTGCTTCTTCTGCTTCACCCTCCTGACTTCACCTTCTCCTTCTCCTTCTTCTACTTCTTCTGATTCACCCTCCAGACTTCACCTTCTCCTTCTCCTTCTTCTGCTTCTTCTGATTCACCCTCCAGACTTCACATTCTCCTTCTCCTTCTTCTACTTCTTCTGATTCACCCTCGAGACTTCATCTTCTCCTTCTCCTTCTTCTGCTTCTTCTGATTCACCCTCCAGACTTCACCTTCTCCTTCTCCTTCTTCTGCTTCTTCTGATTCACCCCCCAGATTTCACCTTCTCCTTCTCCTTCTACTTCTTCTGTTTCACCCTCTAGACTTCAACTTCTCCTTCTCCTTCTTCTGCTTCTTCTGCTTCACCCTCCAGACTTCACCTTCGCGTTGTCCTTCTTCTGCTTCTTCTGATTCACCCTCCTAACTTCACCTTCTCCTTCTCCTTCTTCTGCTTCTTCTGATTCACCCTCCTGACTTCACCTTCTCCTTCTCCTTCTTCTGCTTCTTCTGATTCACCCTCCAGACTTCACCTTCTCCTTCTCCTTCTTCTGCTTCTTCTGATTCACCCTCCAGACTTCACCTTCTCCTTTTCCTTCTTCTGCTTCTTCTGATTCACCCTCCAGACCTCACCTTCTCCTTCTCCTTCTTCTACTTCTTCTGATTCACCCTCCAGACTTCATCTTCTCCTTCTCCTTCTTCTGCTTCTTCTGATTCACCCTCCAGACTTCACCTTCTCCTTCTCCTTCTTCTGCTTCTTCTGATTCACTCTCCAGACTTCACCTTCTCCTTCTCCTTCTTCTACTTCTTCTGATTCACCCTCCAGACTTCACCTTCTCCTTCTCCTTCTTCTGCTTCTTCTGATTCACCCTCCAGTCTTCACCTCCTCCTTCTCCTTCTTCTGCTTCTTCTGATTCACCCTCCAGACTTCACCTTCTCCTTCTCCTTCTTCTGATTCTTTTGATTCACCCTCCAGACTTCACCTTCTCCTTCTCCTTCTTCTGCTTCTTCTGATTCACCCTTCTGACTTCACCTTCTCCTTCTCCTTCTTCTGATTCTTTTGATTCACCCTCCAGACTTCAACTTCTCCTTCTCCTTCTTCTGCTTCTTCTGCTTCACCCTACAGACTTCACCTTCTCCTTCTCCTCCTTCTGCTTCTTCTGATTCACCCTCCTGACTTCACCCTCTCCTTCTCCTTCTTCTGCTTCTTCTGATTCACCCTCCTGAATTCACCCTCTCCTTCTCCTTCTTCTACTTCTTCTGCTTCACCCTCCTGACTTCACCTTCTCCTTCTCCTTCTTCTACTTCTTCTGCTTCACCCTCCAGACTTCACCTTCTCCTTCTCCTTCTTCTGCTTTTTCTGATTCACCCTCCTGACATCACCTTCTCCTTCTCCTTCTTCTACTTCTTCTGATTTACCCTCCAGACTTCACCTTCTCCTTCTCCTTCTTCTACTTCTTCTGATTCACCCACCAGACTTCACCTTCTCCTTCTCCTTCTTCTGCTTCTTCTGATTCACCCTCCAGACTTCACCTTCTCCTTCTCCTTCTTCTGCTTCTTCTGATTCACCCTCCAGACTTCACCTTCTCCTTCTCCTTCTTCTGCTTCTTTTGATTCACCCTTCAGACTTCACCTTCTCCTTCTCCTTCTTCTGCTTCTTCTGATTCACCCTCCAGACCTCCCCTTTTCCTTCTCCTTCTTCAACTTCTTCTGATTCACCCTCCAGACTTCATCTTCTCCTTCTCCTTCTTTTGCTTCTTCTGATTCACCCTCCAGACTTCACCTTCTCCTTCTCCTTCTTCTGCTTCTTTTGATTCACCCTTCAGACTTCACCTTCTCCTTCTCCTTCTTCTGCTTCTTCTGATTCACCCTCCAGACTTCAGCTTCTCCTTCTCCTTCTTCTGCTTCTTCTGATTCACCCTCCAGACTTCATCTTCTCCTTCTCCTTCTTCTGCTTCTTTTGATTCACCCTTCAGACTTCACCTTCTCCTTCTCCTTCTTCTGCTTCTTCTGATTCACCCTACAGACCTCAACTTCTCCTTCTCCTTCTTCAACTTCTTCTGATTCACCCTCCAGACTTCATCTTCTCCTTCTCCTTCTTTTGCTTCTTCTGATTCACCCTCCAGACTTCACCTTCTCCTTCTCCTTCTTCTGCTTCTTCTGATTCACCCTCCAGACCTCGCCTTCTCCTTCTCCTTCTCCTACTTCTTCTGATTCTCCCTCCAGACTTCACCTTCTCCTTCTCCTTCTTCTACTTCTTCTGATTCACCCTCCAGTCTTCACCTTCTCCTTCTCCTTCTTCTGCGTCTTCTGATTCACCCTCCAGACTTCACCTTCTCCTTCTCCTTCTTCTGCTTCTCCTGATTCACCCTCCTGACTTCACCTTCTCCTTCTCCTTCTTCTGCTTCTTCTGATTCACCCTCCAGACTTCACCTTCTCCTTCTCCTTCTTGTACTTCTTCTAATTCACCCTCCAGACTTCACCTTCTCCTTCTCCTTCTTCTGCTTCTTCTGATTCACCCTCCAGACTTCACCTTCTCCTTCTCCTTCGTCTACTTCTTCTGATTCACCCTCCAGAATACACCTTCTCCTTCTCCTTCTTCTACTTCTTCTGATTCACCCTCCAAACTTCACCTTCTCCTTCTCCTTTTTCTGCTTCTTCTGATTCACCCTCCAGACTTCACCTTCTCCTTCTCCTTCTTCTACTTCTTCTGATTCACCCTCCAGACTTCACCTTCTCCTTCTCCTTCTTCTACTTCTTCTGATTCACCCTCCAGACTTCACCTTCTCCTTCTCCTTCTTCTACTTCTTCTGCTTCTCCCTCCAGACTTCACCTTCTCCTTCTCCTTCTTCTGCTTCTTCTGATTCATCCTCCAGACTTCACCTTCTCCTTCTCCTTCTTCTACTTCTTCTGATTCACCCTCCAGACTTCAGCTTCTCCTTCTCCTTCTTCTACTTCTTCTGATTCACCCTCCAGACTTCACCTTCTTCTTCTCCTTCTTCTACTTCTTATGATTCACCCTCCTGACTTCACCTTCTCCTTCTCCTTCTTCTGCTTCTTCTGCTTCACCCTCCAGACTTCACCTTCTCCTTCTCCTTCTTCTGCTTCTTCTGTTTCACCCTCCAAACTTCACCTTCTCCTTCTCCTTCTTCTGCTTCTTCTGCTTCACCCTCCTGACTTCACCTTCGCCTTCTCCTTCTTCTACTTCTTCTGATTCACCCTCCAGACTTCACCTTCTCCTTCTCCTTCTTCTGCTTCTTCTGCTTCACCCTCCAGACTTCACCTTCTCCTTCTCCTTCTTCTGCTTCTTCTGCTTCGCCCTCCAGACTTCACCTTCTCCTTCTCCTTCTTCTGCTTCTTCTGCTTTACCCTCCAGACATCACCTTCTCCTTCTCCTTCTTCTGCTTCTTCTGCTTCACCCTCCTGACTTCACCTTCTCCTTCTCCTTCTTCTACTTCTTCTGATTCACCCTCCAGACTTCACCTTCTCCTTCTCCTTCTTCTGCTTCTTCTGCTTCACCCTCCAGACTTCACCTTCTCGTTCTCCTTCTTCTGCTTCTTCTGCTGCGCCCTCCAGACTTCACCTTCTCCTTCTCCTTCTTCTGCTTCTTCTGCTTCACCCTCCTGACTTCACCTTCTCCTTCTTCTTCTTCTACTTCTTCTGCTTCACCCCCCTGACCACCTTCTCCTTCTCCTTCTTCTGCTTCTTCTGATTCACCCTCCTAACTTCACCTTCTCCTTCTCCTTCTTCTGCTTCTTCTGATTCACCCTCCTGACTTCATCTTCTCCTTCTCCTTCTTCTGCTTCTTCTGATTCACCCTCCTAACTTCACCTTCTCCTTCTCCTTCTTCTGCTTCTTCTGATTCACCCTCCTGACTTCATCTTCTCCTTCTCCTTCTTCTGCTTCTTCTGATTCACCCTCCAGACTTCACCTTCTCCTTCTCCTTCTTCTACTTCGTCTGATTAACCCTCCAGACTTCACCTTCTCCTTCTCCTTCTTCTACTTCTTCTGATTCACCCTCCAGACTTCACCTTCTCCTTCTCCTTCTTCTACTTCTTCTGCTTCTCCCTCCAGACTTCACCTTCTCCTTCTCCTTCTTCTGCTTCTTCTGATTCATCCTCCAGACTTCACCTTCTCCTTCTCCTTCTTCTACTTCTTCTGATTCACCCTCCAGACTTCAGCTTCTCCTTCTCCTTCTTCTACTTCTTCTGATTCACCCTCCAGACTTCACCTTCTTCTTCTCCTTCTTCTACTTCTTATGATTCACCCTCCTGACTTCACCTTCTCCTTCTCCTTCTTCTGCTTCTTCTGCTTCACCCTCCAGACTTCACCTTCTCCTTCTCCTTCTTCTGCTTCTTCTGTTTCACCCTCCAAACTTCACCTTCTCCTTCTCCTTCTTCTGCTTCTTCTGCTTCACCCTCCTGACTTCACCTTCGCCTTCTCCTTCTTCTACTTCTTCTGATTCACCCTCCAGACTTCACCTTCTCCTTCTCCTTCTTCTGCTTCTTCTGCTTCACCCTCCAGACTTCACCTTCTCCTTCTCCTTCTTCTGCTTCTTCTGCTTCGCCCTCCAGACTTCACCTTCTCCTTCTCCTTCTTCTGCTTCTTCTGCTTTACCCTCCAGACATCACCTTCTCCTTCTCCTTCTTCTGCTTCTTCTGCTTCACCCTCCTGACTTCACCTTCTCCTTCTCCTTCTTCTACTTCTTCTGATTCACCCTCCAGACTTCACCTTCTCCTTCTCCTTCTTCTGCTTCTTCTGCTTCACCCTCCAGACTTCACCTTCTCGTTCTCCTTCTTCTGCTTCTTCTGCTGCGCCCTCCAGACTTCACCTTCTCCTTCTCCTTCTTCTGCTTCTTCTGCTTCACCCTCCTGACTTCACCTTCTCCTTCTTCTTCTTCTACTTCTTCTGCTTCACCCCCCTGACCACCTTCTCCTTCTCCTTCTTCTGCTTCTTCTGATTCACCCTCCTAACTTCACCTTCTCCTTCTCCTTCTTCTGCTTCTTCTGATTCACCCTCCTGACTTCATCTTCTCCTTCTCCTTCTTCTGCTTCTTCTGATTCACCCTCCTAACTTCACCTTCTCCTTCTCCTTCTTCTGCTTCTTCTGATTCACCCTCCTGACTTCATCTTCTCCTTCTCCTTCTTCTGCTTCTTCTGATTCACCCTCCAGACTTCACCTTCTCCTTCTCCTTCTTCTACTTCGTCTGATTAACCCTCCAGACTTCACCTTCTCCTTCTCCTTCTTCTACTTCTTCTGATTCACCCTCCAGACTTCACCTTCTCCTTCTCCTTCTTCTACTTCTTCTGCTTCTCCCTCCAGACTTCACCTTCTCCTTCTCCTTCTTCTGCTTCTTCTGATTCATCCTCCAGACTTCACCTTCTCCTTCTCCTTCTTCTACTTCTTCTGATTCACCCTCCAGACTTCAGCTTCTCCTTCTCCTTCTTCTACTTCTTCTGATTCACCCTCCAGACTTCACCTTCTTCTTCTCCTTCTTCTACTTCTTATGATTCACCCTCCTGACTTCACCTTCTCCTTCTCCTTCTTCTGCTTCTTCTGCTTCACCCTCCAGACTTCACCTTCTCCTTCTCCTTCTTCTGCTTCTTCTGTTTCACCCTCCAAACTTCACCTTCTCCTTCTCCTTCTTCTGCTTCTTCTGCTTCACCCTCCTGACTTCACCTTCGCCTTCTCCTTCTTCTACTTCTTCTGATTCACCCTCCAGACTTCACCTTCTCCTTCTCCTTCTTCTGCTTCTTCTGCTTCACCCTCCAGACTTCACCTTCTCCTTCTCCTTCTTCTGCTTCTTCTGCTTCGCCCTCCAGACTTCACCTTCTCCTTCTCCTTCTTCTGCTTCTTCTGCTTTACCCTCCAGACATCACCTTCTCCTTCTCCTTCTTCTGCTTCTTCTGCTTCACCCTCCTGACTTCACCTTCTCCTTCTCCTTCTTCTACTTCTTCTGATTCACCCTCCAGACTTCACCTTCTCCTTCTCCTTCTTCTGCTTCTTCTGCTTCACCCTCCAGACTTCACCTTCTCGTTCTCCTTCTTCTGCTTCTTCTGCTGCGCCCTCCAGACTTCACCTTCTCCTTCTCCTTCTTCTGCTTCTTCTGCTTCACCCTCCTGACTTCACCTTCTCCTTCTCCTTCTTCTACTTCTTCTGCTTCACCCCCCTGACCACCTTCTCCTTCTCCTTCTTCTGCTTCTTCTGATTCACCCTCCTAACTTCACCTTCTCCTTCTCCTTCTTCTGCTTCTTCTGATTCACCCTCCTGACTTCATCTTCTCCTTCTCCTTCTTCTGCTTCTTCTGATTCACCCTCCTAACTTCACCTTCTCCTTCTCCTTCTTCTGCTTCTTCTGCTTCACCCTCCTGACTTCACCTTCGCCTTCTCCTTCTTCTACTTCTTCTGATTCACCCTCCAGACTTCACCTTCTCCTTCTCCTTCTTCTGCTTCTTCTGCTTCACCCTCCAGACTTCACCTTCTCCTTCTCCTTCTTCTGCTTCTTCTGCTTCGCCCTCCAGACTTCACCTTCTCCTTCTCCTTCTTCTGCTTCTTCTGCTTTACCCTCCAGACATCACCTTCTCCTTCTCCTTCTTCTGCTTCTTCTGCTTCACCCTCCTGACTTCACCTTCTCCTTCTCCTTCTTCTACTTCTTCTGATTCACCCTCCAGACTTCACCTTCTCCTTCTCCTTCTTCTGCTTCTTCTGCTTCACCCTCCAGACTTCACCTTCTCGTTCTCCTTCTGCTTCTTCTGCTGCGCCCTCCAGACTTCACCTTCTCCTTCTCCTTCTTCTGCTTCTTCTGCTTCACCCTACTGACTTCACCTTCTCCTTCTCCTTCTTCTACTTCTTCTGCTTCACCCCCCTGACCACCTTCTCCTTCTCCTTCTTCTGCGTCTTCTGATTCACCCTCCTAACTTCACCTTCTCCTTCTCCTTCTTCTGCTTCTTCTGATTCACCCTCCTGACTTCATCTTCTCCTTCTCCTTCTTCTGCTTCTTCTGATTCACCCTCCTAACTTCACCTTCTCCTTCTCCTTCTTCTGCTTCTTCTGATTCACCCTCCTGACTTCATCTTCTCCTTCTCCTTCTTCTGCTTCTTCTGATTCACCCTCCAGACTTCACCTTCTCCTTCTCCTTCTTCTACTTCTTCTGATTCACCCTCCAGACTTCACCTTCTCCTTCTCCTTCTTCTACTTCTTCTGATTCACCCTCCAGACTTCACCTTCTCCTTCTCCTTCTTCTACTTCTTCTGCTTCTCCCTCCAGACTTCACCTTCTCCTTCTCCTTCTTCTGTTTCTTCTGATTCATCCTCCAGACTTCACCTTCTCCTTCTCCTTCTTCTACTTCTTCTGATTCACCCTCCAGACTTCAGCTTCTCCTTCTCCTTCTTCTACTTCTTCTGATTCACCCTCCAGACTTCACCTTCTTCTTCTCCTTCTTCTACTTCTTATGATTCACCCTCCTGACTTCACCTTCTCCTTCTCCTTCTTCTGCTTCTTCTGCTTCACCCTCCAGACTTCACCTTCTCCTTCTCCTTCTTCTGCTTCTTCTGTTTCACCCTCCAAACTTCACCTTCTCCTTCTCCTTCTTCTGCTTCTTCTGCTTCACCCTCCTGACTTCACCTTCGCCTTCTCCTTCTTCTACTTCTTCTGATTCACCCTCCAGACTTCACCTTCTCCTTCTCCTTCTTCTGCTTCTTCTGCTTCACCCTCCAGACTTCACCTTCTCCTTCTCCTTCTTCTGCTTCTTCTGATTCGCCCTCCAGACTTCACCTTCTCCTTCTCCTTCTTCTGCTTCTTCTGCTTTACCCTCCAGACATCACCTTCTCCTTCTCCTTCTTCTGCTTCTTCTGCTTCACCCTCCTGACTTCACCTTCTCCTTCTCCTTCTTCTACTTCTTCTGATTCACCCTCCAGACTTCACCTTCTCCTTCTCCTTCTTCTGCTTCTTCTGCTTCACCCTCCAGACTTCACCTTCTCGTTCTCCTTCTTCTGCTTCTTCTGCTGCGCCCTCCAGACTTCACCTTCTCCTTCTCCTTCTTCTGCTTCACCCTCCTGACTTCACCTTCTCCTTCTCCTTCTTCTACTTCTTCTGCTTCACCCCCCTGACTTCACCTTCTCCTTCTCCTTCTTCTGCTTCTTCTGATTCACCCTCCTAAATTCACCTTCTCCTTCTCCTTCTTCTGCTTCTTCTGATTCACCCTCCTGACTTCATCTTCTCCTTCTCCTTCTTCTGCTTCTTCTGATTCACCCTCCAGACTTCACCTTCTCCTTCTCCTTCTTCTGCTTCTTCTGATTCACCCTCCAGACTTCACCTTCTCCTTCTCCTTCTTCTGCTTCTTCTGATTCACCCTCCAGACTTCACCTTCTCCTTCTCCTTCTTCTACTTCTTCTGATTCACCCTCCAGACTTCATCCTCTCCTTCTCCTTCTTCTGCTTCTTCTGATTCACCCTCCAGACTTCACCTTCTCCTTCTCCTTTTCTGCTTCTTCTGATTCAGCCTCCAGACTTCACCTTCTCTTTCTCCTTCTTCTACTTCTTCTGAATCACCCTCCAGACTTCACCTTCTTCTTCTCCTTCTTCTACTTCTTCTGATTCACCCTCCAGTCTTCACCTTCTCCTTCTCCTTCTTCTGCTTCTTCTGATTCACCCTCCAGACTTCACCTTCTCCTTCTCCTTCTTCTGATTCTTTTGATTCACCCTCCAGACTTCACCTTCTCCTTCTCCTTCTTCTGCTTCTTCTGATTCACCCTCCTGACTTCACCCTCTCCTTCTCCTTCTTCTACTTCTTCTGATCCACCCTCCTGACTTCACATTCTCCTTCTCCTTCTTCTACTTCTTCTGCTTCACCCTCCAGACTTCACCTTCTCCTTCTCCTTCTTCTACTTCTTCTGATTCACCCTCCAGACTTCACCTTCTCCTTCTCCTTCTTCTGCTTCTTCTGATTCACCCTCCAGACTTCACCTTCTCCTTCTCCTTATTCTGCTTCTTCTGATTCACCCTCCAGACTTCACCTTCTCCTTCTCCTTCTTCTGCTTCTTCTGATTCACCCTCCAGACTTCACCTTCTCCTTCTCCTTCTTCTGCTTCTTCTGATTCACCCTCCAGACTTCACATTCTCCTTCTCCTTCTTCTACTTCTTCTGATTTACCCTCCAGACTTCATCTTCTCCTTCTCCTTCTTCTGCTTCTTCTGATTCACCCTCCAGGCTTCACCTTCTCCTTCTCCTTCTTCTGCTTCTTCTGATTCACCCTCCAGACTTCACATTCTCCTTCTCCTTCTTCTACTTCTTCTGATTCACCCTCCAGACTTCACCTTCTCCTTCTCCTTCTTCAACTTCTTCTGATTCACCCTCCAGACTTCACCTTCTACTTCTCCTTCTTCTGCTTCTTCTGATTCACCCTCCAGACTTCATCTTCTCCCTCTCCTTCTTCTGCTTCTTCTGATTCACCCTCCAGGCTTCACCTTCTCCTTCTCCTTCTTCTGCTTCTTCTGATTCACCCTCCAGACTTCACCTTCTCCTTCTCCTTCTTCTACTTCTTCTGATTCACCCTCCAGACTTCACCTTCTCCTTCTCCATCTTCAACTTCTTCTGATTCACCCTCTAGACTTCACCTTCTACTTCTCCTTCTTCAACTTCTTCTGATTCACCCTCCAGACTTCACCCTCTCCTTCTCCTTCTTCTACTTCTTCTGCTTCACCCTCCTGACTTCACCTTCTCCTTCTCCTTCTGCTACTTCTTCTGCTTCACCCTCCAGACTTCACCTTCTCCTTCTCCTTCTTCTGCTTTTTCTGATTCACCCTCCTGACATCACCTTCTCCTTCTCCTTCTTCTACTTCTTCTGATTCACCCTCCAGACTTCACCTTCTCCTTCTCCTTCTTCTACTTCTTCTGATTCACCCACCAGACTTCAGCTTCTCCTTCTCCTTCTTCTGCTTCTTCTGATTCACCCTCCAGACTTCACCTTCTCCTCCTCCTTCTTCTGCTTCTTCTGATTCACCCTCCAGACTTCACCTTCTCCTTCTCCTTCTTCTGCTTCTTTTGATTCACCCTTCAGACTTCACCTTCTCCTTCTCCTTCTTCTGCTTCTTCTGATTCACCCTCCAGACCTCATCTTCTCCTTCTCCTTCTTCAACTTCTTCTGATTCACCCTCCAGACTTCATCTTCTCCTTCTCCTTCTTTTGCTTCTTCTGATTCACCCTCCAGACTTCACCTTCTCCTTCTCCTTCTTCTGCTTCTTCTGATTCACCCTCCAGACTTCGCCTTCTCCTTCTCCTTCTTCTACTTCTTCTGATTCACCCTCCAGACTTCACCTTCTCCTTCTCCTTCTTCTACTTCTTCTGATTCACCCTCCAGTCTTCACCTTCTCCTTCTCCTTCTTCTGCGTCTTCTGATTCACCCTCCAAACTTCACCTTCTCCTTCTCCTTCTTCTGCTTCTCCTGATTCACCCTCCTGACTTCACCTTCTCCTTCTCCTTCTTCTGCTTCTTCTGATTCACCCTCCAGACTTCACCTTCTCCTTCTCCTTCTTGTACTTCTTCTAATTCACCCTCCAGACTTCACCTTCTCCTTCTCCTTCTTCTGCTTCTTCTGATTCACCCTCCAGACTTCACCTTCTCCTTCTCCTTCGTCTGCTTCTTCTGATTCACCCTCCAGACTACACCTTCTCCTTCTCCTTCTTCCACTTCTTCTGATTCACCCTCCAAACGTCACCTTCTCCTTCTCCTTCTTCTGCTTCTTCTGATTCACCCTCCAGACTTCACCTTCTCCTTCTCCTTCTTCTACTTCTTCTGATTAACCCTCCAGACTTCACCTTCTGCTTCTCCTTCTTCTACTTCTTCTGATTCACCCTCCAGACATCAGCTTCTCCTTCTCCTTCTTCTACTTCTTCTGATTCACCCTCCAGACTTCACCTTCTCCTTCTCCTTCTTCTACTTCTTCTGATTCACCCTCCTGACTTCACCTTCTCCTTCTCCTTCTTCTGCTTCTTCTGCTTCCCCCTCCAGACTTCACCTTCTCCTTCTCCTTCTTCTGCTTCTTCTGCTTCACCCTCCAGACTTCACCTTCTCCTTCTCCTTCTTCTGCTTCTTCTGCTTCACCCTCCTGACTTCACCTTCTCCTTCTCCTTCTTCTTCTTCTTCTGATTCACCCTCCAGACTTCACCTTCTCCTTCTCCTTCTTCTGCTTCTTCTGCTTCACCCTCCAGACTTCACCGTCTCCTTCTCCTTCTTCTGCTTCTTCTGATTCATCCTCCAGACTTCACCTTCTCCTTCTCCTTCTTCTACTTCTTCTGATTCACCCTCCAGACTTCAGCTTCTCCTTCTCCTTCTTCTACTTCTTCTGATTCACCCTCCAGACTTCACCTTCTTCTTCTCCTTCTTCTACTTCTTATGATTCACCCTCCTGACTTCACCTTCTCCTTCTCCTTCTTCTGCTTCTTCTGCTTCACCCTCCAGACTTCACCTTCTCCTTCTCCTTCTTCTGCTTCTTCTGTTTCACCCTCCAAACTTCACCTTCTCCTTCTCCTTCTTCTGCTTCTTCTGCTTCACCCTCCTGACTTCACCTTCGCCTTCTCCTTCTTCTACTTCTTCTGATTCACCCTCCAGACTTCACCTTCTCCTTCTCCTTCTTCTGCTTCTTCTGCTTCACCCTGCAGACTTCACCTTCTCCTTCTCCTTCTTCTGCTTCTTCTGCTTCGCCCTCCAGACTTCACCTTCTCCTTCTCCTTCTTCTGCTTCTTCTGCTTTACCCTCCAGACATCACCTTCTCCTTCTCCTTCTTCTGCTTCTTCTGCTTCACCCTCCTGACTTCACCTTCTCCTTCTCCTTCTTCTACTTCTTCTGATTCACCCTCCAGACTTCACCTTCTCCTTCTCCTTCTTCTGCTTCTTCTGCTTCACCCTCCAGACTTCACCTTCTCGTTCTCCTTCTTCTGCTTCTTCTGCTGCGCCCTCCAGACTTCACCTTCTCCTTCTCCTTCTTCTACTTCTTCTGCTTCACCCCCCTGACTTCACCTTCTCCTTCTCCTTCTTCTGCTTCTTCTGATTCACCCTCCTAACTTCACCTTCTCCATCTCCTTCTTCTGCTTCTTCTGATTCACCCTCCTGACTTCATCTTCTCCTTCTCCTTCTTCTGCTTCTTCTGATTCACCCTCCAGACTTCACCTTCTCCTTCTCCTTCTTCTGCTTCTTCTGATTCACCCTCCAGACTTCACCTTCTCCTTCTCCTTCTTCTGCTTCTTCTGATTCACCCTCCAGACCTCACCTTCTCCTTCTCCTTCTTCTACTTCTTCTGATTCACCCTCCAGACTTCATCTTCTCCTTCTCCTTCTTCTGCTTCTTCTGATTCACCCTCCAGACTTCAAATTCTCCTTCTCCTTTTCTGCTTCTTCTGATTCAGCCTCCAGACTTCACCTTCTCTTTCTCCTTCTTCTACTTCTTCTGAATCACCCTCCAGACTTCACCTTCTTCTTCTCCTTCTTCTACTTCTTCTGATTCACCCTCCAGTCTTCACCTTCTCCTTCTCCTTCTTCTGCTTCTTCTGATTCACCCTCCAGACTTCACCTTCTCCTTCTCCTTCTTCTGATTCTTTTGATTCACCCTCCAGACTTCACCTTCTCCTTCTCCTTCTTCTGCTTCTTCTGATTCACCCTCCTGACTTCACCCTCTCCTTCTCCTTCTTCTACTTCTTCTGATTCACCCTCCTGACTTCACATTCTCCTTCTCCTTCTTCTACTTCTTCTGCTTCACCCTCCAGACTTCACCTTCTCCTTCTCCTTCTTCTACTTCTTCTGATTCACCCTCCAGACTTCACCTTCTCCTTCTCCTTCTTCTGCTTCTTCTGATTCACCCTCCAGACTTCACCTTCTCCTTCTCCTTATTCTGCTTCTTCTGATTCACCCTCCAGACTTCACCTTCTCCTTCTCCTTCTTCTGCTTCTTCTGATTCACCCTCCAGACTTCACCTTCTCCTTCTCCTTCTTCTGCTTCTTCTGATTCACCCTCCAGACTTCACATTCTCCTTCTCCTTCTTCTACTTCTTCTGATTTACCCTCCAGACTTCATCTTCTCCTTCTCCTTCTTCTGCTTCTTCTGATTCACCCTCCAGGCTTCACCTTCTCCTTCTCCTTCTTCTGCTTCTTCTGATTCACCCTCCAGACTTCACATTCTCCTTCTCCTTCTTCTACTTCTTCTGATTCACCCTCCAGACTTCACCTTCTCCTTCTCCTTCTTCAACTTCTTCTGATTCACCCTCCAGACTTCACCTTCTACTTCTCCTTCTTCTGCTTCTTCTGATTCACCCTCCAGACTTCATCTTCTCCTTCTCCTTCTTCTGCTTCTTCTGATTCACCCTCCAGGCTTCACCTTCTCCTTCTCCTTCTTCTGCTTCTTCTGATTCACCCTCCAGACTTCACCTTCTCCTTCTCCTTCTTCTACTTCTTCTGATTCACCCTCCAGACTTCACCTTCTCCTTCTCCTTCTTCTGCTTCTTTTGATTCACCCTTCAGACTTCACCTTCTCCTTCTCCTTCTTCTGCTTCTTCTGATTCACCCTCCAGACCTCATCTTCTCCTTCTCCTTCTTCAACTTCTTCTGATTCACCCTCCAGACTTCATCTTCTCCTTCTCCTTCTTTTGCTTCTTCTGATTCACCCTCCAGACTTCACCTTCTCCTTCTCCTTCTTCTGCTTCTTCTGATTCACCCTCCAGACTTCGCCTTCTCCTTCTCCTTCTTCTACTTCTTCTGATTCACCCTCCAGACTTCACCTTCTCCTTCTCCTTCTTCTACTTCTTCTGATTCACCCTCCAGTCTTCACCTTCTCCTTCTCCTTCTTCTGCGTCTTCTGATTCACCCTCCAAACTTCACCTTCTCCTTCTCCTTCTTCTGCTTCTCCTGATTCACCCTCCTGACTTCACCTTCTCCTTCTCCTTCTTCTGCTTCTTCTGATTCACCCTCCAGACTTCACCTTCTCCTTCTCCTTCTTGTACTTCTTCTAATTCACCCTCCAGACTTCACCTTCTCCTTCTCCTTCTTCTGCTTCTTCTGATTCACCCTCCAGACTTCACCTTCTCCTTCTCCTTCGTCTGCTTCTTCTGATTCACCCTCCAGACTACACCTTCTCCTTCTCCTTCTTCCACTTCTTCTGATTCACCCTCCAAACGTCACCTTCTCCTTCTTCTGCTTCTTCTGATTCACCCTCCAGACTTCACCTTCTCCTTCTTCTACTTCTTCTGATTAACCCTCCAGACTTCACCTTCTGCTTCTCCTTCTTCTACTTCTTCTGATTCACCCTCCAGACATCAGCTTCTCCTTCTCCTTCTTCTACTTCTTCTGATTCACCCTCCAGACTTCACCTTCTCCTTCTCCTTCTTCTACTTCTTCTGATTCACCCTCCTGACTTCACCTTCTCCTTCTCCTTCTTCTGCTTCTTCTGCTTCCCCCTCCAGACTTCACCTTCTCCTTCTCCTTCTTCTGCTTCTTCTGCTTCACCCTCCAGACTTCACCTTCTCCTTCTCCTTCTTCTGCTTCTTCTGCTTCACCCTCCTGACTTCACCTTCTCCTTCTCCTTCTTTTCTTCTTCTGATTCACCCTCCAGACTTCACCTTCTCCTTCTCCTTCTTCTGCTTCTTCTGCTTCACCCTCCAGACTTCACCGTCTCCTTCTCCTTCTTCTGCTTCTTCTGATTCATCCTCCAGACTTCACCTTCTCCTTCTCCTTCTTCTACTTCTTCTGATTCACCCTCCAGACTTCAGCTTCTCCTTCTCCTTCTTCTACTTCTTCTGATTCACCCTCCAGACTTCACCTTCTTCTTCTCCTTCTTCTACTTCTTATGATTCACCCTCCTGACTTCACCTTCTCCTTCTCCTTCTTCTGCTTCTTCTGCTTCACCCTCCAGACTTCACCTTCTCCTTCTCCTTCTTCTGCTTCTTCTGTTTCACCCTGCAAACTTCACCTTCTCCTTCTCCTTCTTCTGCTTCTTCTGCTTCACCCTCCTGACTTCACCTTCGCCTTCTCCTTCTTCTACTTCTTCTGATTCACCCTCCAGACTTCACCTTCTCCTTCTCCTTCTTCTGCTTCTTCTGCTTCACCCTGCAGACTTCACCTTCTCCTTCTCCTTCTTCTGCTTCTTCTGCTTCGCCCTCCAGACTTCACCTTCTCCTTCTCCTTCTTCTGCTTCTTCTGCTTTACCCTCCAGACATCACCTTCTCCTTCTCCTTCTTCTGCTTCTTCTGCTTCACCCTCCTGACTTCACCTTCTCCTTCTCCTTCTTCTACTTCTTCTGATTCACCCTCCAGACTTCACCTTCTCCTTCTCCTTCTTCTGCTTCTTCTGCTTCACCCTCCAGACTTCACCTTCTCGTTCTCCTTCTTCTGCTTCTTCTGCTGCGCCCTCCAGACTTCACCTTCTCCTTCTCCTTCTTCTACTTCTTCTGCTTCACCCCCCTGACTTCACCTTCTCCTTCTCCTTCTTCTGCTTCTTCTGATTCACCCTCCTAACTTCACCTTCTCCTTCTCCTTCTTCTGCTTCTTCTGATTCACCCTCCTGACTTCATCTTCTCCTTCTCCTTCTTCTGCTTCTTCTGATTCACCCTCCAGACTTCACCTTCTCCTTCTCCTTCTTCTGCTTCTTCTGATTCACCCTCCAGACTTCACCTTCTCCTTCTCCTTCTTCTGCTTCTTCTGATTCACCCTCCAGACCTCACCTTCTCCTTCTCCTTCTTCTACTTCTTCTGATTCACCCTCCAGACTTCATCTTCTCCTTCTCCTTCTTCTGCTTCTTCTGATTCACCCTCCAGACTTCAAATTCTCCTTCTCCTTTTCTGCTTCTTCTGATTCAGCCTCCAGACTTCACCTTCTCTTTCTCCTTCTTCTACTTCTTCTGAATCACCCTCCAGACTTCACCTTCTTCTTCTCCTTCTTCTACTTCTTCTGATTCACCCTCCAGTCTTCACCTTCTCCTTCTCCTTCTTCTGCTTCTTCTGATTCACCCTCCAGACTTCACCTTCTCCTTCTCCTTCTTCTGATTCTTTTGATTCACCCTCCAGACTTCACCTTCTCCTTCTCCTTCTTCTGCTTCTTCTGATTCACCCTCCTGACTTCACCCTCTCCTTCTCCTTCTTCTACTTCTTCTGATTCACCCTCCTGACTTCACATTCTCCTTCTCCTTCTTCTACTTCTTCTGCTTCACCCTCCAGACTTCACCTTCTCCTTCTCCTTCTTCTACTTCTTCTGATTCACCCTCCAGACTTCACCTTCTCCTTCTCCTTCTTCTGCTTCTTCTGATTCACCCTCCAGACTTCACCTTCTCCTTCTCCTTATTCTGCTTCTTCTGATTCACCCTCCAGACTTCACCTTCTCCTTCTCCTTCTTCTGCTTCTTCTGATTCACCCTCCAGACTTCACCTTCTCCTTCTCCTTCTTCTGCTTCTTCTGATTCACCCTCCAGACTTCACATTCTCCTTCTCCTTCTTCTACTTCTTCTGATTTACCCTCCAGACTTCATCTTCTCCTTCTCCTTCTTCTGCTTCTTCTGATTCACCCTCCAGGCTTCACCTTCTCCTTCTCCTTCTTCTGCTTCTTCTGATTCACCCTCCAGACTTCACATTCTCCTTCTCCTTCTTCTACTTCTTCTGATTCACCCTCCAGACTTCACCTTCTCCTTCTCCTTCTTCAACTTCTTCTGATTCACCCTCCAGACTTCACCTTCTACTTCTCCTTCTTCTGCTTCTTCTGATTCACCCTCCAGACTTCATCTTCTCCTTCTCCTTCTTCTGCTTCTTCTGATTCACCCTCCAGGCTTCACCTTCTCCTTCTCCTTCTTCTGCTTCTTCTGATTCACCCTCCAGACTTCACCTTCTCCTTCTCCTTCTTCTACTTCTTCTGATTCACCCTCCAGACTTCACCTTCTTCTTCTCCTTCTTCTACTTCTTATGATTCACCCTCCTGACTTCACCTTCTCCTTCTCCTTCTTCTGCTTCTTCTGCTTCACCCTCCAGACTTCACCTTCTCCTTCTCCTTCTTCTGCTTCTTCTGTTTCACCCTGCAAACTTCACCTTCTCCTTCTCCTTCTTCTGCTTCTTCTGCTTCACCCTCCTGACTTCACCTTCGCCTTCTCCTTCTTCTACTTCTTCTGATTCACCCTCCAGACTTCACCTTCTCCTTCTCCTTCTTCTGCTTCTTCTGCTTCACCCTGCAGACTTCACCTTCTCCTTCTCCTTCTTCTGCTTCTTCTGCTTCGCCCTCCAGACTTCACCTTCTCCTTCTCCTTCTTCTGCTTCTTCTGCTTTACCCTCCAGACATCACCTTCTCCTTCTCCTTCTTCTGCTTCTTCTGCTTCACCCTCCTGACTTCACCTTCTCCTTCTCCTTCTTCTACTTCTTCTGATTCACCCTCCAGACTTCACCTTCTCCTTCTCCTTCTTCTGCTTCTTCTGCTTCACCCTCCAGACTTCACCTTCTCGTTCTCCTTCTTCTGCTTCTTCTGCTGCGCCCTCCAGACTTCACCTTCTCCTTCTCCTTCTTCTACTTCTTCTGCTTCACCCCCCTGACTTCACCTTCTCCTTCTCCTTCTTCTGCTTCTTCTGATTCACCCTCCTAACTTCACCTTCTCCTTCTCCTTCTTCTGCTTCTTCTGATTCACCCTCCTGACTTCATCTTCTCCTTCTCCTTCTTCTGCTTCTTCTGATTCAGCCTCCAGACTTCACCTTCTCCTTCTCCTTCTTCTGCTTCTTCTGATTCACCCTCCAGACTTCTCCTTCTCCTTCTCCTTCTTCTGCTTCTTCTGATTCACCCTCCAGACCTCACCTTCTCCTTCTCCTTCTTCTACTTCTTCTGATTCACCCTCCAGACTTCATCTTCTCCTTCTCCTTCTTCTGCTTCTTCTGATTCACCCTCCAGACTTCAAATTCTCCTTCTCCTTTTCTGCTTCTTCTGATTCAGCCTCCAGACTTCACCTTCTCTTTCTCCTTCTTCTACTTCTTCTGAATCACCCTCCAGACTTCACCTTCTTCTTCTCCTTCTTCTACTTCTTCTGATTCACCCTCCAGTCTTCACCTTCTCCTTCTCCTTCTTCTGCTTCTTCTGATTCACCCTCCAGACTTCACCTTCTCCTTCTCCTTCTTCTGATTCTTTTGATTCACCCTCCAGACTTCACCTTCTCCTTCTCCTTCTTCTGCTTCTTCTGATTCACCCTCCTGACTTCACCCTCTCCTTCTCCTTCTTCTACTTCTTCTGATTCACCCTCCTGACTTCACATTCTCCTTCTCCTTCTTCTACTTCTTCTGCTTCACCCTCCAGACTTCACCTTCTCCTTCTCCTTCTTCTACTTCTTCTGATTCACCCTCCAGACTTCACCTTCTCCTTCTCCTTCTTCTGCTTCTTCTGATTCACCCTCCAGACTTCACCTTCTCCTTCTCCTTATTCTGCTTCTTCTGATTCACCCTCCAGACTTCACCTTCTCCTTCTCCTTCTTCTGCTTCTTCTGATTCACCCTCCAGACTTCACCTTCTCCTTCTCCTTCTTCTGCTTCTTCTGATTCACCCTCCAGACTTCACATTCTCCTTCTCCTTCTTCTACTTCTTCTGATTTACCCTCCAGACTTCATCTTCTCCTTCTCCTTCTTCTGCTTCTTCTGATTCACCCTCCAGGCTTCACCTTCTCCTTCTCCTTCTTCTGCTTCTTCTGATTCACCCTCCAGACTTCACATTCTCCTTCTCCTTCTTCTACTTCTTCTGATTCACCCTCCAGACTTCACCTTCTCCTTCTCCTTCTTCAACTTCTTCTGATTCACCCTCCAGACTTCACCTTCTACTTCTCCTTCTTCTGCTTCTTCTGATTCACCCTCCAGACTTCATCTTCTCCTTCTCCTTCTTCTGCTTCTTCTGATTCACCCTCCAGGCTTCACCTTCTCCTTCTCCTTCTTCTGCTTCTTCTGATTCACCCTCCAGACTTCACCTTCTCCTTCTCCTTCTTCTACTTCTTCTGATTCACCCTCCAGACTTCACCTTCTCCTTCTCCTTCTTCAACTTCTTCTGATTCACCCTCTAGACTTCACCTTCTACTTCTCCTTCTTCAACTTCTTCTGATTCACCCTCCAGACTTCACCCTCTCCTTCTCCTTCTTCTACTTCTTCTGCTTCACCCTCCTGACTTCACCTTCTCCTTCTCCTTCTGCTACTTCTTCTGCTTCACCCTCCAGACTTCACCTTCTCCTTCTCCTTCTTCTGCTTTTTCTGATTCACCCTCCTGACATCACCTTCTCCTTCTCCTTCTTCTACTTCTTCTGATTCACCCTCCAGACTTCACCTTCTCCTTCTCCTTCTTCTACTTCTTCTGATTCACCCACCAGACTTCACCTTCTCCTTCTCCTTCTTCTGCTTCTTCTGATTCACCCTCCAGACTTCACCTTCTCCTCCTCCTTCTTCTGCTTCTTCTGATTCACCCTCCAGACTTCACCTTCTCCTTCTCCTTCTTCTGCTTCTTTTGATTCACCCTTCAGACTTCACCTTCTCCTTCTCCTTCTTCTGCTTCTTCTGATTCACCCTCCAGACCTCATCTTCTCCTTCTCCTTCTTCAACTTCTTCTGATTCACCCTCCAGACTTCATCTTCTCCTTCTCCTTCTTTTGCTTCTTCTGATTCACCCTCCAGACTTCACCTTCTCCTTCTCCTTCTTCTGCTTCTTCTGATTCACCCTCCAGACTTCGCCTTCTCCTTCTCCTTCTTCTACTTCTTCTGATTCACCCTCCAGACTTCACCTTCTCCTTCTCATTCTTCTACTTCTTCTGATTCACCCTCCAGTCTTCACCTTCTCCTTCTCCTTCTTCTGCGTCTTCTGATTCACCCTCCAAACTTCACCTTCTCCTTCTCCTTCTTCTGCTTCTTCTGATTCACCCTCCAGACTTCACCTTCTCCTTCTCCTTCTTGTACTTCTTCTAATTCACCCTCCAGACTTCACCTTCTCCTTCTCCTTCTTCTGCTTCTTCTGATTCACCCTCCAGACTTCACCTTCTCCTTCTCCTTCGTCTGCTTCTTCTGATTCACCCTCCAGACTACACCTTCTCCTTCTCCTTCTTCCACTTCTTCTGATTCACCCTCCAAACTTCACCTTCTCCTTCTCCTTCTTCTGCTTCTTCTGATTCACCCTCCAGACTTCACCTTCTCCTTCTCCTTCTTCTACTTCTTCTGATTAACCCTCCAGACTTCACCTTCTGCTTCTCCTTCTTCTACTTCTTCTGATTCACCCTCCAGACATCAGCTTCTCCTTCTCCTTCTTCTACTTCTTCTGATTCACCCTCCAGACTTCACCTTCTCCTTCTCCTTCTTCTACTTCTTCTGATTCACCCTCCTGACTTCACCTTCTCCTTCTCCTTCTTCTGCTTCTTCTGCTTCCCCCTCCAGACTTCACCTTCTCCTTCTCCTTCTTCTGCTTCTTCTGCTTCACCCTCCAGACTTCACCTTCTCCTTCTCCTTCTTCTGCTTCTTCTGCTTCACCCTCCTGACTTCACCTTCTCCTTCTCCTTCTTCTTCTTCTTCTGATTCACCCTCCAGACTTCACCTTCTCCTTCTCCTTCTTCTGCTTCTTCTGCTTCACCCTCCAGACTTCACCTTCTCCTTCTCCTTCTTCTGCTTCTTCTGCTTCGCCCTCCAGACTTCACCTTCTCCTTCTCCTTCTTCTGCTTCTTCTGCTTCACCCTCCAGACATCACCTTCTCCTTCTCCTTCTTCTGCTTCTTCTGCTTCACCCTCCTGACTTCACCTTCTCCTTCTCCTTCTTCTACTTCTTCTGATTCACCCTCCAGACTTCACCTTCTCCTTCTCCTTCTTCTGCTTCTTCTGCTTCACCCTCCAGACTTCACCTTCTCGTTCTCCTTCTTCTGCTTCTTCTGCTGCGCCCTCCAGACTTCACCTTCTCCTTCTCCTTCTTCTGCTTCTTCTGCTTCACCCTCCTGACTTCACCTTCTCCTTCTCCTTCTTCTAATTCTTCTGCTTCACCCCACTGACTTCACCTTCTCCTTCTCCTTCTTCTGCTTCTTCTGATTCACCCTCCTAACTTCACCTTCTCCTTCTCCTTCTTCTGCTTCTTCTGATTCACCCTCCTGACTTCATCTTCTCCTTCTCCTTCTTCTGCTTCTTCTGATTCACCCTCCAGACTTCACCTTCTCCTTCTCCTTCTTCTGCTTCTTCTGATTCACCCTCCAGACTTCACCTTCTCCTTCTCCTTCCTCTGCCTCTTCTGATTCACCCTCCAGATCTCACCTTCTCCCTCTCCTTCTTCTACTTCTTCTGATTCACCCTCCAGACTTCATCTTCTCCTTCTCCTTCTTCTGCTTCTTCTGATTCACCCTCCAGACTTTACCTTCTCCTTCTCCTTTTCTGCTTCTTCTGATTCACCCTCCAGACTTCACCTTCTCTTTCTCCTTCTTCTACTTCTTCTGAATAACCCTCCAGGCTTCACCTTCTTCTTCTCCTTCTTCTCCTTCTTCTGATTCACCCTCCAGTCTTCACCTTCTCCTTCTCCTTCTTCTGCTTCTTCTGATTCACCCTCCAGACTTCACCTTCTCCTTCTCCTTCTTCTGATTCTTTTGATTCACCCTCCAGACTTCACCTTCTCCTTCTCCTTCTTCTGCTTCTTCTGATTCACCCTCCTGACTTCACCCTCTCCTTCTCCTTCTTCTACTTCTTCTGATTCACCCTCCTGACTTCACATTCTCCTTCTCCTTCTTCTAATTCTTCTGCTTCACCCTCCAGACTTCACCTTCTCCTTCTCCTTCTAATACTTCTTCTGATTCACCCTCCAGACTTCACCTTCTCCTTCTCCTTCTTCTGCTTCTTCTGATTCACCCTCCAGACTTCACCTTCTCCTTCTCCTTATTCTGCTTCTTCTGATTCACCCTCCAGACTTCACCTTCTCCTTCTCCTTCTTCTGCTTCTTCTGATTCACCCTCCAGACTTCACCTTCTCCTTCTCCTTCTTCTGCTTCTTCTGATTCACCCTCCAGACTTCACCTTCTCCTTCTCCTTCTTCTGCTTCTTCTGATTCACCCTCCAGACTTCACATTCTCCTTCTCCTTCTTCTACTTCTTCTGATTCACCCTCCAGACTTCATCTTCTCCTTCTCCTTCTTCTGCTTCTTCTGATTCACCCTCCAGGCTTCACCTTCTCCTTCTCCTTCTTCTGCTTCTTCTGATTCACCCTCCAGACTTCACCTTCTCCTTCTCCTTCTTCTACTTCTTCTGATTCACCCTCCAGACTGCACCTTCTCCTTCTCCTTCTTCAACTTCTTCTGATTCACCCTCCAGATTTCACCTTCTACTTCTCCTTCTTCTGCTTCTTCTAATTCACCCTCCAGACTTCACCTTCTCCTTCTCCTTCTTCTGCTTCTTCTGATTCACCCTCCAGACTTCACCTTCTCCTTCTCCTTTTTCTGCTTCTTCTGATTCACCCTTCAGACTTCACCTTCTCCTTCTCCTTCTTCTGCTTCTTCTGATTCACCCTCCAGACCTCACCTTCTCCTTCTCCTTCTTCTACTTCTTCTGATTCACCCTCCAGACTTCATCTTCTCCTTCTCCTTCTTCTGCTTCTTCTGATTCACCCTCCAGACTTCACCTTCTCCTTCTCCTTCTTCTGCTTCTTCTGATTCACCCTCCAGACTTCGCCTTCTCCTTCTCCTTCTACTTCTTCTGATTCACCCTCCAGACTTCACCTTCTCCTTCTCCTTCTTCTACTTCTTCTGATTCACCCTCCAGTCTTCACCTTCTCCTTCTCCTTCTGCTTCTTCTGATTCACCCTCCAGACTTCACCTTCTCCTTCTCCTTCTTCTGCTTCTTCTGATTCACCCTCCTGACTTCACCTTCTCCTTCTCCTTCTTCTGCTTCTTCTGATTCACCCTCCAGACTTCACCTTCTCCTTCTCCTTCTTCTACTTCTTCTGATTCACCCTCCAGACCTCACCTTCTCCTTCTACTTCTTCTCCTTCTTCTGATTCACCCTCCAGACTTCACCTTCTCCTTCTCCTTCTTCTGCTTCTTCTGATTCACCCTCCAGACTTCACCTTCTCCCTCTCCTTCTTCTGCTTCTTCTGATGCACCCTCCAGACTTCACCTTCTCCTTCTCCTTCTTCTGCTTCTTCTGATTCACCCTCCAGACTTCACCTTCTCCTTCTCCTTCTTCTACTTCTTCTGATTCACCCTCCAGACTTTACCTTCTCCTTCTACTTCTTCTGCTTCTTCTGATTCACCCTCCAGACTTCACCTTCTCATTCTCCTTCGTCTACTTCTTCTGATTCAGCCTCCAGAATTCACCTTCTACTTCTCCTTCTTCTGCTTCTTCTGATTCACCCTCCAGACTTCACCTTCTCCTTCTCCTTCTTCTGCTTCTTCTGATTCACCCTCCAGACTTCACCTTCTCCTTCTCCTTCTTCTGCTTCTTCTGATTCACCCTTCAGACTTCACCTTCTCCTTCTACTTCTTCTGCTTCTTCTGATTCACCCTCCAGACTTCACCTTCTCATTCTCCTTCGTCTACTTCTTCTGATTCAGCCTCCAGACTTCACCTTCTACTTCTCCTTCTTCTGCTTCTTCTGATTCAACCTCCAGACCTCACCTTCTCCTTCTCCTTCTTCTACTTCTTCTGATTCACCCTCCAGACTTCATCTTCTCCTTCTCCTTCTTCTGCTTCTTCTGATTCACCCTCCAGACTTCACCTTCTCCTTCTCCTTCTTCAACTTCTTCTGATTCACCCTCCAGATTTCACCTTCTACTTCTCCTTCTTCTGCTTCTTCTAATTCACCCTCCAGACTTCACCTTCTCCTTCTCCTTCTTCTGCTTCTTCTGATTCACCCTCCAGACTTCACCTTCTCCTTCTCCTTTTTCTGCTTCTTCTGATTCACCCTTCAGACTTCACCTTCTCCTTCTCCTTCTTCTGCTTCTTCTGATTCACCCTCCAGACCTCACCTTCTCCTTCTCCTTCTTCTACTTCTTCTGATTCACCCTCCAGACTTCATCTTCTCCTTCTCCTTCTTCTGCTTCTTCTGATTCACCCTCCAGACTTCACCTTCTCCTTCTCCTTCTTCTGCTTCTTCTGATTCACCCTCCAGACTTCGCCTTCTCCTTCTCCTTCTTCTACTTCTTCTGATTAACCCTCCAGACTTCACCTTCTCCTTCTCCTTCTTCTACTTCTTCTGATTCACCCTCCAGTCGTCACCTTCTCCTTCTCCTTCTTCTGCTTCTTCTGATTCACCCTCCAGACTTCACCTTCTCCTTCTCCTTCTTCTGCTTCTTCTGATTCACCCTCCTGACTTCACCTTCTCCTTCTCCTTCTTCTGCTTCTTCTGATTCACCCTCCAGACTTCACCTTCTCCTTCTCCTTCTTCTACTTCTTCTGATTCACCCTCCAGACCTCACCTTCTCCTTCTACTTCTTCTCCTTCTTCTGATTCACCCTCCAGACTTCACCTTCTCCTTCTCCTTCTTCTGCTTCTTCTGATTCACCCTCCAGACTTCACCTTCTCCCTCTCCTTCTTCTGCTTCTTCTGATGCACCCTCCAGACTTCACCTTCTCCTTCTCCTTCTTCTGCTTCTTCTGATTCACCCTCCAGACTTCACCTTCTCCTTCTCCTTCTTCTACTTCTTCTGATTCACCCTCCAGACTTTACCTTCTCCTTCTACTTCTTCTGCTTCTTCTGATTCACCCTCCAGACTTCACCTTCTCATTCTCCTTCGTCTACTTCTTCTGATTCAGCCTCCAGAATTCACCTTCTACTTCTCCTTCTTCTGCTTCTTCTGATTCACCCTCCAGACTTCACCTTCTCCTTCTCCTTCTTCTGCTTCTTCTGATTCACCCTCCAGACTTCACCTTCTCCTTCTCCTTCTTCTGCTTCTTCTGATTCACCCTTCAGACTTCACCTTCTCCTTCTCCTTCTTCTGCTTCTTCTGATTCACCCTCCAGACTTCACCTTCTCATTCTCCTTCGTCTACTTCTTCTGATTCAGCCTCCAGACTTCACCTTCTACTTCTCCTTCTTCTGCTTCTTCTGATTCAACCTCCAGACCTCACCTTCTCCTTCTCCTTCTTCTACTTCTTCTGATTCACCCTCCAGACTTCATCTTCTCCTTCTCCTTCTTCTGCTTCTTCTGATTCACCCTCCAGACTTCACCTTCTCCTTCTCCTTCTTCTGCTTCTTCTGATTCACCCTCCAGACTTCGCCTACTCCTTCTCCTTCTTCTACTCCTTCTGATTCACCCTCCAGACTTCACCTTCTCCTTCTCCTTCTTCTACTTCTTCTGATTTACCCTCCAGTCTTCAGCTTCTCCTTCTCCTTCTTCTGCTTCTTCTGATTCACCCTCCAGACTTCACCTTCTCCTTCTCCTTCTTCTGCTTCTTCTGATTCACCCTCCTGACTTCACCTTCTCCTTCTCCTTCTTCTGCTTCTTCTGATTCACCCTCCTGACTTCACCTTCTCCTTCTCCTTCTTCTACTTCTTCTGCTTCACCCTCCAGACTTCACCTTCTCCTTCTCCTTCTTCTACTTCTTCTGATTCACCCTCCAGACTTCACCTTCTCCTTCTCCTTCTTCTGCTTCTTCTGATTCACCCTCCAGACTTCACCTTCTCCTTCTCCTTATTCTGCTTCTTCTGATTCACCCTCCAGACTTCACCTTCTGCTTCTCCTTCTTCTGCTTCTTCTGATTCACCCTCCAGACTTCACCTTCTCCTTCTCCTTCTTCTGCTTCTTCTGATTCACCCTCCAGACTTCACCTTCTCCTTCTCCTTCTTCTACTTCTTCTGATTCACCCTCCAGACTTCATCTTCTCCTTCTCCTTCTTCTGCTTCTTCTGATTCACCCTCCAGACTTCACCTTCTCCTTCTCCTTCTTCTGCTTCTTCTGATTCACCCTCCAGCCTTCACCTTCTCCTTCTCCTTCTTCTACTTCTTCTGATTCACCCTCCAGACTTCACCTTCTCCTTCTCCTTCTTCAACTTCTTCTGATTCACCCTCCAGACTTCACCTTCTACTTCTCCTTCTTCTGCTTCTCCTGATTCACCCTCCAGACTTCACCTTCTCCTTCTCCTTCTTCTGCTTCTTCTGATTCACCCTCCAGACTTCACCTTCTCCTTCTCCTTCTTCTGCTTCTTCTGATTCACCCTTCAGACTTCACCTTCTCCTTCTCCTTCTTCTGCTTCTTCTGATTCACCCTCCAGACTTCGCCTACAACTTCTCCTTCTTCTACTTCTTCTGATTCACCCTCCAGACTTCACCTTCTCCTTCTCCTTCTTCTACTTCTTCTGATTTACCCTCCAGTCTTCACCTTCTCCTTCTCCTTCTTCTGCTTCTTCTGATTCACCCTCCAGACTTCACCTTCTCCTTCTCCTTCTTCTGCTTCTTCTGATTCACCCTCCTGACTTCACCTTCTCCTTCTCCTTCTTCTGCTTCTTCTGATTCACCCTCCTGACTTCACCTTCTCCTTCTCCTTCTTCTCCTTCTTCTGCTTCACCCTCCAGACTTCACCTTCTCCTTCTCCTTCTTCTACTTCTTCTGATTCACCCTCCAGACTTCACCTTCTCCTTCTCCTTCTTCTGCTTCTTCTGATTCACCCTCCAGACTTCACCTTCTCCTTCTCCTTATTCTGCTTCTTCTGATTCACCCTCCAGACTTCACCTTCTGCTTCTCCTTCTTCTGCTTCTTCTGATTCACCCTCCAGACTTCATCTTCTCCTTCTCCTTGTTCTGCTTCTTCTGATTCACCCTCCAGACTTCACCTTCTCCTTCTCCTTCTTCTGCTTCTTCTGATTCACCCTCCAGAATTCACCTTCTCCTTCTCCTTCTTCTACTTCTTCTGATTCACCCTCCAGACTTCACCTTCTCCTTCTCCTTCTTCTGCTTCTTCTGATTCACCCTCCAGACTTCACCTTCTCCTTCTCCTTCATCTGCTTCTTCTGATTCACCCTCCAGACTTCACCTTCTCCTTCTCCTTCTTCTACTTCTTCTGATTCACCCTCCAGACTTCATCTTCTCCTTCTCCTTGTTCTGCTTCTTCTGATTCACCCTCCAGACTTCACCTTCTCCTTCTCCTTCTTCTGCTTCTTCTGATTCACCCTCCAGACTTCACCTTCTCCTTCTCCTTCTTCTACTTCTTCTGATTCACCCTCCAGACTTCACCTTCTCCTTCTCCTTCTTCAACTTCTTCTGATTTACCCTCCAGACTTCACCTTCTACTTCTCCTTCTTCTGCTTCTCCTGATTCACCCTCCAGACTTCACCTTCTCCTTCTCCTTCTTCTGCTTCTTCTGATTCACCCTCCAGACTTCACCTTCTCCTTCTCCTTCTTCTGCTTCTTCTGATTCACCCTTCAGACTTCACCTTCTCCTTCTCCTTCTTCTGCTTCTTCTGATTCACCCTCCAGACCTCACCTTCTCCTTCTCCTTCTTCTACTTCTTCTGATTCACCCTCCAGACTTCATCTTCTCCTTCTCCTTCTTCTGCTTCTTCTGATTCACCCTCCAGACTTCACCTTCTCCTTCTCCTTCTTCTCCTTCTTCTGATTCACCCTCCAGACTTCACCTTCACCTTCTCCTTATTCTGCTTCTTCTGAATCACCCTCCAGACTTCACCTTCTCCTTCTCCTTCTTCTGCTTCTTCTGATTCACCCTCCAGACTTCACCTTCTCCTTCTCCTTCTTCTGCTTCTTCTGATTCACCCTCCAGACTTCACCTTCTCCTTCTCCTTCGTCTACTTCTTCTGATTCACCCTCCAGACTACACCTTCTCCTTCTCCTTCTTCTACTTCTTCTGATTCACCCTCCAGACTTCACCTTCTCCTTCTCCTTCTTCTGTTTCTTCTGATTCACCCTCCAGACTTCACCTTCTCCTTCTCCTTCTTCTACTACTTCTGATTCACCCTCCAGACTTCACCTTCTCCTTCTCCTTCTTCTACTTCTTCTGATTCACCCTCCAGACTTCATCTTCTCCTTCTCCTTCTTCTGCTTCTTCTGATTCACCCTCCAGACTTCACCTTCTCCTTCTCCTTCTTCTGCTTCTTCTGATTCACCCTCCAGACTTCACCTTCTCCTTCTCCTTCTTCTACTTCTTCTGATTCACCCTCCAGACTTAACCTTCTCCTTCTCCTTCTTCTACTTCTTCTGATTCACCCTCCAGTCTTCACCTTCTCCTTCTCCTTCTTCTGTTTCTTCTGCTTCACCCTCCAGACTTCACCTTCTCCTTCTCTTTCTTCTGCTTCTTCTGATTCACCCTCCAGACTTCACCTTCTCCTTCTCCTTCTTCTGATTCTTCTGATTCACCCTCCAGACTTCACCTTCTCCTTCTCCTTCTTCTGCTTCTTCTGATTCACCCTCCTGACTTCACCTTCTCCTTCTCCTTCTTCTACTTCTTCTGATTCACCCACCTGACTTCACCTTCTCCTTCTCCTTCTTCTACTTCTTCTGCTTCACACTCCAGACTTCACCTTCTCCTTCTCCTTCTTCTACTTCTTCTGATTCACCCTCCAGACTTCACCTTCTCCTTCTCCTTCTTCTGCTTCTTCTGATTCACCCTCCAGACTTCACCTTCTCCTTCTCCTTATTCTGCTTCTTCTGCTTCACCCTCCAGACTTCACCTTCTCCTTCTCCTTATTCTGCTTCTTCTGATTCACCCTCCAGACTTCACCTTCTCCTTCTCCTTCCTCTGCTTCTTCTGATTCACCCTCCAGACTTCACCTTCTCCTTCTCCTTCTTCTGATTCTTCTGATTCACCCTCCAGACTTCACCTTCTCCTTCTCCATCTTCTGCTTCTTCTGATTCACCCTCCTGACTTCACCTTCTCCTTCTCCTTCTTCTACTTCTTCTGATTCACCCTCCTGACTTCACCTTCTCCTTCTCCATCTTCTAATTCTCCTGCTTCACCCTCCAGACTTCAACTTCTCCTTCTCCTTCTTCTACCTCTTCTGATTCACCCTCCAGACTTCACCTTCTCCTTCTCCTTCTTCTGCTTCTTCTGATTCACCCTCCAGACTTCACCTTCTCCTTCTCCTTATTCTGCTTCTTCTGATTCACCCTCCAGACTTCACCTTCTCCTTCTCCTTCTTCTGCTTCTTCTGATTCACCCTGCAGACTTCACCTTCTCCTTCTCCTTCTTCTGCTTCTTCTGATTCACCCTCCAGACTTCACCTTCTCCTTCTCCTTCTTCTGCTTCTTCTGATTCACCCTCCAGACTTCACCTTCTCCTTCTCCTTCTTCTACTTCTTCTGATTCACCCTCCAGACTTCACCTTCTCCTTCTCTTTCTTCTGCTTCTTCTGATTCACCCTCCAGACTTCACCTTCTCCTTCTCCTTCTTCTGATTCTTCTGATTCACCCTCCAGACTTCACCTTCTCCTTCTCCTTCTTCTGCTTCTTCTGATTCACCCTCCTGACTTCACCTTCTCCTTCTCCTTCTTCTACTTCTTCTGATTCACCATCCTGACTTCACCTTCTCCTTCTCCTTCTTCTACTTCTTCTGCTTCACCCTCCAGACTTCACCTTCTCCTTCTCCTTCTTCCACTTCTTCTGATTCACCCTCCAGACTTGACCTTCTCCTTTTCCTTCTTCTACTTCTTCTGATTCACCCTCCAGACTTCACCTTCTCCTTCTCCTTCTTCTGCTTCTTCTGCTTCACCGTCCTGACTTCACCTTCTCCTTCTCTTTCTTCTGCTTCTTCTGATTCACCCTCCAGACTTCACCTTCTCCTTCTCCTTCTTCTGATTCTTCTGATTCACCCTCCAGACTTCACCTTCTCCTTCTCCTTCTTCTGCTTCTTCTGATTCACCCTCCTGACTTCACCTTCTCCTTCTCCTTCTTTTCCTTCTTCTGATTCACCATCCTGACTTCACCTTCTCCTTCTCCTTCTTCTACTTATTCTGCTTCATCCCCCTGACATCACCTGCTCCTTCTCCTTCTTCTGCTTCTTCTGATTCACCCTCCTAACTTCACCTTCTCCTTCTCCTTCTTCTGCTTCTTCTGATTCACCCGCCTGACTTCACCTTCTCCTTCTCCTTCCTCTGCTTCTTCTGATTCACCCTCCAGACTTCACCTTCTCCTTCTCCTTCTTCTGCTTCTTCTGATTCACCCTCCAGACTTCACCTTCTCCTTCTCCTTCTTCTGCTTCTTCTGATTCACCCTGCAGACTTCACCTTCTCCTTCTCCTTCTTCTGCTTCTTCTGATTCACCCTCCAGACTTCACCTTCTCCTTCTCCTTCTTCTGCTTCTTCTGATTCACCCTCCAGACTTCACCTTCTCCTTCTCCTTCTTCTACTTCTTCTGATTCACCCTCCAGACTTCACCTTCTCCTTCTCTTTCTTCTGCTTCTTCTGATTCACCCTCCAGACTTCACCTTCTCCTTCTCCTTCTTCTGATTCTTCTGATTCACCCTCCAGACTTCACCTTCTCCTTCTCCTTCTTCTGCTTCTTCTGATTCACCCTCCTGACTTCACCTTCTCCTTCTCCTTCTTCTACTTCTTCTGATTCACCATCCTGACTTCACCTTCTCCTTCTCCTTCTTCTACTTCTTCTGCTTCACCCTCCAGACTTCACCTTCTCCTTCTTCTACTTCTTCTGATTCACCCTCCTGACTTGACCTTCTCCTTTTCCTTCTTCTACTTCTTCTGATTCACCCTCCAGACTTCACCTTCTCCTTCTCCTTCTTCTGCTTCTTCTGCTTCACCGTCCTGACTTCACCTTCTCCTTCTCTTTCTTCTGCTTCTTCTGATTCACCCTCCAGACTTCACCTTCTCCTTCTCCTTCTTCTGATTCTTCTGATTCACCCTCCAGACTTCACCTTCTCCTTCTCCTTCTTCTGCTTCTTCTGATTCACCCTCCTGACTTCACCTTCTCCTTCTCCTTCTTTTCCTTCTTCTGATTCACCATCCTGACTTCACCTTCTCCTTCTCCTTCTTCTACTTATTCTGCTTCATCCCCCTGACATCACCTGCTCCTTCTCCTTCTTCTGCTTCTTCTGATTCACCCTCCTAACTTAACCTTCTCCTTCTCCTTCTTCTGCTTCTTCTGATTCACCCGCCTGACTTCACCTTCTCCTTCTCCTTCTTCTGCTTCTTCTGATTCACCCTCCAGACTTCATCTTCTCCTTCTCCTTCTTCTGCTTCTTCTGATTCACCCTCCAGACTTCACCTTCTCCTTCTCCTTCTTCTGCTTCTTCTGATTCACCCTCCAGACTACACCTTCTCCTTCTCCTTCTTCTACTTCTTTTGATTCACCCTCCAGACTTCACCTTCTCCTTCTCCTTCTTCTTTTTCTTCTGATTCACCCTCCAGACTTCACCTTCTCCTTCTCCTTCTTCTGCTTCTTCTGATTCACCCTCCAGACTTCACCTTCTCCTTCTCCTTCTTCTGCTTCTTCTGATTCACCCTCCAGACCTCACCTTCTCCTTCTCCTTCTTCTACTTCTTCTGATTCACCCTCCAGACTTCATCTTCTCCTTCTCCTTCTTCTGCTTCTTCTGATTCACCCTCCAGACTTCACCTTCTCCTTCTCCTTCTTCTGCTTCTTCTGATTCACCCTCCAGACTTCACCTTCTCCTTCTCCTTCTTCTACTTCGTCTGATTCACTCTCCAGACTTCACCTTCTCCTTCTCCTTCTTCTACTTCTTCTGATTCACCCTCCAGTCTTCACCTTCTCCTTCTCCTTCTTCTGTTTCTTCTGCTTCACCCTCCAGACTTCACCTTCTCCTTCTCTTTCTTCTGCTTCTTCTGATTCACCCTCCAGACTTCACCTTCTCCTTCTCCTTCTTCTGATTCTTCTGATTCACCCTACAGACTTCATCTTCTCCTTCTCCTTCTTCTGCTTCTTCTGATTCACCCTCCTGATTTCACCTTCTCCTTCTCCTTCTTCTACTTCTTCTGATTCACCCTCCTGACTTCACCTTCTCCTTCTCCTTCTTCTGCTTCACCCTCCAGACTTCACCTTCTCCTTCTCCTTCTTCTACTTCTTCTGATTCACCCTCCAGACTTCACCTTCTCCTTCTCCTTCTTCTGCTTCTTCTGATTCACCCTCCAGACTTCACCTTCTCCTTCTCCTTATTCTGCTTCTTCTCATTCACCCTCCAGACTTCACCTTCTCCTTCTCCTTCTTCTGCTTCTTCTGATTCACCCTCCAGACTTCACCTTCTCCTTCTACTTCTTCTGCTTCTTCTGATTCACCCTCCAGACTTCACCTTCTCCTTCTCCTTCCTCTGCTTCTTCTGATTCACTATCCAGACTTCACCTTCTCCTTCTCCTTCTTCTACTTCTTCTGATTCACCCTCCAGACTTCACCATCTCCTTCTCTTTCTTCTGCTTCTTCTGATTCACCCTCCAGACTTCACCTTCTCCTTCTCCTTCTTCTGATTCTTCTGATTCACCCTCCAGACTTCACCTTCTCCTTCTCCTTCTTCTGCTTCTTCTGATTCACCCTCCTGACTTCACCTTCTCCTTCTCCTTCTTCTACTTCTTCTGATTCACCCTCCTGACTTCACCTTCTCCTTCTCCTTCTTCTACTTCTTCTGCTTCACCCTCCAGACTTCACCTTCTCCTTCTCCTTCTTATACTTCTTCTGATTCAACCTCCAGACTTCACCATCTCCTTCTCCTTCTTCTACTTCTTCTGATTCTCCCTCCAGACTTCACCTTCTCCTTCTCCTTCATCTACTTCTTCTGATTCACCCTCCAGACTTCACCTTCTCCTTCTCCTTCTTCTGCTTCTTCTGATTCACCCTCCAGACTTCACCTTCTCCTTCTCCTTCTTCTGCTTCTTCTGATTCACCCTCCAGACTTCACCTTCTCCTTCTCCTTCTTCTACTTCTTCTGATTCACCCTCCAGACTTCACCTTCTCCTTCTCCTTCTTCTGCTTCTTCTGATTCACCCTCCAGACTTCACCATCTCCTTCTCCTTCTTCTGCTTCTTCTGATTCACCCCCCAGACTTCACCTTCTCCTTCTCCTTCTTCTACTTCTTCTGATTCACCCACCTGACTTCACCTTCTCCTTCTCCTTCTTCTACTTCTTCTGCTTCACCCTCCAGACTTCACCTTCTCCTTCTCCTTCTTCTACTTCTTCTGATTCACCCTCCAGACTTCACCTTCTCCTTCTCCTTCTTCTGCTTCTTCTGATTCACCCTCCAGACTTCACCTTCTCCTTCTCCTTATTCTGCTTCTTCTGCTTCACCCTCCAGACTTCACCTTCTCCTTCTCCTTATTCTGCTTCTTCTGATTCACCCTCCAGACTTCACCTTCTCCTTCTCCTTCCTCTGCTTCTTCTGATTCACCCTCCAGACTTCACCTTCTCCTTCTCCTTCTTCTGATTCTTCTGATTCACCCTCCAGACTTCACCTTCTCCTTCTCCATCTTCTGCTTCTTCTGATTCACCCTCCTGACTTCACCTTCTCCTTCTCCTTCTTCTACTTCTTCTGATTCACCCTCCTGACTTCACCTTCTCCTTCTCCATCTTCTAATTCTCCTGCTTCACCCTCCAGACTTCAACTTCTCCTTCTCCTTCTTCTACCTCTTCTGATTCACCCTCCAGACTTCACCTTCTCCTTCACCTTCTTCTGCTTCTTCTGATTCACCCTCCAGACTTCACCTTCTCCTTCTCCTTATTCTGCTTCTTCTGATTCACCCTCCAGACTTCACCTTCTCCTTCTCCTTCTTCTGCTTCTTCTGATTCACCCTGCAGACTTCACCTTCTCCTTCTCCTTCTTCTGCTTCTTCTGATTCACCCTCCAGACTTCACCTTCTCCTTCTCCTTCTTCTGCTTCTTCTGATTCACCCTCCAGACTTCACCTTCTCCTTCTCCTTCTTCTACTTCTTCTGATTCACCCTCCAGACTTCACCTTCTCCTTCTCTTTCTTCTGCTTCTTCTGATTCACCCTCCAGACTTCACCTTCTCCTTCTCCTTCTTCTGATTCTTCTGATTCACCCTCCAGACTTCACCTTCTCCTTCTCCTTCTTCTGCTTCTTCTGATTCACCCTCCTGACTTCACCTTCTCCTTCTCCTTCTTCTACTTCTTCTGATTCACCATCCTGACTTCACCTTCTCCTTCTCCTTCTTCTACTTCTTCTGCTTCACCCTCCAGACTTCACCTTCTCCTTCTCCTTCTTCCACTTCTTCTGATTCACCCTCCAGACTTGACCTTCTCCTTTTCCTTCTTCTACTTCTTCTGATTCACCCTCCAGACTTCACCTTCTCCTTCTCCTTCTTCTGCTTCTTCTGCTTCACCGTCCTGACTTCACCTTCTCCTTCTCTTTCTTCTGCTTCTTCTGATTCACCCTCCAGACTTCACCTTCTCCTTCTCCTTCTTCTGATTCTTCTGATTCACCCTCCAGACTTCACCTTCTCCTTCTCCTTCTTCTGCTTCTTCTGATTCACCCTCCTGACTTCACCTTCTCCTTCTCCTTCTTTTCCTTCTTCTGATTCACCATCCTGACTTCACCTTCTCCTTCTCCTTCTTCTACTTATTCTGCTTCATCCCCCTGACATCACCTGCTCCTTCTCCTTCTTCTGCTTCTTCTGATTCACCCTCCTAACTTCACCTTCTCCTTCTCCTTCTTCTGCTTCTTCTGATTCACCCGCCTGACTTCACCTTCTCCTTCTCCTTCCTCTGCTTCTTCTGATTCACCCTCCAGACTTCACCTTCTCCTTCTCCTTCTTCTGCTTCTTCTGATTCACCCTCCAGACTTCACCTTCTCCTTCTCCTTCTTCTGCTTCTTCTGATTCACCCTGCAGACTTCACCTTCTCCTTCTCCTTCTTCTGCTTCTTCTGATTCACCCTCCAGACTTCAACTTCTCCTTCTCCTTCTTCTGCTTCTTCTGATTCACCCTCCAGACTTCACCTTCTCCTTCTCCTTCTTCTACTTCTTCTGATTCACCCTCCAGACTTCACCTTCTCCTTCTCTTTCTTCTGCTTCTTCTGATTCACCCTCCAGACTTCACCTTCTCCTTCTCCTTCTTCTGATTCTTCTGATTCACCCTCCAGACTTCACCTTCTCCTTCTCCTTCTTCTGCTTCTTCTGATTCACCCTCCTGACTTCACCTTCTCCTTCTCCTTCTTCTACTTCTTCTGATTCACCATCCTGACTTCACCTTCTCGTTCTCCTTCTTCTACTTCTTCTGCTTCACCCTCCAGACTTCACCTTCTCCTTCTCCTTCTTCTACTTCTTCTGATTCACCCTCCTGACTTGACCTTCTCCTTTTCCTTCTTCTACTTCTTCTGATTCACCCTCCAGACTTCACCTTCTCCTTCTCCTTCTTCTGCTTCTTCTGCTTCACCGTCCTGACTTCACCTTCTCCTTCTCTTTCTTCTGCTTCTTCTGATTCACCCTCCAGACTTCACCTTCTCCTTCTCCTTCTTCTGATTCTTCTGATTCACCCTCCAGACTTCACCTTCTCCTTCTCCTTCTTCTGCTTCTTCTGATTCACCCTCCTGACTTCACCTTCTCCTTCTCCTTCTTTTCCTTCTTCTGATTCACCATCCTGACTTCACCTTCTCCTTCTCCTTCTTCTACTTATTCTGCTTCATCCCCCTGACATCACCTGCTCCTTCTCCTTCTTCTGCTTCTTCTGATTCACCCTCCTAACTTAACCTTCTCCTTCTCCTTCTTCTGCTTCTTCTGATTCACCCGCCTGACTTCACCTTCTCCTTCTCCTTCTTCTGCTTCTTCTGATTCACCCTCCAGACTTCACCTTCTCCTTCTCCTTCTTCTGCTTCTTCTGATTCATCCTCCAGACTTCACCTTCTCCTTCTCCTTCTTCTGCTTCTTCTGATTCACCCTCCAGACTACACCTTCTCCTTCTCCTTCTTCTGCTTCTTCTGATTCATCCTCCAGACTTCACCTTCTCCTTCTCCTTCTTCTGCTTCTTCTGATTCACCCTCCAGACTACACCTTCTCCTTCTCCTTCTTCTACTTCTTTTGATTCACCCTCCAGACTTCACCTTCTCCTTCTCCTTCTTCTTTTTCTTCTGATTCACCCTCCAGACTTCACCTTCTCCTTCTCCTTCTTCTGCTTCTTCTGATTCACCCTCCAGACTTCACCTTCTCCTTCTCCTTCTTCTGCTTCTTCTGATTCACCCTCCAGACCTCACCTTCTCCTTCTCCTTCTTCTACTTCTTCTGATTCACCCTCCAGACTTCATCTTCTCCTTCTCCTTCTTCTGCTTCTTCTGATTCACCCTCCAGACTTCACCTTCTCCTTCTCCTTCTTCTGCTTCTTCTGATTCACCCTCCAGACTTCACCTTCTCCTTCTCCTTCTTCTACTTCTTCTGATTCACTCTCCAGACTTCACCTTCTCCTTCTCCTTCTTCTACTTCTTCTGATTCACCCTCCAGTCTTCACCTTCTCCTTCTCCTTCTTCTGTTTCTTCTGCTTCACCCTCCAGACTTCACCTTCTCCTTCTCTTTCTTCTGCTTCTTCTGATTCACCCTCCAGACTTCACCTTCTCCTTCTCCTTCTTCTGATTCTTCTGATTCACCCTACAGACTTCACCTTCTCCTTCTCCTTCTTCTGCTTCTTCTGATTCACCCTCCTGATTTCACCTTCTCCTTCTCCTTCTTCTACTTCTTCTGATTCACCCTCCTGACTTCACCTTCTCCTTCTCCTTCTTCTGCTTCACCCTCCAGACTTCACCTTCTCCTTCTCCTTCTTCTACTTCTTCTGATTCACCCTCCAGACTTCACCTTCTCCTTCTCCTTCTTCTGCTTCTTCTGATTCACCCTCCAGACTTCACCTTCTCCTTCTCCTTATTCTGCTTCTTCTCATTCACCCTCCAGACTTCACCTTCTCCTTCTCCTTCTTCTGCTTCTTCTGATTCACCCTCCAGACTTCACCTTCTCCTTCTACTTCTTCTGCTTCTTCTGATTCACCCTCCAGACTTCACCTTCTCCTTCTCCTTCCTCTGCTTCTTCTGATTCACTATCCAGACTTCACCTTCTCCTTCTCCTTCTTCTACTTCTTCTGATTCACCCTCCAGACTTCACCATCTCCTTCTCTTTCTTCTGCTTCTTCTGATTCACCCTCCAGACTTCACCTTCTCCTTCTCCTTCTTCTGATTCTTCTGATTCACCCTCCAGACTTCACCTTCTCCTTCTCCTTCTTCTGCTTCTTCTGATTCACCCTCCTGACTTCACCTTCTCCTTCTCCTTCTTCTATTTCTTCTGATTCACCCTCCTGACTTCACCTTCTCCTTCTCCTTCTTCTACTTCTTCTGCTTCACCCTCCAGACTTCACCTTCTCCTTCTCCTTCTTATACTTCTTCTGATTCAACCTCCAGACTTCACCATCTCCTTCTCCTTCTTCTACTTCTTCTGATTCTCCCTCCAGACTTCACCTTCTCCTTCTCCTTCATCTACTTCTTCTGATTCACCCTCCAGACTTCACCTTCTCCTTCTCCTTCTTCTGCTTCTTCTGATTCACCCTCCAGACTTCACCTTCTCCTTCTCCTTCTTCTGCTTCTTCTGATTCACCCTCCAGACTTCACCTTCTCCTTCTCCTTCTTCTACTTCTTCTGATTCACCCTCCAGACTTCACCTTCTCCATCTCCTTCTTCTGCTTCTTCTGATTCACCCTCCAGACTTCACCTTCTCCTTCTCCTTCGTCTACTTCTTCTGATTCACCCTCCAGACTACACCTTCTCCTTCTCCTTCTTCTACATCTTCTGATTCACCCTCCAGACTTCACCTTCTCCTTCTCCTTCTTCTGTTTCTTCTGATACACCGTCCAGACTTCACCTTCTCCTTCTCCTTCTTCTACTACTTCTGATTCACCCTCCAGACTTCACCTTCTCCTTCTCCTTCTTCTACTTCTTCTGATTCACCCTCCAGACTTCATCTTCTCCTTCTCCTTCTTCTGCTTCTTCTGATTCACCCTCCAGACTTCACCTTCTCCCTCTCCTTCTTCTCCTTCTTCTGATTCACCCTCCAGACTTCACCTTCTCCTTCTCCTTCTTCTACTTCTTCTGATTCACCCTCCAGACTTCACCTTCTCCTTCTCCTTCTTCCACTTCTTCTGATTCACCCTCCAGTCTTCACCTTCTCCTTCTCCTTCTTCTGTTTCTTCTGCTTCACCCTCCAGACTTCACCTTCTCCTTCTCTTTCTTCTGCTTCTTCTGATTCACCCTCCAGACTTCACCTTCTCCTTCTCCTTCTTCTGATTCTTCTGATTCACCCTCCAGACTTCACCTTCTCCTTCTCCTTCTTCTGCTTCTTCTGATTCACCCTCCTGACTTCACCTTCTCCTTCTCCTTCTTCTACTTCTTCTGATTCACCCTCCTGACTTCACCTTCTCCTTCTCCTTCTTCTACTTCTTCTGCTTCACCCTCCAGACTTCACCTTCTCCTTCTCCTTCTTCTACTTCTTCTGATTCACCCTCCAGACTTCATCTTCTCCTTCTCCTTCTTCTGCTTCTTCTGTTTCACCCTCCAGACTTCACCTTCTCCTTCTCCTTAATCTGCTTCTTCTGATTCACCCTCCAGACTTCACCTTCTCCTTCTCCTTATTCTGCTTCTTCTGATTCACCCTCCAGACTTCACCTTCTCCTTCTCCTTCTTCTGCTTCTTCTGATTCACCCTCCTGACTTCACCTTCTCCTTCTCCTTCTTCTACTTCTTCTGATTCACCCTCCTGACTTCACCTTCTCCTTCTCCTTCTTCTACTTCTTCTGCTTCACCCTCCAGACTTCACCTTCTCCTTCTCCTTCTTCTACTTCTTCTGATTCACCCTCCAGACTTCACCTTCTCCTTCTCCTTCTTCTGCTTCTTCTGATTCACCCTCCATACTTCACCTTCACTTCTCCTTATTCTGCTTCTTCTGATTCACCCTCCAGACTTCAACTTCTCCTTCTCCTTCTTCTGCTTCTTCTGATTCACCCTCCAGACTTCACCTTCTCCTTCTCCTTCTTCTGCTTCTTCTGATTCACCCTCCAGACTTCACCTTCTCCTTCTCCTTCTTCTGCTTCTTCTGATTCACCCTCCAGACTTCACCTTCTCCTTCTCCTTCTTCTACTTCTTCTGATTCACCCTCCAGACTTCACCTTCTCCTTCTCTTTCTTCTGCTTCTTCTGATTCACCCTCCAGACTTCACCTTCTCCTTCTCCTTCTTCTACTTCTTCTGATTCACCCTCCAGACTTCATCTTCTCCTTCTCCTTCTTCTGCTTCTTCTGATTCACCCTCCAGACTTCACCTTCTCCTTCTCCTTCTTCTACTTCTTCTGATTCACCCTCCAGACTTCACCTTCTCCTTATCCTTCTTCCACTTCTTCTGATTCACCCTCCAGTCTTCACCTTCTCCTTCTCCTTCTTCTGTTTCTTCTGCTTCACCCTCCAGACTTCACCTTCTCCTTCTCTTTCTTCTGCTTCTTCTGATTCACCCTCCAGACTTCACCTTCTCCTTTTCCTTCTTCTGATTCTTCTGATTCACCCTCCAGACTTCACCTTCTCCTTCTCCTTCTTCTGCTTCTTCTGATTCACCCTCCTGACTTCACCTTCTCCTTCTCCTTCTTCTACTTCTTCTGATTCACCCTCCTGACTTCACCTTCTCCTTCTCCTTCTTCTACTTCTTCTGCTTCACCCGCCAGACTTCACCTTCTCCTTCTCCTTCTTCTACTTCTTCTGATTCACCCTCCAGACTTCATCTTCTCCTTCTCCTTCTTCTGCTTCTTCTGATTCACCCTCCAGACTTTACCTTCTCCTTCTCCTTATTCTGCTTCTTCTGATTCACCCTCCAGACTTCACCTTCTCCTTCTCCTTATTCTGCTTCTTCTGATTCACCCTCCAGACTTCACCTTCTCCTTCTCCTTCTTCTACTTCTTCTGATTCACCCTCCTGACTTGACCATCTCCTTTTCCTTCTTCTACTTCTTCTGATTCACCCTCCAGACTTCACCTTCTCCTTCTCCTTCTTCTGCTTCTTCTGCTTCACCGTCCTGACTTCACCTTCTCCTTCTCTTTCTTCTGCTTCTTCTGATTCACCCTCCAGACTTCACCTTCTCCTTCTCCTTCTTCTGATTCTTCTGATTCACCCTCCAGACTTCACCTTCTCCTTCTCCTTCTTCTGCTTCTTCTGATTCACCCTCCTGACTTCACCTTCTCCTTCTCCTTCTTTTCCTTCTTCTGATTCACCATCCTGACTTCACCTTCTCCTTCTCCTTCTTCTACTTATTCTGCTTCATCCCCCTGACATCACCTGCTCCTTCTCCTTCTTCTGCTTCTTCTGATTCACCCTCCTAACTTAACCTTCTCCTTCTCCTTCTTCTGCTTCTTCTGATTCACCCGCCTGACTTCACCTTCTCCTTCTCCTTCTTCTGCTTCTTCTGATTCACCCTCCAGACTTCACCTTCTCCTTCTCCTTCTTCTGCTTCTTCTGATTCACCCTCCAGACTTCACCTTCTCCTTCTCCTTCTTCTGCTTCTTCTGATTCACCCTCCAGACTACACCTTCTCCTTCTCCTTCTTCTACTTCTTCTGATTCACCCTCCAGACTTCACCTTCTCCTTCTCCTTCTTCTTTTTCTTCTGATTCACCCTCCAGACTTCACCTTCTCCTTCTCCTTCTTCTGCTTCTTCTGATTCACCATCCAGACTTCACCTTCTCCTTCTCCTTCTTCTGCTTCTTCTGATTCACCCTCCAGACCTCACCTTCTCCTTCTCCTTCTTCTACTTCTTCTGATTCACCCTCCAGACTTCATCTTCTCCTTCTCCTTCTTCCGCTTCTTCTGATTCACCCTCCAGACTTCACCTTCTCCTTCTCCTTCTTCTGCTTCTTCTGATTCACCCTGCAGACTTCACCTTCTCCTTCTCCTTCTTCTACTTCTTCTGATTCACTCTCCAGACTTCACCTTCTCCTTCTCCTTCTTCTACTTCTTCTGATTCACCCTCCAGTCTTCACCTTCTCCTTCTCCTTCTTCTGTTTCTTCTGCTTCACCCTCCAGACTTCACCTTCTCCTTCTCTTTCTTCTGCTTCTTCTGATTCACCCTCCAGACTTCACCTTCTCCTTCTCCTTCTTCTGATTCTTCTGATTCACCCTACAGACTTCACCTTCTCCTTCTCCTTCTTCTGCTTCTTCTGATTCACCCTCCTGATGTCACCTTCTCCTTCTCCTTCTTCTACTTCTTCTGATTCACCCTCCTGACTTCACCTTCTCCTTCTCCTTCTTCTGCTTCACCCTCCAGACTTCACCTTCTCCTTCTCCTTCTTCTACTTCTTCTGATTCACCCTCCAGACTTCACCTTCTCTTTCTCCTTCTTCTGCTTCTTCTGATTCACCCTCCAGACTTCACCTTCTCCTTCTCCTTATTCTGCTTCTTCTCATTCACCCTCCAGACTTCACCTTCTCCTTCTCCTTCTTCTGCTTCTTCTGATTCACCCTCCAGACTTCACCTTCTCCTTCTACTTCTTCTGCTTCTTCTGATTCACCCTCCAGACTTCACCTTCTCCTTCTCCTTCCTCTGCTTCTTCTGATTCACTATCCAGACTTCACCTTCTCCTTCTCCTTCTTCTACTTCTTCTGATTCACCCTCCAGACTTCACCATCTCCTTCTCTTTCTTCTGCTTCTTCTGATTCACCCTCCAGACTTCACCTTCTCCTTCTCCTTCTTCTGATTCTTCTGATTCACCCTCCAGACTTCACCTTCTCCTTCTCCTTCTTCTGCTTCTTCTGATTCACCCTCCTGACTTCACCTTCTCCTTCTCCTTCTTCTACTTCTTCTGATTCACCCTCCTGACTTCACCTTCTCCTTCTCCTTCTTCTACTTCTTCTGCTTCACCCTCCAGACTTCACCTTCTCCTTCTCCTTCTTCTACTTCTTCTGATTCAACCTCCAGACTTCACCTTCTCCTTCTCCTTCTTCTACTTCTTCTGATTCTCCCTCCAGACTTCACCTTCTCCTTCTCCTTCTTCTACTTCTTCTGATTCACCCTCCAGACTTCACCTTCTCCTTCTCCTTCTTCTGCTTCTTCTGATTCACCCTCCAGACTTCACCTTCTCCTTCTCCTTCTTCTGCTTCTTCTGATTCACCCTCCAGACTTCACCTTCTCCTTCTCCTTCTTCTACTTCTTCTGATTCACCCTCCAGACTTCACCTTCTCCATCTCCTTCTTCTGCTTCTTCTGATTCACCCTCCAGACTTCACCTTCTCCTTCTCCTTCGTCTACTTCTTCTGATTCACCCTCCAGACTACACCTTCTCCTTCTCCTTCTTCTACTTCTTCTGATTCACCCTCCAGACTTCACCTTCTCCTTCTCCTTCTTCTGTTTCTTCTGATACACCGTCCAGACTTCACCTTCTCCTTCTCCTTCTTCTCCTTCTTCTGATTCACCCTCCAGACTTCATCTTCTCCTTCTCCTTCTTCTGCTTCTTCTGATTCACCCTCCAGACTTCACCTTCTCCTTCTCCTTCTTCTCCTTCTTCTGATTCACCCTCCAGACTTCACCTTCTCCTTCTCCTTCTTCTACTTCTTCTGATTCACCCTCCAGACTTCACCTTCTCCTTCTCCTTCTTCCACTTCTTCTGATTCACCCTCCAGTCTTCACCTTCTCCTTCTCCTTCTTCTGTTTCTTCTGCTTCACCCTCCAGACTTCACCTTCTCCTTCTCTTTCTTCTGCTTCTTCTGATTCACCCTCCAGACTTCACCTTCTCCTTCTCCTTCTTCTGATTCTTCTGATTCACCCTCCAGACTTCACCTTCTCCTTCTCCTTCTTCTGCTTCTTCTGATTCACCCTCCTGACTTCACCTTCTCCTTCTCCTTCTTCTACTTCTTCTGATTCACCCTCCTGACTTCACCTTCTCCTTCTCCTTCTTCTACTTCTTCTGCTTCACCCTCCAGACTTCACCTTCTCCTTCTCCTTCTTCTACTTCTTCTGATTCACCCTCCAGACTTCATCTTCTCCTTCTCCTTCTTCTGCTTCTTCTGTTTCACCCTCCAGACTTCACCTTCTCCTTCTCCTTATTCTGCTTCTTCTGATTCACCCTCCAGACTTCACCTTCTCCTTCTCCTTATTCTGCTTCTTCTGATTCACCCTCCAGACTTCACCTTCTCCTTCTCCTTCTTCTGCTTCTTCTGATTCACCCTCCTGACTTCACCTTCTCCTTCTCCTTCTTCTACTTCTTCTGATTCACCCTCCTGACTTCACCATCTCCTTCTCCTTCTTGTACTTCTTCTGCTTCACCCTCCAGACTTCACCTTCTCCTTCTCCTTCTTCTACTTCTTCTGATTCACCCTCCAGACTTCACCTTCTCCTTCTCCTTCTTCTGCTTCTTCTGATTCACCCTCCATACTTCACCTTCACTTCTCCTTATTCTGCTTCTTCTGATTCACCCTCCAGACTTCAACTTCTCCTTCTCCTTCTTCTGCTTCTTCTGATTCACCCTCCAGACTTCACCTTCTCCTTCTCCTTCTTCTGCTTCTTCTGATTCACCCTCCAGACTTCACCTTCTCCTTCTCCTTCTTCTGCTTCTTCTGATTCACCCTCCAGACTTCACCTTCTCCTTCTCCTTCTTCTACTTCTTCTGATTCACCCTCCAGACTTCACCTTCTCCTTCTCTTTCTTCTGCTTCTTCTGATTCACCCTCCAGACTTCACCTTCCCCTTCTCCTTCTTCTACTTCTTCTGATTCACCCTCCAGACTTCATCTTCTCCTTCTCCTTCTTCTGCTTCTTCTGATTCACCCTCCAGACTTCACCTTCTCATTCTCCTTCTTCTACTTCTTCTGATTCACCCTCCAGATTTCACCTTCTCCTTATCCTTCTTCCACTTCTTCTGATTCACCCTCCAGTCTTCACCTTCTCCTTCTCCTTCTTCTGTTTCTTCTGCTTCAACCTCCAGACTTCACCTTCTCCTTCTCTTTCTTCTGCTTCTTCTGATTCACCCTCCAGACTTCACCTTCTCCTTTTCCTTCTTCTGATTCTTCTGATTCACCCTCCAGACTTCACCTTCTCCTTCTCCTTCTTCTGCTTCTTCTGATTCACCCTCCTGACTTCACCTTCTCCTTCTCCTTCTTCTACTTCTTCTGATTCACCCTCCTGACTTCACCTTCTCCTTCTCCTTCTTCTACTTCTTCTGCTTCACCCGCCAGACTTCACCTTCTCCTTCTCCTTCTTCTACTTCTTCTGATTCACCCTCCAGACTTCATCTTCTCCTTCTCCTTCTTCTGCTTCTTCTGATTCACCCTCCAGACTTCACCTTCTCCTTCTCCTTATTCTGCTTCTTCTGATTCACCCTCCAGACTTCACCTTCTCCTTCTCCTTATTCTGCTTCTTCTGATTCACCCTCCAGACTTCACCTTCTCCTTCTCCTTCTTCTGCTTCTTCTGATTCACCCTCCTGACTTCACCTTCTCCTTCTCCTTCTTCTGCTTCTTCTGTTTCACCCTCCAGACTTCACCTTCTCCTTCTCCTTCTTCTACTTCTTCTGATTCACCCTCCAGACCTCACCTTCTCCTTCTCCTTCTTCTACTTCTTCTGATTCACCCTCCAGATTTCATCTTCTCCTTCTCCTTCTTCTACTTCTTCTGCTTCATCCCCCTGACATCACCTGCTCCTTCTCCTTCTTCTGCTTCTTCTGATTCACCCTCCTAACTTCACCGTCTCCTTCTCCTTCTTCTGCTTCTTCTGATTCACCCTCCTGACTTCACCTTCTCCTTCTCCTTCTTCTGCTTCTTCTGATTCACCCTCCAGACTTCACCTTCTCCTTCTCTTTCTTCTGCTTCTTCTGATTCACCCTCCAGACTTCACCTTCTCCTTCTCCTTCTTCTGATTCTTCTGATTCACCCTCCAGACTTCACCTTCTCCTTCTCCTTCTTCTGCTTCTTCTGATTCACCCTCCTGACTTCACCTTCTCCTTCTCCTTCTTCTACTTCTTCTGATTCACCCTCCAGACTTGACCTTCTCCTTCTCCTTCTTCTACTTATTCTGATTCACCCTCCAGACTTCACCTTCTCCTTCTCCTTCTTCTGCTTCTTCTGCTTCACCGTCCTGACTTCACCTTCTCCTTCTCCTTCTTCTACTTCTTCTGCTTCATCCCGCTGACATCACCTGCTCCTTCTCCTTCTTCTGCTTCTTCTGATTCACCCTCCTAACTTCACCTTCTCCTTCTCCTTCTTCTGCTTCTTCTGCTTCACCCTCCTGACTTCACCTTCTCCTTCTCCTTCTTCTGCTTCTTCTGATTCACCCTCCAGACTTCACCTTCTCCTTCTCCTTCTTCTGCTTCTTCTGATTCACCCTCCAGACTTCACCTTCTCCTTCTCCTTCTTCTGATTCTTCTGATTCACCCTCCAGACTTCACCTTCTCCTTCTCCTTCTTCTGCTTCTTCTGATTCACCCTCCTGACTTCACCTTCTCCTTCTCCTTCTTCTACTTCTTCTGCTTCACCCTCCAGACTTCACCTTCTCCTTCTCCTTCTTCTGCTTCTTCTGATTCACCCTCCAGACTTCTCCTTCTCCTTCTCCTTCGTCTACTTCTTCTGATTCACCCTCCAGACTACACCTTCTCCTTCTCCTTCTTCTACTTCTTCTGATTCACCCTCCAGACTTCACCTTCTCCTTCTCCTTCTTCTGTTTCTTCTGATTCACCGTCCAGACTTCACCTTCTCCTTCTCCTTCTTCTACTACTTCTGATTCACCCTCCAGACTTCACCTTCTCCTTCTCCTTCTTCTACTTCTTCTGATTCACCCTCCAGACTTCATCTTCTCCTTCTCCTTCTTCTGCTTCTTCTGATTCACCCTCCAGACTTCACCTTCTCCTTCTCCTTCTTCTGCTTCTTCTGATTCACCCTCCAGACTTCACCTTCTCCTTCTCCTTCTTCTACTTCTTCTGATTCACCCTCCAGACTTCACCTTCTCCTTCTCCTTCTTCTACTTCTTCTGATTCACCCTCCAGTCTTCACCTTCTCCTTCTCCTTCTTCTGTTTCTTCTGCTTCACCCTCCAGACTTCACCTTCTCCTTCTCTTTCTTCTGCTTCTTCTGATTCACCCTCCAGACTTCACCTTCTCCTTCTCCTTCTTCTGATTCTTCTGATTCACCCTCCGGACTTCACCTTCTCCTTCTCCTTCTTCTGCTTCTTCTGATTCACCCTCCTGACTTCACCTTCTCCTTCTCCTTCTTCTACTTCTTCTGCTTCACCCTCCAGACTTCACCTTCTCCTTCTCCTTCTTCTACTTCTTCTGATTCACCCTCCAGACTTCATCTTCTCCTTCTCCTTCTTCTGCTTCTTCTGATTCACCCTCCAGACTTCACCTTCTCCTTCTCCTTATTCTGCTTCTTCTGATTCACCCTTCAGACTTCACCTTCTCCTTCTCCTTATTCTGCTTCTTCTGATTCACCCTCCAGACTTCACCTTCTCCTTCTCCTTCCTCTGCTTCTTCTGATTCACCCTCCAGACTTCACCTTCTCCTTCTCCTTCTTCTGATTCTTCTGATTCACCCTCCAGACTTCACCTTCTCCTTCTCCTTCTTCTGCTTCTTCTGATTCACCCTCCTGACTTCACCTTCTCCTTCTCCTTCTTCTACTTCTTCTGATTCACCCTCCTGACTTCACCTTCTCCTTCTCCTTCTTCTACTTCTTCTGCTTCACCCTCCAGACTTCACCTTCTCCTTCTCCTTCTTCTACTTCTTCTGATTCACCCTCCAGACTTCACCTTCTCCTTCTTCTGCTTCTTCTGATTCACCCTCCAGACTTCACCTTCTCCTTCTCCTTATTCTGCTTCTTCTGATTCACCCTCCAGACTTCACCTTCTCCTTCTCCTTCTTCTGCTTCTTCTGATTCACACTCCAGACTTCACCTTCTCCTTCTCCTTCTTCTACTTCTTCTGATTCACCCTCCAGACTTCACCTTCTCCTTCTCTTTCTTCTGCTTCTTCTGATTCACCCTCCAGACTTCACCTTCTCCTTCTCCTTCTTCTGATTCTTCTGATTCACCCTCCAGACTTCACCTTCTCCTTCTCTTTCTTCTGCTTCTTCTGATTCACCCTCCAGACTTCACCTTCTCCTTCTCCTTCTTCTGATTCTTCTGATTCACCCTCCAGACTTCACCTTCTTCTTCTCCTTCTTCTGCTTCTTCTGATTCACCCTCCTGACTTCACCTTCTCCTTCTCCTTCTTCTACTTCTTCTGATTCACCCTCCTGACTTCACCTTCTCCTTCTCCTTCTTCTACTTCTTCTGCTTCACCCTCCAGACTTCACCTTCTCCTTCTCCTTCTTCTACTTCTTCTGATGATTCACCCTCCAGACTTGACCTTCTCCTTCTCCTTCTTCTGCTTCTTCTGATTCACCCTCCAGACTTCACCTTCTCCTTCTCCTTCTTCTACTTCTTCTGCTTCATCCCCCTGACATCACCTGCTCCTTCTCCTTCTTCTGCTTCTTCTGATTCACCCTCCTAACTTCACCTTCTCCTTCTCCTTCTTCTGCTTCTTCTGATTCACCCTCCTGACTTCACCTTCTCCTTCTCCTTCTTCTGCTTCTTCTGATTCACCCTCCAGACTTCACCTTCTCCTTCTCCTTCTTCTGCTTCTTCTGATTCACCCTCCAGACTTCACCTTCTCCTTCTCCTTCTTCTGCTTCTTCTGATTCACCCTCCAGACCTCACCTTCTCCTTCTCCTTCTTCTACTTCTTCTGATTCACCCTCCAGACTTCATCTTCTCCTTCTCCTTCTTCTGCTTCTTCTGATTCACCCTCCAGACTTCACCTTCTCCTTCTCCTTCTTCTGCTTCTTCTGATTCACCCTCCAGACATCACCTTCTCCTTCTCCTTCTTCTACTTCTTCTGATTCACCCTCCAGACTTCACCTTCTCCTTCTCCTTCTTCTACTTCTTCTGATTCACCCTCCAGTCTTCACCTTCTCCTTCTCCTTCTTCTGTTTCTTCTGCTTCACCCTCCAGACTTCACCTTCTCCTTCTCTTTCTTCTGCTTCTTCTGATTCACCCTCCAGACTTCACCTTCTCCTTCTCCTTCTTCTGATTCTTCTGATACACCCTCCAGACTTCACCTTCTCCTTCTCCTTCTTCTGCTTCTTCTGATTCACCCTCCTGACTTCACCTTCTCCTTCTCCTTCTTCTACTTCTTCTGATTCACTCTCCTGACTTCACCTTCTCCTTCTCCTTCTTCTACTTCTTCTGCTTCACCCTCCAGACTTCACCTTCTCCTTCTCCTTCTTCTACTTCTTCTGATTCACCCTTCAGACTTCACCTTCTCCTTCTCCTTTTTCTGCTTCTTCTGATTCACCCTCCAGACTTCACCTTCTCCTTCACCTTATTCTGCTTCTTCTGATTCACCCTCCAGACTTCACCTTCTCCTTCTCCTTCTTCTGCTTCTTCTGATTCACCCTCCAGACTTCACCTTCTCCTTTTCCTTCTTCTGCTTCTTCTGATTCACCCTCCAGACTTCACCTTCTCCTTCTTCTTCGTCTACTTCTTCTGATTCACCCTCCAGACAACACCTTCTCCTTCTCCTTCTTCTACTTCTTCTGATTCACCCTCAAGACTTCACCTTCTCCTTCTCCTTCTTCTGCGTCTTCTGATTCACCCTCCTGACTTCACCTTCTCCTTCTCCTTCTTCTACTTCTTCTGATTCACCCTCCAGACCTCACCTTCTCCTTCTCCTTCTTCTACTTCTTCTGATTCACCCTCCTGACTTCATCTTCTCCTTCTCCTTCTTCTACTTCTTCTGCTTCATCCCCCTGACATCACCTGCTCCTTCTCCTTCTTCTGCTTCTTCTGATTCACCCTCCTAACTTCACCGTCTCCTTCTCCTTCTTCTGCTTCTTCTGATTCACCCTCCTGACTTCACCTTCTCCTTCTCCTTCTTCTGCTTCTTCTGATTCACCCTCCAGACTTCACCTTCTCCTTCTCTTTCTTCTGCTTCTTCTGATTCACCCTCCAGACTTCACCTTCTCCTTCTCCTTCTTCTGATTCTTCTGATTCACCCTCCAGACTTCACCTTCTCCTTCTCCTTCTTCTGCTTCTTCTGATTCACCCTCCTGACTTCACCTTCTCCTTCTCCTTCTTCTACTTCTTCTGATTCACCCTCCAGACTTGACCTTCTCCTTCTCCTTCTTCTACTTATTCTGATTCACCCTCCAGACTTCACCTTCTCCTTCTCCTTCTTCTGCTTCTTCTGCTTCACCGTCCTGACTTCACCTTCTCCTTCTCCTCCTTCTACTTCTTCTGCTTCATCCCGCTGACATCACCTGCTCCTTCTCCTTCTTCTGCTTCTTCTGATTCACCCTCCTAACTTCATCTTCTCCTTCTCCTTCTTCTGCTTCTTCTGCTTCACCCTCCTGACTTCACCTTCTCCTTCTCCTTCTTCTGCTTCTTCTGATTCACCCTCCAGACTTCACCTTCTCCTTCTCCTTCTTCTGCTTCTTCTGATTCACCCTCCAGACTTCACCTTCTCCTTCTCCTTCTTCTGATTCTTCTGATTCACCCTCCAGACTTCACCTTCTCCTTCTCCTTCTTCTGCTTCTTCTGATTCACCCTCCTGACTTCACCTTCTCCTTCTCCTTCTTCTACTTCTTCTGCTTCACCCTCCAGACTTCACCTTCTCCTTCTCCTTCTTCTGCTTCTTCTGATTCACCCTCCAGACTTCTCCTTCTCCTTCTCCTTCGTCTACTTCTTCTGATTCACCCTCCAGACTACACCTTCTCCTTCTCCTTCTTCTACTTCTTCTGATTCACCCTCCAGACTTCACCTTCTCCTTCTCCTTCTTCTGTTTCTTCTGATTCACCGTCCAGACTTCACCTTCTCCTTCTCCTTCTTCTACTACTTCTGATTCACCCTCCAGACTTCACCTTCTCTTTCTCCTTCTTCTACTTCTACTGATTCACCCTCCAGACTTCATCTTCTCCTTCTCCTTCTTCTGCTTCTTCTGATTCACCCTCCAGACTTCACCTTCTCCTTCTCCTTCTTCTACTTCTTCTGATTCACCCTCCAGTCTTCACCTTCTCCTTCTCCTTCTTCTGTTTCTTCTGCTTCACCCTCCAGACTTCACCTTCTCCTTCTCTTTCTTCTGCTTCTTCTGATTCACCCTCCAGACTTCACCTTCTCCTTCTCCTTCTTCTGATTCTTCTGATTCACCCTCCAGACTTCACCTTCTCCTTCTCCTTCTTCTGCTTCTTCTGATTCACCCTCCTGACTTCACCTTCTCCTTCTCCTTCTTCTACTTCTTCTGCTTCACCCTCCAGACTTCACCTTCTCCTTCTCCTTCTTCTACTTCTTCTGATTCACCCTCCAGACTTCATCTTCTCCTTCTCCTTCTTCTGCTTCTTCTGATTCACCCTCCAGACTTCACCTTCTCCTTCTCCTTATTCTGCTTCTTCTGATTCACCCTTCAGACTTCACCTTCTCCTTCTCCTTATTCTGCTTCTTCTGATTCACCCTCCAGACTTCACCTTCTCCTTCTCCTTCCTCTGCTTCTTCTGATTCACCCTCCAGACTTCACCTTCTCCTTCTCCTTCTTCTGATTCTTCTGATTCACCCTCCAGACTTCACCTTCTCCTTCTCCTTCTTCTGCTTCTTCTGATTCACCCTTCTGACTTCACCTTCTCCTTCTCCTTCTTCTACTTCTTCTGATTCACCCTCCTGACTTCACCTTCTCCTTCTCCTTCTTCTACTTCTTCTGCTTCACCCTCCAGACTTCACCTTCTCCTTCTCCTTCTTCTATTTCTTCTGATTCACCCTCCAGACTTCACCTTCTCCTTCTTCTGCTTCTTCTGATTCACCCTCCAGACTTCACCTTCTCCTTCTCCTTATTCTGCTTCTTCTGATTCACCCTCCAGACTTCACCTTCTCCTTCTCCTTCTTCTGCTTCTTCTGATTCACACTCCAGACTTCACCTTCTCCTTCTCCTTCTTCTACTTCTTCTGATTCACCCTCCAGACTTCACCTTCTCCTTCTCTTTCTTCTGCTTCTTCTGATTCACCCTCCAGACTTCACCTTCTCCTTCTCCTTCTTCTGATTCTTCTGATTCACCCTCCAGACTTCACCTTCTTCTTCTCCTTCTTCTGCTTCTTCTGATTCACCCTCCTGACTTCACCTTCTCCTTCTCCTTCTTCTACTTCTTCTGATTCACCCTCCTGACTTCACCTTCTCCTTCTCCTTCTTCTACTTCTTCTGCTTCACCCTCCAGACTTCACCTTCTCCTTCTCCTTCTTCTACTTCTTCTGATTCACCCTCCAGACTTGACCTTCTCCTTCTCCTTCTTCTGCTTCTTCTGATTCACCCTCCAGACTTCACCTTCTCCTTCTCCTTCTTCTACTTCTTCTGCTTCATCCCCCTGACATCACCTGCTCCTTCTCCTTCTTCTGCTTCTTCTGATTCACCCTCCTAACTTCACCTTCTCCTTCTCCTTCTTCTGCTTCTTCTGATTCACCCTCCTGACTTCACCTTCTCCTTCTCCTTCTTCTGCTTCTTCTGATTCACCCTCCAGACTTCACCTTCTCCTTCTCCTTCTTCTGCTTCTTCTGATTCACCCTCCAGACTTCACCTTCTCCTTCTCCTTCTTCTGCTTCTTCTGATTCACCCTCCAGACCTCACCTTCTCCTTCTCCTTCTTCTACTTCTTCTGATTTACCCTCCAGACTTCATCTTCTCCTTCTCCTTCTTCTGCTTCTTCTGATTCACCCTCCAGACTTCACCTTCTCCTTCTCCTTCTTCTGCTTCTTCTGATTCACCCTCCAGACATCACCTTCTCCTTCTCCTTCTTCTACTTCTTCTGATTCACCCTCCAGACTTCACCTTCTCCTTCTCCTTCTTCTACTTCTTCTGATTCACCCTCCAGTCTTCACCTTCTCCTTCTCCTTCTTCTGTTTCTTCTGCTTCACCCTCCAGACTTCACCTTCTCCTTCTCTTTCTTCTGCTTCTTCTGATTCACCCTCCAGACTTCACCTTCTCCTTCTCCTTCTTCTGATTCTTCTGATACACCCTCCAGACTTCACCTTCTCCTTCTCCTTCTTCTGCTTCTTCTGATTCACCCTCCTGACTTCACCTTCTCCTTCTCCTTCTTCTACTTCTTCTGATTCACTCTCCTGACTTCACCTTCTCCTTCTCCTTCTTCTACTTCTTCTGCTTCACCTTCCAGACTTCACCTTCTCCTTCTCCTTCTTCTACTTCTTCTGATTCACCCTTCAGACTTCACCTTCTCCTTCTCCTTTTTCTGCTTCTTCTGATTCACCCTCCAGACTTCACCTTCTCCTTCACCTTATTCTGCTTCTTCTGATTCACCCTCCAGACTTCACCTTCTCCTTCTCCTTCTTCTGCTTCTTCTGATTCACCCTCCAGACTTCACCTTCTCCTTTTCCTTCTTCTGCTTCTTCTGATTCACCCTCCAGACTTCACCTTCTCCTTCTTCTTCGTCTACTTCTTCTGATTCACCCTCCAGACAACACCTTCTCCTTCTCCTTCTTCTACTTCTTCTGATTCACCCTCAAGACTTCACCTTCTCCTTCTCCTTCTTCTGCGTCTTCTGATTCACCCTCCTGACTTCACCTTCTCCTTCTCCTTCTTCTACTTCTTCTGATTCACCCTCCTGACTTCATCTTCTCCTTCTCCTTCTTCTACTTCTTCTGCTTCACCCTCCAGACTTCACCTTCTCCTTCTCCTTCTTCTACTTCTTCTGATTCACCCTCCAGACTTGACCTTCTCCTTCTCCTTCTTCTACTTATTCTGATTCACCCTCCAGACTTCACATTCTCCTTCTCCTTCTTCTGCTTCTTCTGCTTCACCGTCCTGACTTCACCTTCTCCTTCTCCTTCTTCTACTTCTTCTGCTTCATCCCGCTGACATCACCTGCTCCTTCTCCTTCTTCTGCTTCTTCTGATTCACCCTCCTATCTTCACCTTCTCCTTCTCCTTCTTCTGCTTCTTCTGATTCACCCTCCTGATTTCACCTTCTCCTTCTCCTTCTTCTGCTTCTTCTGATTCACCCTCCAGACTTCACCTTCTCCTTCTCCTTCTTCGGCTTCTTCTGATTCACCCTCCAGACTTCACCTTCTCCTTCTCCTTCTTCTGATTCTTCTGATTCACCCTCCAGACTTCACCTTCTCCTTCTCCTTCTTCTGCTTCTTCTGATTCACCCTCCTGACTTCACCTTCTCCTTCTCCTTCTTCTACTTCTTCTGATTCACCCTCCTGACTTCACCTTCTCCTTCTCCTTCTTCTAATTCTTCTGCTTCACCCTCCAGACTTCACCTTCTCCTTCTCCTTCTTCTGCTTCTTCTGATTCACCCTCCAGACTTCTCCTTCTCCTTCTCCTTCTTCTGCTTCTTCTGATTCACCCTCCAGACTTCACCTTCTCCTTCTCCTTCTTCTACTTCTTCTGATTCACCCTCCAGTCTTCACCTTCTCCTTCTCCTTCTTCTGTTTCTTCTGCTTCACCCTCCAGACTTCACCTTCTCCTTCTCTTTCTTCTGCTTCTTCTGATTCACCCTCCAGACTTCACCTTCTACTTCTCCTTCTTCTGATTCTTCTGATTCACCCTCCAGACTTCACCTTCTCCTTCTCCTTCTTCTGCTTCTTCTGATTCACCCTCCTGACTTCACCTTCTCCTTCTTCTTCTTCTACTTCTTCTGATTCACCCTCCTGACTTCACCTTCTCCTTCTCCTTCTTCTACTTCTTCTGCTTCACCCTCCAGACTTCACCTTCTCCTTCTCCTTCTTCTACTTCTTCTGATTCACCCTCCAGACTTCATCTTCTCCTTCTCCTTCTTCTGCTTCTTCTGATTCACCCTCCAGACTTCACCTTCTCCTTCTCCTTATTCTGCTTCTTCTGTTTCACCCTCCAGACTTCACCTTCTCCTTCTCCTTATTCTGCTTCTTCTGATTCACCCTCCAGACTTCACCTTCTCCTTCTCCTTCCTCTGCTTCTTCTGATTCACCCTCCAGACTTCACCTTCTCCTTCTCCTTCTTCTGCTTCTTCTGATTCACCCTCCTGACTTCACCTTCTCCTTCTCCTTCTTCTACTTCTTCTGCTTCACCCTCCAGACTTCACCTTCTCCTTCTCCTTCTTCTACTTCTTCTGATTCACCCTCCAGACTTCACCTTCTCCTTCTCCTTCTTCTGCTTCTTCTGATTCACCCTCCAGACTTCACCTTCTCCTTCTCCTTATTCTGCTTCTTCTGAATCACCCTCTAGACTTCACCTTCTCCTTCTCCTTCTTCTGCTTCTTCTGATTCACACTCCAGACTTCACCTTCTCCTTCTCCTTCTTCTACTTCTTCTGATTCACCCTCCAGACTTCACCTTCTCCTTCTCTTTCTTCTGCTTCTTCTGATTCACCCTCCAGACTTCACCTTCTCCTTCTCCTTCTTCTGATTCTTCTGATTCACCCTCCAGACTTCTCCTTCTCCTTCTCCTTCTTCTGCTTCTTCTGATTCACCCTCCTGACTTCACCTTCTCCTTCTCCTTCTTCTACTTCTTCTGATTCACCCTCCTGACTTCACCTTCTCCTTCTCCTTCTTCTACTTCTTCTGCTTCACCCTCCAGACTTCACCTTCTCCTTCTCCTTATTCTACTTCTTCTGATTCACCCTCCAGACTTGACCTTCTCCTTCTCCTTCTTCTACTTCTTCTGATTCACCCTCCAGACTTCACCTTCTCCTTCTCCTTCTTCTGCTTCTTCTGCTTCACCGTCCTGACTTCACCTTCTCCTTCTCCTTCTTCTACTTCTTCTGCTTCATCCCCCTGACATCACCTGCTCCTTCTCCTTCTTCTGCTTCTTCTGATTCACCCTCCTAACTTCACCTTCTCCTTCTCCTTCTTCTGCTTCTTCTGATTCACCCTCCTGACTTCACCTTCTCCTTCTCCTTCTTCTGCTTCTTCTGATTCACCCTCCAGACTTCACCTTCTCCTTCTCTTTCTTCTGCTTCTTCTGATTCACCCTCCAGACTTCACCTTCTCCTTCTCCTTCTTCTGATTCTTCTGATTCACCCTCCAGACTTCACCTTCTCCTTCTCCTTCTTCTGCTTCTTCTGATTCACCCTCCTGACTTCACCTTCTCCTTCTCCTTCTTCTACTTCTTCTGATTCACCCTCCTGACTTCACCCTCTCCTTCTCCTTCTTCTACTTCTTCTGCTTCACCCTCCAGACTTCACCTTCTCCTTCTCCTTCTTCTACTTCTTCTGATTCACCCTCCAGACTTCACCTTCTCCTTCTCCTTCTTTTGCTTCTTCTGCTTCACACTCCAGACTTCACCTTCTCCTTCTCCTTCTTCTGCTTCTTCTGATTCACCCTCCTTACTTCACCTTCTCCTTCTCCTTCTTCTGCTTCTTCTGATTCACCCTCCTGACTTCACCTTCTCCTTCTCCTTATTCTGCTTCTTCTGTTTCACCCTCCAGACTTCACCTTCTCCTTTTCCTTCTTCTGCTTCTTCTGATTCACCCTCCAGACTTCACCTTCTCCTTCTCTTTCTTCTGCTTCTTCTGATTCACCCTCCAGACTTCACCTTCTCCTTCTCCTTCTTCTGATTCTTCTGATTCACCCTCCAGACTTCACCTTCTCCTTCTCCTTCTTCTGCTTCTTCTGATTCACCCTCCTGACTTCACCTTCTCCTTCTCCTTCTTCTACTTCTTCTGCTTCACCCTCCAGACTTCACCTTCTCCTTCTCCTTCTTCTACTTCTTCTGATTCACCCTCCAGACTTCACCTTCTCCTTCTCCTTCTTTTGCTTCTTCTGCTTCACACTCCAGACTTAACCTTCTCCTTCTCCTTCTTCTGCTTCTTCTGATTCACCCTCCTTACTTCACCTTCTCCTTCTCCTTCTTCTACTTCTTCTGCTTCACCCTCCAGACTTCACCTTCTCCTTCTCCTTCTTCTACTTCTTCTGATTCACCCTCCAGACTTCACCTTCTCCTTTTCCTTCTTCTGCTTCTTCTGATTCACCCTCCAGACTTCACCTTCTCCTTCTTCTTCGTCTACTTCTTCTGATTCACCCTCCAGACAACACCTTCTCCTTCTCCTTCTTCTACTTCTTCTGATTCACCCTCCTAACTTCACCTTCTCCTTCTCCTTCTTCTGCTTCTTCTGATTCACCCTCCTGATTTCACCTTCTCCTTCTCCTTCTTCTGCTTCTTCTGATTCACCCTCCAGACTTCACCTTCTCCTTCTCCTTCTTCGGCTTCTTCTGATTCACCCTCCAGACTTCACCTTCTCCTTCTCCTTCTTCTGATTCTTCTGATTCACCCTCCAGACTTCACCTTCTCCTTCTCCTTCTTCTGCTTCTTCTGATTCACCCTCCTGACTTCACCTTCTCCTTCTCCTTCTTCTACTTCTTCTGATTCACCCTCCTGACTTCACCTTCTCCTTCTCCTTCTTCTACTTCTTCTGCTTCACCCTCCAGACTTCACCTTCTCCTTCTCCTTCTTCTGCTTCTTCTGATTCACCCTCCAGACTTCTCCTTCTCCTTCTCCTTCTTCTGCTTCTTCTGATTCACCCTCCAGACTTCACCTTCTCCTTCTCCTTCTTCTACTTCTTCTGATTCACCCTCCAGACTTCACCTTCTCCTTCTCCTTCTTCTACTTCTTCTGATTCACCCTCCAGTCTTCACCTTCTCCTTCTCCTTCTTCTGTTTCTTCTGCTTCACCCTCCAGACTTCACCTTCTCCTTCTCTTTCTTCTGCTTCTTCTGATTCACCCTCCAGACTTCACCTTCTACTTCTCCTTCTTCTGATTCTTCTGATTCACCCTCCAGACTTCACCTTCTCCTTCTCCTTCTTCTGCTTCTTCTGATTCACCCTCCTGACTTCACCTTCTCCTTCTTCTTCTTCTACTTCTTCTGATTCACCCTCCTGACTTCACCTTCTCCTTCTCCTTCTTCTACTTCTTCTGCTTCACCCTCCAGACTTCACCTTCTCCTTCTCCTTCTTCTACTTCTTCTGATTCACCCTCCAGACTTCATCTTCTCCTTCTCCTTCTTCTGCTTCTTCTGATTCACCCTCCAGACTTCACCTTCTCCTTCTCCTTATTCTGCTTCTTCTGATTCACCCTCCAGACTTCACCTTCTCCTTCTCCTTATTCTGCTTCTTCTGATTCACCCTCCAGACTTCACCTTCTCCTTCTCCTTCCTCTGCTTCTTCTGATTCACCCTCCAGACTTCACCTTCTCCTTCTCCTTCTTCTGCTTCTTCTGATTCACCCTCCTGACTTCACCTTCTCCTTCTCCTTCTTCTACTTCTTCTGCTTCACCCTCCAGACTTCACCTTCTCCTTCTCCTTCTTCTACTTCTTCTGATTCACCCTCCAGACTTCACCTTCTCCTTCTCCTTCTTCTGCTTCTTCTGATTCACCCTCCAGACTTCACCTTCTCCTTCTCCTTATTCTGCTTCTTCTGAATCACCCTCTAGACTTCACCTTCTCCTTCTCCTTCTTCTGCTTCTTCTGATTCACACTCCAGACTTCACCTTCTCCTTCTCCTTCTTCTACTTCTTCTGATTCACCCTCCAGACTTCACCTTCTCCTTCTCTTTCTTCTGCTTCTTCTGATTCACCCTCCAGACTTCACCTTCTCCTTCTCCTTCTTCTGATTCTTCTGATTCACCCTCCAGACTTCTCCTTCTCCTTCTCCTTCTTCTGCTTCTTCTGATTCACCCTCCTGACTTCACCTTCTCCTTCTCCTTCTTCTACTTCTTCTGATTCACCCTCCTGACTTCACCTTCTCCTTCTCCTTCTTCTACTTCTTCTGCTTCACCCTCCAGACTTCACCTTCTCCTTCTCCTTATTCTACTTCTTCTGATTCACCCTCCAGACTTGACCTTCTCCTTCTCCTTCTTCTACTTCTTCTGATTCACCCTCCAGACTTCACCTTCTCCTTCTCCTTCTTCTGCTTCTTCTGCTTCACCGTCCTGACTTCACCTTCTCCTTCTCCTTCTTCTACTTCTTCTGCTTCATCCCCCTGACATCACCTGCTCCTTCTCCTTCTTCTGCTTCTTCTGATTCACCCTCCTAACTTCACCTTCTCCTTCTCCTTCTTCTGCTTCTTCTGATTCACCCTCCTGACTTCACCTTCTCCTTCTCCTTCTTCTGCTTCTTCTGATTCACCCTCCAGACTTCACCTTCTCCTTCTCTTTCTTCTGCTTCTTCTGATTCACCCTCCAGACTTCACCTTCTCCTTCTCCTTCTTCTGATTCTTCTGATTCACCCTCCAGACTTCACCTTCTCCTTCTCCTTCTTCTGCTTCTTCTGATTCACCCTCCTGACTTCACCTTCTCCTTCTCCTTCTTCTACTTCTTCTGATTCACCCTCCTGACTTCACCCTCTCCTTCTCCTTCTTCTACTTCTTCTGCTTCACCCTCCAGACTTCACCTTCTCCTTCTCCTTCTTCTACTTCTTCTGATTCACCCTCCAGACTTCACCTTCTCCTTCTCCTTCTTTTGCTTCTTCTGCTTCACACTCCAGACTTCACCTTCTCCTTCTCCTTCTTCTGCTTCTTCTGATTCACCCTCCTTACTTCACCTTCTCCTTCTCCTTCCTCTGCTTCTTCTGATTCACCCTCCTGACTTCACCTTCTCCTTCTCCTTATTCTGCTTCTTCTGTTTCACCCTCCAGACTTCACCTTCTCCTTTTCCTTCTTCTGCTTCTTCTGATTCACCCTCCAGACTTCACCTTCTCCTTCTCTTTCTTCTGCTTCTTCTGATTCACCCTCCAGACTTCACCTTCTCCTTCTCCTTCTTCTGATTCTTCTGATTCACCCTCCAGACTTCACCTTCTCCTTCTCCTTCTTCTGCTTCTTCTGATTCACCCTCCTGACTTCACCTTCTCCTTCTCCTTCTTCTACTTCTTCTGCTTCACCCTCCAGACTTCACCTTCTCCTTCTCCTTCTTCTACTTCTTCTGATTCACCCTCCAGACTTCACCTTCTCCTTCTCCTTCTTTTGCTTCTTCTGCTTCACACTCCAGACTTAACCTTCTCCTTCTCCTTCTTCTGCTTCTTCTGATTCACCCTCCTTACTTCACCTTCTCCTTCTCCTTCTTCTACTTCTTCTGCTTCACCCTCCAGACTTCACCTTCTCCTTCTCCTTCTTCTACTTCTTCTGATTCACCCTCCAGACTTCACCTTCTCCTTTTCCTTCTTCTGCTTCTTCTGATTCACCCTCCAGACTTCACCTTCTCCTTCTTCTTCGTCTACTTCTTCTGATTCACCCTCCAGACAACACCTTCTCCTTCTCCTTCTTCTACTTCTTCTGATTCACCCTCCAGACTTCACCTTCTCCTTCTCCTTCTTCTGCTTCTTCTGATTCACCCTCCTGACTTCACCTTCTCCTTCTCCTTCTTCTACTTCTTCTGATTCACCCTCCTGACTTCAACTTCTCCTTCTCCTTCTTCTACTTCTTCTGCTTCACCCTCCAGACTTCACCTTCTCCTTCTCCTTCTTCTACTTCTTCTGATTCACCCTCCAGACTTGACCTTCTCCTTCTCCTTCTTCTACTTATTCTGATTCACCCTCCAGACTTCACATTCTCCTTCTCCTTCTTCTGCTTCTTCTGCTTCACCGTCCTGACTTCACCTTCTCCTTCTCCTTCTTCTACTTCTTCTGCTTCATCCCGCTGACATCACCTGCTCCTTCTCCTTCTTCTGCTTCTTCTGATTCACCCTCCTAACTTCACCTTCTCCTTCTCCTTCTTCTGCTTCTTCTGATTCACCCTCCTGATTTCACCTTCTCCTTCTCCTTCTTCTGCTTCTTCTGATTCACCCTCCAGACTTCACCTTCTCCTTCTCCTTCTTCGGCTTCTTCTGATTCACCCTCCAGACTTCACCTTCTCCTTCTCCTTCTTCTGATTCTTCTGATTCACCCTCCAGACTTCACCTTCTTCTTCTCCTTCTTCTGCTTCTTCTGATTCACCCTCCTGACTTCACCTTCTCCTTCTCCTTCTTCTACTTCTTCTGATTCACCCTCCTGACTTCACCTTCTCCTTCTCCTTCTTCTACTTCTTCTGCTTCACCCTCCAGACTTCACCTTCACCTTCTCCTTCTTCTGCTTCTTCTGATTCACCCTCCAGACTTCTCCTTCTCCTTCTCCTTCTTCTGCTTCTTCTGATTCACCCTCCAGACTTCACCTTCTCCTTCTCCTTCTTCTACTTCTTCTGATTCACCCTCCAGACTTCACCTTCTCCTTCTCCTTCTTCTACTTCTTCTGATTCACCCTCCAGTCTTCACCTTCTCCTTCTCCTTCTTCTGTTTCTTCTGCTTCACCCTCCAGACTTCACCTTCTCCTTCTCTTTCTTCTGCTTCTTCTGATTCACCCTCCAGACTTCACCTTCTACTTCTCCTTCTTCTGATTCTTCTGATTCACCCTCCAGACTTCACCTTCTCCTTCTCCTTCTTCTGCTTCTTCTGATTCACCCTCCTGACTTCACCTTCTCCTTCTTCTTCTTCTACTTCTTCTGATTCACCCTCCTGACTTCACCTTCTCCTTCTCCTTCTTCTACTTCTTCTGCTTCACCCTCCAGACTTCACCTTCTCCTTCTCCTTCTTCTACTTCTTCTGATTCACCCTCCAGACTTCATCTTCTCCTTCTCCTTCTTCTGCTTCTTCTGATTCACCCTCCAGACTTCACCTTCTCCTTCTCCTTATTCTGCTTCTTCTGATTCACCCTCCAGACTTCACCTTCTCCTTCTCCTTATTCTGCTTCTTCTGATTCACCCTCCAGACTTCACCTTCTCCTTCTCCTTCCTCTGCTTCTTCTGATTCACCCTCCAGACTTCACCTTCTCCTTCTCCTTCTTCTGATTCTTCTGATTCACCCTTCAGACTTCACCTTCTCCTTCTCCTTCTTCTGCTTCTTCTGATTCACCCTCCTGACTTCACCTTCTCCTTCTCCTTCTTCTACTTCTTCTGCTTCACCCTCCAGACTTCACCTTCTCCTTCTCCTTCTTCTACTTCTTCTGATTCACCCTCCAGACTTCACCTTCTCCTTCTCCTTCTTCTGCTTCTTCTGATTCACCCTCCAGACTTCACCTTCTCCTTCTCCTTATTCTGCTTCTTCTGATTCACCCTTTAGACTTCACCTTCTCCTTCTCCTTCTTCTGCTTCTTCTGATTCACCCTCCAGACTTCACCTTCTCCTTCTCTTTCTTCTGCTTCTTCTGATTCACCCTCCAGACTTCACCTTCTCCTTCTCCTTCTTCTGATTCTTCTGATTCACCCTCCAGACTTCTCCTTCTCCTTCTCCTTCTTCTGCTTCTTCTGATTCACCCTCCTGACTTCACCTTCTCCTTCTCCTTCTTCTACTTCTTCTGATTCACCCTCCTGACTTCACCTTCTCCTTCTCCTTCTTCTACTTCTTCTGCTTCACCCTCCAGACTTCACCTTCTCCTTCTCCTTATTCTACTTCTTCTGATTCACCCTCCAGACTTGACCTTCTCCTTCTCCTTCTTCTACTTCTTCTGATTCACCCTCCAGACTTCACCTTCTCCTTCTCCTTCTTCTGCTTCTTCTGCTTCACCGTCCTGACTTCACCTTCTCCTTCTCCTTCTTCTACTTCTTCAGCTTCATCCCCCTGACATCACCTGCTCCTTCTCCTTCTTCTGCTTCTTCTGATTCACCCTCCTAACTTCACCTTCTCCTTCTCCTTCTTCTGCTTCTTCTGATTCACCCTCCTGACTTCACCTTCTCCTTCTCCTTCTTCTGCTTCTTCTGATTCACCCTCCAGACTTCACCTTCTCCTTCTCTTTCTTCTGCTTCTTCTGATTCACTCTCCAGACTTCACCTTCTCCTTCTCCTTCTTCTGATTCTTCTGATTCACCCTCCAGACTTCACCTTCTCCTTCTCCTTCTTCTGCTTCTTCTGATTCACCCTCCTGGCTTCACCTTCTCCTTCTCCTTCTTCTACTTCTTCTGATTCACCCTCCTGACTTCACCTTCTCCTTCTCCTTCTTCTACTTCTTCTGCTTCACCCTCCAGACTTCACCTTCTCCTTCTCCTTCTTCTACTTCTTCTGATTCACCCTCCAGACTTCACCTTCTCCTTCTCCTTCTTTTGCTTCTTCTGCTTCACACTCCAGACTTCACCTTCTCCTTCTCCTTCTTCTGCTTCTTCTGATTCACCCTCCTTACTTCACCTTCTCCTTCTCCTTCTTCTGCTTCTTCTGATTCACCCTCCTGACTTCACCTTCTCCTTCTCCTTATTCTGCTTCTTCTGTTTCACCCTCCAGACTTCACCTTCTCCTTCTCCTTCTTCTGCTTCTTCTGATTCACCCTCCAGACTTCACCTTCTCCTTCTCCTTCTTCTGCTTCTTCTGATTCACCCTCCAGACTTCACCTTCTCCTTCTCCTTCTTCTACTTCTTCTGATTCACCCTCCAGACTTCACCTTCTCCTTCTCCTTCTTCTGCTTCTTCTGTTTCACCCTCCAGACTTCACCTTCTCCTTCTCCTTCGTCTACTTCTTCTGATTCACCCTCCAGACTACACCTTCTCCTTCTCCTTCTTCTACTTCTTCTGATTCACCCTCCAGACTTCACCTTCTGCTTCTCCTTCTTCTGTTTCTTCTGATTCACCCTCCAGACTTCACCTTCTCCTTCTCCTTCTTCTACTTCTTCTGATTCACCCTCCAGACTTCACCTTCTCCTTCTCCTTCTTCTACTTCTTCTGATTCACCCTCCAGACTTCATCTTCTCCTTCTCCTTCTTCTACTTCTTCTGCTTCTCCCTCCAGACTTCACCTTCTCCTTCTCCTTCTTCTGCTTCTTCTGATTCACCCTCCAGACTTCACCTTCTCCTTCTCTTTCTTCTGCTTCTTCTGATTCACCCTCCAGACTTCAAGTTCTCCTTCTCCTTCTTCTGATTCTTCTGATTCACCCTCCAGACTTCACCTTCTCCTTCTCCTTCTTCTGCTTCTTCTGATTCACCCTCCTGACTTCACCTTCTCCTTCTCCTTCTTCTACTTCTTCTGATTCACCCTCCTGACTTCACCTTCTCCTTCTCCTTCTTCTACATCTTCTGCTTCACCCTCCAGACTTCACCTTCTCCTTCTCCTTCTTCTACTTCTTCTGATTCACCCTCCAGACTTCACCTTCTCCTTCTCCTTCTTTTGCTTCTTCTGCTTCACACTCCAGACTTCACCTTCTCCTTCTCCTTCTTCTGCTTCTTCTGCTTCACCCTCCTTACTTCACCTTCTCCTTCTCCTTCTTCTGCTTCTTCTGATTCACCCTCCTGACTTCACCTTCTCCTTCTCCTTATTCTGCTACTTCTGTTTCACCCTCCAGACTTCACCTTCTCCTTCTCCTTCTTCTGCTTCTTCTGATTCACCCTCCAGACTTCACCTTCTCCTTCTCCTTCTTCTGCTTCTTCTGATTCACCCTCCAGACTTCACCTTCTCCTTCTCCTTCTTCTACTTCTTCTGATTCACCCTCCAGACTTCACCTTCTCCTTCTCCTTCTTCTACTTCTTCTGCTTCTCCCTCCAGACTTCACCTTCTCCTTCTCCTTCTTCTGCTTCTTCTGATTCACCCTCCAGACTTCACATTCTCCTTCTCCTTCTTCTGATTCTTCTGATTCACCCTCCAGACTTCACCTTCTCCTTCTCCTTCTTCTGCTTCTTATGATTCACCCTCCTGACTTCATCTTCTCCTTCTCCTTCTTCTACTTCTTCTGATTCACCCTCCTGACTTCACCTTCTCCTGCTCCTTCTTCTACTTCTTCTGCTTCACCCTCCAGACTTCACCTTCTCCTTCTCCTTCTTCTACTTCTTCTGATTCACCCTTCAGACTTCACCTTCTCCTTCTCCTTTTTCTGCTTCTTCTGATTCACCCTCCAGACTTCACCTTCTCCTTCTCCTTATTCTGCTTCTTCTGATTCACCCTCCAGACTTCACCTTCTCCTTCTCCTTCTTCTGCTTCTTCTGATTCACCCTCCAGACTTCACCTTCTCCTTCTCCTTCTTCTGCTTCTTCTGATTCACCCTCCAGACTTCACCTTCTCCTTCTCCTTCGTCTACTTCTTCTGATTCACCCTCTAGACTACACCTTCTCCTTCTCCTTCTTCTACTTCTTCTGATTCACCCTCCAGACTTCATCTTCTCCTTCTCCTTCTTCTGTTTCTTCTGATTCACCGTCCAGACTTCACCTTCTCCTTCTCCTTCTTCTACTACTTCTGATTCACCCTCCAGACTTCACCTTCTCCTTCTCCTTCTTCTACTTCTTCTGATTCACCCTCCAGACTTCATCTTCTCCTTCTCCTTCTTCTGCTTCTTCTGATTCACCCTCCAGACTTCACCTTCTCCTTCTCCTTCTTCTGCTTCTTCTGATTCACCCCCCAGACTTCACCTTCTCCTTCTCCTTCTTCTACTTCTTCTGATTCACCCTCCAGACTTCACCTTCTCCTTCTCCTTCTTCTACTTCTTCTGATTCACCCTCCAGTCTTCACCTTCTCCTTCTTCTGTTTCTTCTGCTTCACCCTCCAGACTTCACCTTCTCCTTCTCTTTCTTCTGCTTCTTCTGATTCACCCTCCAGACTTCACCTTCTACTTCTCCTTCTTCTGATTCTTCTGATTGACCCTCCAGACTTCACCTTCTCCTTCTCCTTCTTCTGCTTCATCTGATTCACCCTCCTGACTTCACCTTCTCCTTCTTCTTCTTCTACTTCTTCTGATTCACCCTCCTGACATCACCTTCTCCTTCTCCTTCTTCTACTTCTTCTGCTTCACCCTCCAGACTTCACCTTCTCCTTCTCCTTCTTCTACTTCTTCTGATTCACCCTCCAGACTTCATCTTCTCCTTCTCCTTCTTCTGCTTCTTCTGATTCACCCTCCAGGCTTCACCTTCTCCTTCTCCTTATTCTGCTTCTTCTGATTCACCCTCCAGACTTCACCTTCTCCTTCTCCTTATACTGCTTCTTCTGATTCACCCTCCAGACTTCACCTTCTCCTTCTCCTTCCTCTGCTTCTTCTGATTCACCCTCCAGACTTCACCTTCTCCTTCTCCTTCTTCTGATTCTTCTGATTCACCCTCCAGACTTCACCTTCTCCTTCTCCTTCTTCTGCTTCTTCTGATTCACCCTCCTGACTTCACCTTCTCCTTCTCCTTCTTCTACTTCTTCTGATTCACCCTCCTGACTTCACCTTCTCCTTCTCCTTCTTCTACTTCTTCTGCTTCACCCTCCAGACTTCACCTTCTCCTTCTCCTTCTTCTACTTCTTCTGATTCACCCTCCAGACTTCACCTTCTCCTTCTCCTTCTTCTGCTTCTTCTGATTCACCCTCCAGACTTCACCTTCTCCTTCTCCTTATTCTGCTTCTTCTGATTCACCCTCTAGACTTCACCTTCTCCTTCTCCTTCTTCTGCTTCTTCTGATTCACACTCCAGACTTCACCTTCTCCTTCTCCTTCTTCTACTTCTTCTGATTCACCCTCCAGACTTCACCTTCTCCTTCTCTTTCTTCTGCTTCTTCTGATTCACCCTCCAGACTTCACCTTCTCCTTCTCCTTCTTCTGATTCTTCTGATTCACCCTCCAGACTTCACCTTCTCCTTCTCCTTCTTCTGCTTCTTCTGATTCACCCTCCTGACTTCACCTTCTCCTTCTCCTTCTTCTACTTCTTCTGATTCACCCTCCTGACTTCACCTTCTCCTTCTCCTTCTTCTACTTCTTCTGCTTCACCCTCCAGACTTCACCTTCTCCTTCTCCTTATTCTACTTCTTCTGATTCACCCTCCAGACTTGACCTTCTCCTTCTCCTTCTTCTACTTCTTCTGATCCACCCTCCAGACTTCACCTTCTCCTTCTCCTTCTTCTGCTTCTTCTGCTTCACCGTCCTGACTTCACCTTCTCCTTCTCCTTCTTCTACTTCTTCTGCTTCATCCCCCTGACATCACCTGCTCCTTCTCCTTCTTCTGCTTCTTCTGATTCACCCTCCTAACTTCACCTTCTCCTTCTCCTTCTTCTGCTTCTTCTGATTCACCCTCCTGACTTCACCTTCTCCTTCTCCTTCTTCTGCTTCTTCTGATTCACCCTCCAGACTTCACCTTCTCCTTCTCCTTCTTCTGCTTCTTCTGATTCACCCTCCAGACTTCACCTTCTCCTTCTCCTTCTTCTGCTTCTTCTGATTCACCCTCCAGACCTCACCTTCTCCTTCTCCTTCTTCTACTTCTTCTGATTCACCCTCCAGACTTCATCTGCTCCTTCTCCTTCTTCTGCTTCTTCTGATTCACCCTCCAGACTTCACCTTCTCCTTCTCCTTCTTCTGCTTCTTCTGATTCACCCTCCAGACTTCACCTTCTCCTTCTCCTTCTTCTACTTCTTCTGATTCACCCTCCAGACTTCACCTTCTCCTTCTCCTTCTTCTACTTCTTCTGATTCACCCTCCAGTCTTCACCTTCTCCTTCTCCTTCTTCTATTTCTTCTGCTTCACCCTCCAGACTTCACCTTCTCCTTCTCTTTCTTCTGCTTCTTCTGATTCACCCTCCAGACTTCACCTTCTCCTTCTCCTTCTTCTGATTCTTTTGATTCACCCTCCAGACTTCACCTTCTCCTTCTCCTTCTTCTGCTTCTTCTGATTCACCCTCCTGACTTCACCTTCTCCTTCTCCTTCTTCTACTTCTTCTGATTCACCCTCCTGACTTCACCTTCTCCTTCTCCTTCTTCTACTTCTTCTGCTTCACCCTCCAGACTTCACCTTCTCCTTCTCCTTCTTCTACTTCTTCTGATTCACCCTTCAGACTTCACCTTCTCCTTCTCCTTTTTCTGCTTCTTCTGATTCACCCTCCAGACTTCACCTTCTCCTTCTCCTTATTCTGATTCTTCTGATTCACCCTCCAGACTTCACCTTCTCCTTCTCCTTCTTCTGCTTCTTCTGATTCACCCTCCAGACTTCACCTTCTCCTTCTCCTTCTTCTGCTTCTTCTGATTCACCCTCCAGACTTCACCTTCTCCTTCTCCTTCTTCTGCTTTTTCTGATTCACCCTCCAGACTTCACCTTCTCCTTCTCCTTCTTCTACTTCTTCTGATTCACCCTCCAGACTTCACCTTCTCCTTCTCTTTCTTCTGCTTCTTCTGATTCACCCTCCAGACTTCACCTTCTCCTTCTCCTTCTTCTGATTCTTCTGATTCACCCTCCAGACTTCACCTTCTCCTTCTCCTTCTTCTGCTTCTTCTGATTCACCCTCATGACTTCACCTTCTCCTTCTCCTTCTTCTACTTCTTCTGATTCACCCTCCTGACTTCACCTTCTCCTTCTCCTTCTTCTACTTCTTCTGCTTCACCCTCCAGACTTCACCTTCTCCTTCTCCTTCTTCTGCTTCTTCTGATTCACCCTCCAGACTTCACCTTCTCCTTCTCCTTCTTCTACTTCTTCTGATTCACCCTCCAGACTTCACCTTCTCCTTCTCCTTCTTCTACTTCTTCTGCTTCTCCCTCCAGACTTCACCTTCTCCTTCTCCTTCTTCTGCTTCTTCTGATTCACCCTCCAGACTTCCCCTTCTCCTTCTCCTTCTTCTGATTCTTCTGATTCACCCTCCAGACTTCACCTTCTCCTTCTCCTTCTTCTGCTTCTTATGATTCACCCTCCTGACTTCACCTTCTCCTGCTCCTTCTTCTACTTCTTCTGCTTCACCCTCCAGACTTCACCTTCTCCTTCTCCTTCTTCTACTTCTTCTGATTCACCCTTCAGACTTCACCTTCTCCTTCTCCTTTTTCTGCTTCTTCTGATTCACCCTCCAGACTTCACCTTCTCCTTCTCCTTATTCTGCTTCTTCTGATTCACCCTCCAGACTTCACCTTCTCCTTCTCCTTCTTCTGATTCTTCTGATTCACCCTCCAGACTTCACCTTCTCCTTCTCCTTCTTCTGCTTCATCTGATTCACCCTCCTGACTTCACCTTCTCCTTCTTCTTCTTCTACTTCTTCTGATTCACCCTCCTGACTTCACCTTCTCCTTCTCCTTCTTCTACTTCTTCTGCTTCACCCTCCAGACTTCACCTTCTCCTTCTCCTTCTTCTACTTCTTCTGATTCACCCTCCAGACTTCACCTTCTCCTTCTCCTTCTTCTGCTTCTTCTGATTCACCCTCCTGACTTCACCTTCTCCTTCTCCTTCTTCTACTTCTTCTGATTCACCCTCCTGACTTCACCTTCTCCTTCTCCTTCTTCTACTTCTTCTGCTTCACCCTCCAGACTTCACCTTCTCCTTCTACTTCTTCTGCTTCTTCTGATTCACCCTCCAGACTTCACCTTCTCCTTCTCCTTCTTCTGCTTCTTCTGATTCACCCTCCAGACTTCACCTTCTCCTTCTCCTTCGTCTACTTCTTCTGATTCACCCTCCAGACTACACCTTCTCCTTCTCCTTCTTCTACTTCTTCTGATTCACCCTCCAGACTTCACCTTCTCCTTCTCCTTCTTCTGTTTCTTCTGATTCACCGTCCAGACTTCACCTTCTCCTTCTCCTTCTTCTACTACTTCTGATTCACCCTCCAGACTTCACCTTCTCCTTCTCCTTCTTCTACTTCTTCTGATTCACCCTCCAGACTTCATCTTCTCCTTCTCCTTCTTCTGCTTCTTCTGATTCACCCTCCAGACTTCACCTTCTCCTTCTCCTTCTTCTGCTTCTTCTGATTCACCCCCCAGACTTCACCTTCTCCTTCTCCTTCTTCTACTTCTTCTGATTCACCCTCCAGACTTCACCTTCTCCTTCTCCTTCTTCTACTTCTTCTGATTCACCCTCCAGTCTTCACCTTCTCCTTCTTCTGTTTCTTCTGCTTCACCCTCCAGACTTCACCTTCTCCTTCTCTTTCTTCTGCTTCTTCTGATTCACCCTCCAGACTTCATCTTCTACTTCTCCTTCTTCTGATTCTTCTGATTCACCCTCCAGACTTCACCTTCTCCTTCTCCTTCTTCTGCTTCATCTGAATCACCCTCCTGACTTCACCTTCTCCTTCTTCTTCTTCTACTTCTTCTGATTCACCCTCCTGACTTCACCTTCTCCTTCTCCTTCTTCTACTTCTTCTGCTTCACCCTCCAGACTTCACCTTCTCCTTCTCCTTCTTCTACTTCTTCTGATTCACCCTCCAGACTTCATCTTCTCCTTCTCCTTCTTCTGCTTCTTCTGATTCACCCTCCAGACTTCACCTTCTCCTTCTCCTTATTCTGCTTCTTCTGATTCACCCTCCAGACTTCACCTTCTCCTTCTCCTTATTCTGCTTCTTCTGATTCACCCTCCAGACTTCACCTTCTCCTTCTCCTTCCTCTGCTTCTTCTGATTCACCCTCCAGACTTCACCTTCTCCTTCTCCTTCTTCTGATTCTTCAGATTCACCCTCCAGACTTCACCTTCTCCTTCTCCTTCTTCTGCTTCTTCTGATTCACCCTCCTGACTTCAACTTCTCCTTCTCCTTCTTCTACTTCTTCTGATTCACCCTCCTGACTTCATCTTCTCCTTCTCCTTCTTCTACTTCTTCTGCTTCACCCTCCAGACTTCACCTTCTCCTTCTCCTTCTTCTACTTCTTCTGATTCACCCTCCAGACTTCACCTTCTCCTTCTCCTTCTTCTGCTTCTTCTGATTCACCCTCCAGACTTCACCTTCTCCTTCTCCTTATTCTGCTTCTTCTGATTCACCCTCTAGACTTCACCTTCTCCTTCTCCTTCTTCTGCTTCTTCTGATTCACACTCCAGACTTCACCTTCTCCTTCTCCTTCTTCTACTTCTTCTGATTCACCCTCCAGACTTCACCTTCTCCTTCTCTTTCTTCTGCTTCTTCTGATTCACCCTCCAGACTTCACCTTCTCCTTCTCCTTCTTCTGATTCTTCTGATTCACCCTCCAGACTTCACCTTTTCCTTCTCCTTCTTCTGCTTCTTCTGATTCACCCTCCTGACTTCACCTTCTCCTTCTCCTTCTTCTACTTCTTCTGATTCACCCTCCTGACTTCACCTTCTCCTTCTCCTTCTTCTACTTCTTCTGCTTCACCCTCCAGACTTCACCTTCTCCTTCTCCTTATTCTACTTCTTCTGATTCACCCTCCAGACTTGACCTTCTCCTTCTCCTTCTTCTACTTCTTCTGATTCACCCTCCAGACTTCCCCTTCTCCTTCTCCTTCTTCTGCTTCTTCTGCTTCACCGTCCTGACTTCACCTTCTCCTTCTCCTTCTTCTACTTCTTCTGCTTCATCCCCCTGACATCACCTGCTCCTTCTCCTTCTTCTGCTTCTTCTGATTCACCCTCCTAACTTCACCTTCTCCTTCTCCTTCTTCTGCTTCTTCTGATTCACCCTCCTGACTTCACCTTCTCCTTCTCCTTCTTCTGCTTCTTCTGATTCACCCTCCAGACTTCACCTTCTCCTTCTCCTTCTTCTGCTTCTTCTGATTCACCCTCCAGACTTCACCTTCTCCTTCTCCTTCTTCTGCTTCTTCTGATTCACCCTCCAGACCTCACCTTCTCCTTCTCCTTCTTCTACTTCTTCTGATTCACCCTCCAGACTTCATCTTCTCCTTCTCCTTCTTCTGCTTCTTCTGATTCACCCTCCAGACTTCACCTTCTCCTTCTCCTTCTTCTGCTTCTTCTGATTCACCCTCCAGACTTCACCTTCTCCTTCTCCTTTTTCTACTTCTTCTGATTCACCCTCCAGACTTCACCTTCTCCTTCTCCTTCTTCTACTTCTTCTGATTCACCCTCCAGTCTTCACCTTCTCCTTCTCCTTCTTCTGTTTCTTCTGCTTCACCCTCCAGACTTCACCTTCTCCTTCTCTTTCTCCTGCTTCTTCTGATTCACCCTCCAGACTTCACCTTCTCCTTCTCCTTCTTCTGATTCTTCTGATTCACCCTCCAGACTTCATCTTCTCCTTCTCCTTCTTCTGATTCACCCTCCTGACTTCACCTTCTCCTTCTCCTTCTTCTACTTCTTCTGATTCACCCTCCTGACTTCACCTTCTCCTTCTCCTTCTTCTACTTCTTCTGCTTCACCCTCCAGACTTCACCTTCTCCTTCTCCTTCTTCTACTTCTTCTGATTCACCCTTCAGACTTCACCTTCTCCTTCTCCTTTTTCTGCTTCTTCTGATTCACCCTCCAGACTTCACCTTCTCCTTCTCCTTATTCTGCTTCTTCTGATTCACCCTCCAGACTTCACCTTCTCCTTCTCCTTCTTCTGCTTCTTCTGATTCACCCTCCAGACTTCACCTTCTCCTTCTCCTTCTTCTGCTTCTTCTGATTCACCCTCCAGACTTCACCTTCTCCTTCTCCTTCTTCTGCTTTTTCTGATTCACCCTCCAGACTTCACCTTCTCCTTCTCCTTCTTCTACTTCTTCTGATTCACCCTCCAGACTTCACCTTCTCCTTCTATTTCTTCTGCTTCTTCTGATTCACCCTCCAGACTTCACCTTCTCCTTCTCCTTCTTCTGATTCTTCTGATTCACCCTCCAGACTTCACCTTCTCCTTCTCCTTCTTCTGCTTCTTCTGATTCACCCTCCTGACTTCACCTTCTCCTTCTCCTTCTTCTACTTCTTCTGATTCACCCTCCTGACTTCACCTTCTCCTTCTCCTTCTTCTACTTCTTCTGCTTCACCCTCCAGACTTCACCTTCTCCTTCTCCTTCTTCTACTTCTTCTGATTCACCCTCCAGACTTCACCTTCTCCTTCTCCTTCTTCTACTTCTTCTGATTCACCCTCCTGACTTCACCTTCTCCTTCTCCTTCTTCTACTTCTTCTGCTTCACCCTCCAGACTTCACCTTCTCCTTCTCCTTCTTCTACTTCTTCTGATTCACCCTTCAGACTTCACCTTCTCCTTCTCCTTTTTCTGCTTCTTCTGATTCACCCTCCTGACTTCAACTTCTCCTTCTCCTTCTTCTACTTCTTCTGCTTCACCCTCCAGACTTCACCTTCTCCTTCTCCTTATTCTACTTCTTCTGATTCACCCTCCAGACTTGACCTTCTCCTTCTCCTTCTTCTACTTCTTCTGATTCACCCTCCAGACTTCCCCTTCTCCTTCTCCTTCTTCTGCTTCTTCTGCTTCACCGTCCTGACTTCACCTTCTCCTTCTCCTTCTTCTACTTCTTCTGCTTCATCCCCCTGACATCACCTGCTCCTTCTCCTTCTTCTGCTTCTTCTGATTCACCCTCCTAACTTCACCTTCTCCTTCTCCTTCTTCTGCTTCTTCTGATTCACCCTCCTGACTTCACCTTCTCCTTCTCCTTCTTCTGCTTCTTCTGATTCACCCTCCAGACTTCACCTTCTCCTTCTCCTTCTTCTGCTTCTTCTGATTCACCCTCCAGACTTCACCTTCTCCTTCTCCTTCTTCTGCTTCTTCTGATTCACCCTCCAGACCTCACCTTCTCCTTCTCCTTCTTCTACTTCTTCTGATTCACCCTCCAGACTTCATCTTCTCCTTCTCCTTCTTCTGCTTCTTCTGATTCACCCTCCAGACTTCACCTTCTCCTTCTCCTTCTTCTGCTTCTTCTGATTCACCCTCCAGACTTCACCTTCTCCTTCTCCTTTTTCTACTTCTTCTGATTCACCCTCCAGACTTCACCTTCTCCTTCTCCTTCTTCTACTTCTTCTGATTCACCCTCCAGTCTTCACCTTCTCCTTCTCCTTCTTCTGTTTCTTCTGCTTCACCCTCCAGACTTCACCTTCTCCTTCTCTTTCTCCTGCTTCTTCTGATTCACCCTCCAGACTTCACCTTCTCCTTCTCCTTCTTCTGATTCTTCTGATTCACCCTCCAGACTTCATCTTCTCCTTCTCCTTCTTCTGATTCACCCTCCTGACTTCACCTTCTCCTTCTCCTTCTTCTACTTCTTCTGATTCACCCTCCTGACTTCACCTTCTCCTTCTCCTTCTTCTACTTCTTCTGCTTCACCCTCCAGACTTCACCTTCTCCTTCTCCTTCTTCTACTTCTTCTGATTCACCCTTCAGACTTCACCTTCTCCTTCTCCTTTTTCTGCTTCTTCTGATTCACCCTCCAGACTTCACCTTCTCCTTCTCCTTATTCTGCTTCTTCTGATTCACCCTCCAGACTTCACCTTCTCCTTCTCCTTCTTCTGCTTCTTCTGATTCACCCTCCAGACTTCACCTTCTCCTTCTCCTTCTTCTGCTTCTTCTGATTCACCCTCCAGAATTCACCTTCTCCTTCTCCTTCTTCTGCTTTTTCTGATTCACCCTCCAGACTTCACCTTCTCCTTCTCCTTCTTCTACTTCTTCTGATTCACCCTCCAGACTTCACCTTCTCCTTCTCTTTCTTCTGCTTCTTCTGATTCACCCTCCAGACTTCACCTTCTCCTTCTCCTTCTTCTGATTCTTCTGATTCACCCTCCAGACTTCACCTTCTCCTTCTCCTTCTTCTGCTTCTTCTGATTCACCCTCCTGACTTCACCTTCTCCTTCTCCTTCTTCTACTTCTTCTGATTCACCCTCCTGACTTCACCTTCTCCTTCTCCTTCTTCTACTTCTTCTGCTTCACCCTCCAGACTTCACCTTCTCCTTCTCCTTCTTCTACTTCTGCTGATTCACCCTCCAGACTTCACCTTCTCCTTCTCCTTCTTCTACTTCTTCTGATTCACCCTCCTGACTTCACCTTCTCCTTCTCCTTCTTCTACTTCTTCTGCTTCACCCTCCAGACTTCACCTTCTCCTTCTCCTTCTTCTACTTCTTCTGATTCACCCTTCAGACTTCACCTTCTCCTTCTCCTTTTTCTGCTTCTTCTGATTCACCCTCCAGACTTCACCTTCTCCTTCTCCTTATTCTGCTTCTTCTGATTCACCCTCCAGACTTCACCTGCTCCTTCTCCTTCTTCTGCTTCTTCTGATTCACCCTCCAGACTTCACCTTCTCCTTCTCCTTCTTCTGCTTCTTCTGATTCACCCTCCAGACTTCACCTTCTCCTTCTCCTTCTTCTGCTTTTTCTGATTCACCCTCCAGACTTCACCTTCTCCTTCTCCTTCTTCTACTTCTTCTGATTCACCCTCCAGACTTCACCTTCTCCTTCTCTTTATTCTGCTTCTTCTGATTCACCCTCCAGACTTCACCTTCTCCTTCTCCTTCTTCTGATTCTTCTGATTCACCGTCCAGACTTCACCTTCTCCTTCTCCTTCTTCTGCTTCTTCTGCTTCACCCTCCTGACTTCACCTTCTCCTTCTCCTTCTTCTACTTCTTCGGATTCACCCTCCAGACTTCACCTTCTCCTTCTCCTTCTTCTGCTTCTTCTGCTTCACCCTCCAGACTTCACCTTCTCCTTCTCCTTCTTCTGCTTTTTCTGCTGCGCCCTCCAGACTTCACCTTCTCCTTCTCCTTCTTCTGCTTCTTCTGCTTCACCCTCCTGACTTCACCTTCTCCTTCTCCTTCTTCTACTTCTTCTGCTTCACCCCCCTGAATTCACCTTCTCCTTCTCCTTCTTCTGCTTCTTCTGATTCACCCTCCAGACTTCACCTTCACCTTCTCCTTCGTCTACTTCTTCTGATTAACCCTCCAGACTACACCATCTCCTTCTCCTTCTTCTACTTCTTCTGATTCACCCTCCAGACTTCACCTTCTCCTTCTCCTTCTTCTGCTTCTTCTGATTCACCCTCCAGACTTCATCTTCTCCTTCTCCTTCTTCTACTTCTACTGATTCACCCTCCAGACTTCACCTTCTCCTTCTCCTTCTTCTTCTTCTTCTGATTCACCCTCCAGACTTCACCTTGTCCTTCTCCTTCTTCTACTTCTTCTGCTTCTCCCTCTAGACTTCACCTTCTCCTTCTCCTTCTTCTGCTTCTTCTTCTGATTCACCCTCCAGACTTCACCTTCTCCTTCTCCTTCTTCTACTTCTTCTGATTCACCCTCCAGACTTCACCTTCTCCTTCTCCATCTTCTACTTCTTCTGATTCACCCTCCAGACTTCACCTTCTCCTTCTCCTTCTTCTACTTCTTCTGATTCACCCTCCTGACTTCACCTTCTCCTTCTCCTTCTTCTGCTTCTTCTGCTTCACCCTCCAGACTTCACCTTCTCCTTCTCCATCTTCTACTTCTTCTGATTCACCCTCCAGACTTCACCTTCTCCTTCTCCTTCTTCTACTTCTTCTGATTCACCCTCCTGACTTCACCTTCTCCTTCTCCTTCTTCTGCTTCTTCTGCTTCACCCTCCTGACTTCACCTTCTCCTTCTCCTTCTTCTACTTCTCCTGATTCACCCTCCAGACTTCACCTTCTCCTTCTCCTTCTTCTGCTTCTTCTGCTTCACCCTCCAGACTTCACCTTCTCCTTCTCCTTCTTCTGCTTCTTCTGCTTCGCCCTCCAGACTTCACCTTCTCCTTCTCCTGCTTCTGCTTCTTTTGCTTCACCCCCCTGACTACACCTTCTCCTTCTCCTTCTTCTGCTTCTTCTGATTCACCCTCCTGACTTCACCTTCTCCTTCTCCTTCTTCTGCTTCTTCTGATTCACCCTCCAGACTTCACCTTCTCCTTCTCCTTCTTCTGCTTCTTCTGATTCACCCTTCAGATTTCACCTTCTCCTTCTCCTTCTTCTGCTTCTTCTGATTCACCCTCCAGACCTCACCTTCTCCTTCTCCTTCTTCTACTTCTTCTGATTCACCCTCCAGACTTCATCTCCTCCTTCTCCTTCTTCTGCTTCTTCTGATTCACCCTCCAGACTTCACCTTCTCCTTCTCCTTCTTCTGCTTCTTCTGATTCACCCTCCAGACTTCAGCTTCTCCTTCTCCTTCTTCTACTTCTTCTGATTCACCCTCCAGACTTCACCTTCTCCTTCTCCTTCGTCTACTTCTTCTGATTCACCCTCCAGTCTTCACCTTCTCCTTCTCCTTCTTCTGCTTCTTCTGATTCACCCTCCAGACCTCACCTTCTCCTTCTCCTTCTTCTACTTCTTCTGATTCACCCTCCAGACTTCATCTCCTCCTTCTCCTTCTTCTGCTTCTTCTGATTCACCCTCCAGACTTCACCTTCTCCTTCTCCTTCTTCTGCTTCTTCTGATTCACCCTCCAGACTTCAGCTTCTCCTTCTCCTTCTTCTACTTCTTCTGATTCACCCTCCAGACTTCACCTTCTCCTTCTCCTTCTTCTACTTCTTCTGATTCACCCTCCAGTCTTCACCTTCTCCTTCTCCTTCTTCTGCTTCTTCTGATTCACCCTCCAGACTTCACCTTCTCCTTCTCCTTCTTCTGCTTTTTCTGATTCACCCTCCAGACTTCGCCTTCTCCTTCTCCTTCTTCTACTTCTTCTGGTTCACCCTCCAGACTTCACCTTCTCCTTCTCCTTCTTCTACTTTTCTGATTCACCCTCCAGTCTTCACCTTCTCCTTCTCCTTCTTCTGCTTCTTCTGATTCACCCTCCAGACTTCACCTTCTCCTTCTCCTTCTTCTGCTTCTTCTGATTCACCCTCCTGACCTCACCTTCTCCTTCTCCTTCTTCTGCTTCTTCTGATTCACCCTCCAGACTTCACCTTCTCCTTCTCCTTCTTCTACTTCTTCTGATTCACCCTCCAGACTTCACCTTCTCCTTCTACTTCTTCTGCTTCTTCTGATTCACACTCCAGACTTCACCTTCTCCTTCTCCTTCTTCTGCTTCTTCTGATTCACCCTCCAGACTTCACCTTCTCCTTCTTCTGCTTCTTCTGATTCACCCTCCAGAATTCCCCTTCTCCTTCTCCTTCTTCTGCTTCTTCTGATTCACCCTCCAGACTTCACCTTCTCCTTCTCCTTCTTCTACTTCTTCTGATTCACCCTCCAGACTTCACCTTCTCCTTCTCCTGCTTCTGCTTCTTCTGATTCACCCTCCAGACTTCACATTCTCCTTCTCCTTCGTCTACTTCTTCTGATTCACCCTCCAAACTTCACCTTCTCCTTCTCCTTCTTCTACTTCTTCTGATTCACACTCCAGACTTCACCTTCTCCTTCTCCTTCTTCTACTTCTTCTGCTTCTCCCTCCAGACTTCACCTTCTCCTTCTCCATCTTCTGCTTCTTCTGCTTCACCCTCCAGACTTCACCTTCTCCTTCTCCTTCTTCTGCTTCTTCTGCTTCACCCTCCTGACTTCACCTTCTCCTTCTCCTTCTTCTACTTCTTCGGATTCACCCTCCAGACTTCACCTTCTCCTTCTCCTTCTTCTGCTTCTTCTGCTTCACCCTCCAGACTTCACCTTCTCCTTCTCCTTCTTCTGCTTTTTCTGCTGCGCCCTCCAGACTTCACCTTCTCCTTCTCCTTCTTCTGCTTCTATTGCTTCAACCTCCTGACTTCACCTTCTCCTTCTCCTTCTTCTACTTCTTCTGCTTCACCCCCCTGACTACACCTTCTCCTTCTCCTTCTTCTGCTTCTTCTGATTCACCCTCCTGACTTCACCTTCTCCTTCTCCTTCTTCTGCTTCTTCTGATTCACCCTCCAGACTTCACCTTCTCCTTCTCCTTCTTCTGCTTCTTCTGATTCACCCTCCAGATTTCACCTTCTCCTTCTCCTTCTTCTGCTTCTTCTGATTCACCCTCCAGACCTCACCTTCTCCTTCTCCTTCTTCTACTTCTTCTGATTCACCCTCCAGACTTCATCTCCTCCTTCTCCTTCTTCTGCTTCTTCTGATTCACCCTCCAGACTTCACCTTCTCCTTCTCCTTCTTCTGCTTCTTCTGATTCACCCTCCAGACTTCAGCTTCTCCTTCTCCTTCTTCTACTTCTTCTGATTCACCCTCCAGACTTCACCTTCTCCTTCTCCTTCTTCTACTTCTTCTGATTCACCCTCCAGTCTTCACCTTCTCCTTCTCCTTCTTCTGCTTCTTCTGATTCACCCTCCAGACCTCACCTTCTTCTTCTCCTTTTTATACTTCTTCTGATTCACCCTCCGGACTTCATCTTCTCCTTCTCCTTCTTCTGCTTCTTCTGATTCACCCTCCAGACTTCACCTTCTCCTTCTCCTTCTTCTGCTTTTTCTGATTCACCCTCCAGACTTCGCCTTCTCCTTCTCCTTCTTCTACTTCTTCTGGTTCACCCTCCAGACTTCACCTTCTCCTTCTCCTTCTTCTACTTTTCTGATTCACCCTCCAGTCTTCACCTTCTCCTTCTCCTTCTTCTGCTTCTTCTGATTCACCCTCCAGACTTCACCTTCTCCTTCTCCTTCTTCTGCTTCTTCTGATTCACCCTCCTGACCTCACCTTCTCCTTCTCCTTCTTCTGCTTCTTCTGATTCACCCTCCAGACTTCACCTTCTCCTTCTCCTTCTTCTACTTCTTCTGATTCACCCTCCAGACTTCACCTTCTCCTTCTACTTCTTCTGCTTCTTCTGATTCACCCTCCAGACTTCACCTTCTCCTTCTCCTTCTTCTGCTTCTTCTGATTCACCCTCCAGACTTCACCTTCTCCTTCTTCTGCTTCTTCTGATTCACCCTCCAGAATTCCCCTTCTCCTTCTCCTTCTTCTGCTTCTTCTGATTCACCCTCCAGACTTCACCTTCTCCTTCCCCTTCTTCTACTTCTTCTGATTCACCCTCCAGACTTCACCTTCTCCTTCTCCTGCTTCTGCTTCTTCTGATTAACCCTCCAGACTTCACATTCTCCTTCTCCTTCGTCTACTTCTTCTGATTCACCCTCCAAACTTCACCTTCTCCTTCTCCTTCTTCTACTTCTTCTGATTCACACTCCAGACTTCACCTTCTCCTTCTCCTTCTTCTACTTCTTCTGCTTCTCCCTCCAGACTTCACCTTCTCCTTCTCCTTCTTCTGCTTCTTCTGAATCACCCTCCAGACTTCACCTTCTCCTTCTCCTTCTTCTACTTCTTCTGATTCACCCTCCAGACTTCACCTTCTCCTTCTCCTTCTTCTACTTCTTCTGATTCACCCTCCAGACTTCACCTTCTCCTTCTCCTGCTTCTGCTTCTTCTGCTTCACCCTCCTGACTTCGCCTTCTCCTTCTCCTTCTTCTGCTTCTTCTGCTTCACCCTCCAGACTTCACCTTCTCCTTCTCCTTCTTCTGCTTCTTCTGCTTCACCCTCCAGACTTCACCTTCTCCTTCTCCTTCTTCTACTTCTTCTAATTCACCCTCCAGACTTCACCTTCTCCTTCTCCTTCTTCTGCTTCTTCTGCTTCAACCTCCAGACTTCACCTTCTCCTTCTCCTTCTTCTGCTTCTTCTGCTTCGCCCTCCAGACTTCACCTTCTCCTTCTCCTTCTTCTGCTTCTTCTGCTTCACCCTCCAGACTTCACCTTCTCCTTCTCCTTCTTCCGCTTCTTCTGCTTCACCCTCCAGACTTCACCTTCTCCTTCTCCTTCTTCTGCTTCTTCTGCTGCGCCCTCCAGACTTCACCTTCTCCTTCTCCTTCTTCTGCTTCTTCTGCTTCACCCTCCTGACTTCACCTTCTCCTTCTTCTTCTTCTACTTCTTCTGCTTCACCCCCTGACTTCACCTTCTCCTTCTCCTTCTTCTGCTTCTTCTGATTCACCCTCCTAACTTCACCTTCTCCTTCTCCTTCTTCTGCTTCTTCTGATTCACCCTCCTGACTTCACCTTCTCCTTCTCCTTCTTCTGCTTCTTCTGATTCACCCTCCAGACTTCACCTTCTCCTTCTCCTTCTTCTACTTCTTCTGTTTCACCCTCCAGACTTCACCTTCTCCTTCTCCTTCTTCTGCTTCTTCTGATTCACCCTCCAGACCTCACCTTCTCATTCTCATTCTTCTACTTCTTCTGATTCACCCTCCAGACTTCACCTTCTCCTTCTCCTTCTTCTACTTCTTCTGATTCACCCTCCAGACTTCACCTTCTCCTTCTCCTTCTACTTCTTCTGATTCACCCTCCAGTCTTCACCTTCTCCTTCTCCTTCTTCTGCTTCTTCTGCTTCACCCTCCAGACTTCACCTTCTCCTTCTCTTTCTTCTGCTTCTTCTGATTCACCCTCCAGACTTCACCTTCTCCTTCTCCTTCTTCTGCTTCTTCTGATTCACCCTCCAGACTTCACCTTCTCCTTCTTCTGCTTCTTCTGATTCACCCTCCAGAATTCACCTTCTCCTTCTCCTTCTTCTGCTTCTTCTGATTCACCCTCCAGACTTCACCTTCTCCTTCTCCTTCTTCTACTTCTTCTGATTCACCCTCCAGACTTCACCTTCTCCTTCTCCTGCTTCTGCTTCTTCTGATTCACCCTCCAGACTTCACATTCTCCTTCTCCTTCGTCTACTTCTTCTGATTCACCCTCCAGACTACACCTTCTCCTTCTCCTTCTCCTACTTCTTCTGATTCACCCTCAAGACTTCACCTTCTCCTTCTCCTTCTTCTACTTCTTCTGCTTCACCCCCTGACTTCACCTTCTCCTTCTCCTTCTTCTGCTTCTTCTGATTCACCCTCCTCACTTCACCTTCTCCTTCTCCTTCTTCTGCTTCTTCTGATTCACCCTCCTGACTACACCTTCTCCTTCTCCTTCTTCTGCTTCTTCTGATTCACACTCCAGACTTCAGCTTCTCCTTCTCCTTCTTCTGCTTCTTCTGATTCACCCTCCAGACTTCACCTTCTCCTTCTCCTTCTTCTGCTTCTTCTGATTCACCCTCCAGACCTCACCTTCTCCTTCTCATTCTTCTACTTCTTCTGATTCACCCTCCAGACTTCATCTTCTCCTTCTCCTTCTTCTGCTTCTTCTGATTCACCCTCCAGACTTCACCTTCTCCTTCTCCTTCTTCTGCTTCTTCTGATTCACCCTCCAGACTTCACCTTCTCCTTCTCCTTCTTCTGCTTCTTCTGATTCAACCTCCAGACTTCACCTTCTCCTTCTCCAACTTCTACTTCTTCTGTTTCAACCTCCAGTCTTCACCTTCTCCTTCTCCTTCTTCTGCTTCTTCTGATTCACCCTCCAAACTTCACCTTCTCCTTCTCCTTCTTCTGCTTCTTCTGATTCACCCTCCTGACTTCACCTTCTCCATCTCCTCCTTCTGCTTCTTCTAATTCACCCTCCAGACTTCACCTTCTCCTCCTCCTTTTTCTACCTCTTCTGATTCACCCTCCAGACTTCACCTTCTCCTTCTACTTCTTCTGCTTCTTCCGATTCACCCTCCAGACTTCACCTTCTCCTTCTCCTTCTTCTGCTTCTTCTGATTCACCCTCCAGACTTCACCTTCTCCTTCTCCTTCTTCTGCTTCTTCTGATTCACCCTCCAGAATTCACCTTCTCCTTCTCCTTCTTCTGCTTCTTCTGATTCACCCTCCAGACTTCATCTTCTCCTTCTCCTTCTTCTACTTCTTCTGATTCACCCTCCAGACTTCACCTTCTCCTTCTCCTGCTTCTGCTTCTTCTGATTCACCCTCCAGACTTCACCTTCTCCTTCTCCTTCTTCTACTTCTTCTGATTCACCCTCCAGACTTCATCTTCTCCTTCTCCTTCTTCTGCTTCTTCTGATTCACCCTCCAGACTTCACCTTCTCCTTCTCCTTCTTCTGATTCTTCTGATTCACCCTCCAGGCTTCACCTTCTCCTTCTCCTTCTTCTACTTCTTCTGATTCACCCTCCAGACTTCACCTTCTCCTTCTCCTTCTTCTACTTCTTCTGATTCACCCTCCAGCCTTCACCTTCCCCCTCTCCTTCTTCTGCTTCTTCTGCTTCACCCTCCAGACTTCACCTTCTCCTTCTCTTTCTTCTGCTTCTTCTGATTCACCCTCCAGACTTCACCTTCTCCTTCTCCTTCTTCTGATTCTTCTGATTCACCCTCCAGACATCACCTTCTACTTCTCCTTCTTCTACTTCTTCTGCTTCTCCCTCCAGACTTCACCTTCTCCTTCTCCTTCTTCTGCTTCTTCTGATTCACCCTCCAGACTTCACCTTCTCCTTCTCCTTCTTCTACTTCTTCTGATTCACCCTCCAGACTTCACCTTCTCCTTCTCCATCTTCTACTTCTTCTGATTCACCCTCCAGAGTTCACCTTCTCCTTCTCCTTCTTCTACTTCTTCTGATTCAACCTCCTGACTTCACCTTCTCCTTCTCCTTCTTCTGCTTCTTCTGCTTCACCCTCCAGACTTCACCTTCTCCTTCTCCTTCTTCTGCTTCTTCTGCTTCACCCTCCTGACTTCACCTTCTCCTTCTCCTTCTTCTGCTTCTTCTGCTTCACCCTCCTGACTTCACCTTCTCCTTCTCCTTCTTCTACTTCTCCTGATTCACCCTCCAGACTTCACCTTCTCCTTCTCCTTCTTCTGCTTCTTCTGCTTCACCCTCCAGACTTCACCTTCTCCTTCTCCTTATTCTGCTTCTCCTGCTTCGCCGTCCAAACTTCACCTTCTCCTTCTCCATCTTCTGCTTCTTCTGCTTCACCCTCCAGACATCACCTTCTCCTTCTCCTTCTTCTGCTTCTTCTGCTTCACCCTCCTGACTTCACCTTCTCCTTCTCCTTCTTCTACTTCTTCGGATTCACCCTCCAGACTTCACCTTCTCCTTCTCCTTCTTCTGCTTCTTCTGCTTCACCCTCCAGACTTCACCTTCTCCTTCTCCTTCTTCTGCTTCTTCTGCTGCGCCCTCCAGACTTCACCTTCTCCTTCTCCTTCTTCTGCTTCTTCTGCTTCACCCTCCAGACTTTACCTTCTCCTTCTCCTTCTTCTGCTTCTTCTGATTCACCCTCCAGACTTCACCTTCTCCTTCTCCTTCTTCTACTTCTTCTGTTTCACCCTCCTGACTTCACCTTCTCCTTCTCCTTCTTCTAATTCTTCTGCTTCACCCTCCAGACTTCACCTTCTCCTTCTCTTTCTTCTGCTTCTTCTGATTCACCCTCCAGACTTCACCTTCTCCTTCTCCTTCTTCTGCTTCTTCTGATTCACCCTCCAGACTTCACCTTCTCCTTCTTCTGCTTCTTCTGATTCACCCTCCAGAATTCACCTTCTCCTTCTCCTTCTTCTGCTTCTTCTGATTCACCCTCCAGACTTCACCTTCTCCTTCTCCTTCTTCTACTTCTTCTGATTCACCCTCCAGACTTCACCTTCTCCTTCTCCTGCTTCTGCTTCTTCTGATTCACCCTCCAGACTTCACATTCTCCTTCTCCTTCGTCTACTTCTTCTGATTCACCCTCCAGACTACACCTTCTCCTTCTCCTTCTCCTACTTCTTCTGATTCACCCTCAAGACTTCACCTTCTCCTTCTCCTTCTTCTACTTCTTCTGCTTCACCCCCTGACTTCACCTTCTCCTTCTCCTTCTTCTGCTTCTTCTGATTCACCCTCCTAACTTCACCTTCTCCTTCTCCTTCTTCTGCTTCTTCTGATTCACCCTCCTGACTACACCTTCTCCTTCTCCTTCTTCTGCTTCTTCTGATTCACCCTCCAGACTTCAGCTTCTCCTTCTCCTTCTTCTGCTTCTTCTGATTCACCCTCCAGACTTCACCTTCTCCTTCTCCTTCTTCTGCTTCTTCTGATTCACCCTCCAGACCTCACCTTCTCCTTCTCATTCTTCTACTTCTTCTGATTCACCCTCCAGACTTCATCTTCTCCTTCTCCTTCTTCTGCTTCTTCTGATTCACCCTCCAGACTTCACCTTCTCCTTCTCCTTCTTCTGCTTCTTCTGATTCACCCTCCAGACTTCACCTTCTCCTTCTCCTTCTTCTGCTTCTTCTGATTCAACCTCCAGACTTCACCTTCTCCTTCTCCTTCTTCTACTTCTTCTGATTCAACCTCCAGTCTTCACCTTCTCCTTCTCCTTCTTCTGCTTCTTCTGATTCACCCTCCAAACTTCACCTTCTCCTTCTCCTTCATCTGCTTCTTCTGATTCACCCTCCTGACTTCACCTTCTCCATCTCCTCCTTCTGCTTCTTCTAATTCACCCTCCAGACTTCACCTTCTCCTCCTCCTTTTTCTACCTCTTCTGATTCACCCTCCAGACTTCACCTTCTCCTTCTACTTCTTCTGCTTCTTCCGATTCACCCTCCAGACTTCACCTTCTCCTTCTCCTTCTTCTGCTTCTTCTGATTCACCCTCCAGACTTCACCTTCTCCTTCTCCTTCTTCTGCTTCTTCTGATTCACCCTCCAGAATTCACCTTCTCCTTCTCCTTCTTCTGCTTCTTCTGATTCACCCTCCAGACTTCACCTTCTCCTTCTCCTTCTTCTACTTCTTCTGATTCACCCTCCAGACTTCACCTTCTCCTTCTCCTGCTTCTGCTTCTTCTGATTCACCCTCCAGACTTCACCTTCTCCTTCTCCTTCTTCTACTTCTTCTGATTCACCCTCCAGACTTCATCTTCTCCTTCTCCTTTTCTGCTTCTTCTGATTCACCCTCCAGACTTCACCTTCTCCTTCTCCTTCTTCTGATTCTTCTGATTCACCCTCCAGGCTTCACCTTCTCCTTCTCCTTCTTCTACTTCTTCTGATTCACCCTCCAGACTTCACCTTCTCCTTCTCCTTCTTCTACTTCTTCTGATTCACCCTCCAGCCTTCACCTTCCCCCTCTCCTTCTTCTGCTTCTTCTGCTTCACCCTCCAGACTTCACCTTCTCCTTCTCTTTCTTCTGCTTCTTCTGATTCACCCTCCAGACTTCACCTTCTCCTTCTCCTTCTTCTGATTCTTCTGATTCACCCTCCAGACTTCACCTTCTACTTCTCCTTCTTCTACTTCTTCTGCTTCTCCCTCCAGACTTCACCTTCTCCTTCTCCTTCTTCTGCTTCTTCTGATTCACCCTCCAGACTTCACCTTCTCCTTCTCCTTCTTCTACTTCTTCTGATTCACCCTCCAGACTTCAACTTCTCCTTCTCCATCTTCTACTTCTTCTGATTCACCCTCCAGAGTTCACCTTCTCCTTCTCCTTCTTCTACTTCTTCTGATTCAACCTCCTGACTTCACCTTCTCCTTCTCCTTCTTCTGCTTCTTCTGCTTCACCCTCCAGACTTCACCTTCTCCTTCTCCTTCTTCTGCTTCTTCTGCTTCACCCTCCTGACTTCACCTTCTCCTTCTCCTTCTTCTGCTTCTTCTGCTTCACCCTCCTGACTTCACCTTCTCCTTCTCCTTCTTCTACTTCTCCTGATTCACCCTCCAGACTTCACCTTCTCCTTCTCCTTCTTCTGCTTCTTCTGCTTCACCCTCCAGAATTCACCTTCTCCTTCTCCTTATTCTGCTTCTTCTGCTTCGCCCTCCAGACTTCACCTTCTCCTTCTCCATCTTCTGCTTCTTCTGCTTCACCCTCCAGACATCACCTTCTCCTTCTCCTTCTTCTGCTTCTTCTGCTTCACCCTCCTGACTTCACCTTCTCCTTCTCCTTCTTCTACTTCTTCGGATTCACCCTCCAGACTTCACCTTCTCCTTCTCCTTCTTCTGCTTCTTCTGCTTCACCCTCCAGACTTCACCTTCTCCTTCTCCTTCTTCTGCTTCTTCTGCTGCGCCCTCCAGACTTCACCTTCTCCTTCTCCTTCTTCTGCTTCTTCTGCTTCACCCTCCAGACTTTACCTTCTCCTTCTCCTTCTTCTGCTTCTTCTGATTCACCCTCCAGACTTCACCTTCTCCTTCTCCTTCTTCTACTTCTTCTGTTTCACCCTCCTGACTTCACCTTCTCCTTCTCCTTCTTCTACTTCTTCTGCTTCACCCTCCAGACTTCACCTTCTCCTTCTCCTTCTTCTACTTCTTCTGATTCACCCTCCTGACTTCACCTTCTCCTTCTCCTTCTTCTACTTCTTCTGATTCACCCTCCAGACTTCACCTTCTCCTTCTCCTTCTTCTGCTTCTTCTGATTCACCCTCCTGACTTCACCTTCTCCTTCTCCTCCTTCTGCTTCTTCTAATTCACCCTCCAGACTTCACCTTCTCCTTCTCCTTCTTCTACTTCTTCTGATTCACCCTCCAGACTTCACCTTCTCCTTCTACTTCTTCTGCTTCTTCTGATTCACCCTCCAGACTTCACCTTCTCCTTCTCCTTCTTCTGCTTGTTCTGATTCACCCTCCAGACTTCAACTTCTCCTTCTCCTTCTTCTGCTTCTTATGATTCACCCTCCAGAATTCACCTTCTCCTTCTCCTTCTTCTGCTTCTTCTGATTCACCCTCCAGACTTCACCTTCTCCTTCTCCTTCTTCTACTTCTTCTGATTCACCCTCCAGACTTCACCTTCTCCTTCTCCTGCTTCTGCTTCTTCTGATTCACCCTCCAGACTTCACATTCTCCTTCTCCTTCGTCTACTTCTTCTGATTCACCCTCCACACTACACCTTCTACTTCTCCTTCTTCTACTTCTTCTGATTCACCCTCCAGACTTCACCTTCTCCTTCTCCTTCTTCTGCTTCTTCTGATTCATCCTCCAAACTTCACCTTCTCCTTCTCCTTCTTCTACTTCTTCTGATTCACACTCCAGACTTCACCTTCTCCTTCTCCTTCTTCTACTTCTTCTGCTTCTCCCTCCAGACTTTACCTTCTCCTTCTCCTTCTTCTGCTTCTTCTGATTCACCCTCCAGACTTCACCCTCTCCTTCTCCTTCTTCTACTTCATCTGATTCACCCTCCAGACTTCACCTTCTCCTTCTCCTTCTTCTACTTCTTCTGATTCACCCTCCTGACTTCACCATCTCCTTCTCCTTCTTTTGCTTCTTCTGCTTCACCCTCCAGACTTCAACTTCTCCTTCTCCTTCTTCTGCTTCTTCTGCTTCACCCTCCATACTTCACCTTCTCCTTCTCCTTCTTCTGCTTCACCCTGCTGACTTCACCTTCTCCTTCTCCTTCTTCTACTTCTTCTGATTCACCCTCCAGACTTCACCTTCTCCTTCTCCTTCTTCTGCTTCTTCTGATTCACCCTCCTGACTTCACCTTCTCCTTCTCCTCCTTCTGCTTCTTCTAATTCACCCTCCAGACTTCACCTTCTCCTTCTCCTTCTTCTACTTCTTCTGATTCACCCTCCAGACTTCACCTTCTCCTTCTACATCTTCTGCTTCTTCTGATTCACCATCCAGACTTCACCTTCTCCTTCTCCTTCTTCTGCTTCTTCTGATTCACCCTCCAGACTTCACGTTCTCCTTCTCCTTCTTCTGCTTCTTCTGATTCACCCTCCAGAATTCACCTTCTCCTTCTCCTTCTTCTGCTTCTTCTGATTCACCCTCCAGAATTCACCTTCTCCTTCTCCTTCTTCTGCTTCTTCTGATTCACCCTCCAGACTTCACCATTTCCTTCTCCTTCTTCTACTTCTTCTGATTCACCCTCCAGACTTCACCTTCTCCTTCTCCTGCTTCTGCTTCTTCTGATTCACCCTCCAGACTTCACATTCTCCTTCTCCTTCGTCTACTTCTTCTGATTCACCCTCCAGACTACACCTTCTCCTTCTCCTTCTTCTACTTCTTCTGATTCACCCTCCAGACTTCACCTTCTCCTTCTCCTTCTTCTGCTTCTTCTGATTCACCCTCCAGACTTCACCTTCTCCTTCTCCTTCTTCTACTTCTTCTGATTCATCCTCCAAACTTCACCTTCTCCTTCTCCTTCTTCTACTTCTTCTGATTCACACTCCAGACTTCACCTTCTCCTTCTCCTTCTTCTACTTCTTCTGCTTCTCCCTCCAGACTTTACCTTCTCCTTCTCCTTCTTCTGCTTCTTCTGATTCACCCTCCAGACTTCACCCTCTCCTTCTCCTTCTTCTACTTCATCTGATTCACCCTCCAGACTTCATCTTCTCCTTCTCCTTCTGCTACTTCTTCTGATTCACCCTCCTGACTTCACCTTCTCCTTCTCCTTCTTCTGCTTCTTCTGCTTCACCCTCCAGACTTCAACTTCTTCTTCTCCTTCTTCTGCTTCTTCTGCTTCACCCTCCATACTTCACCTTCTCCTTCTCCTTCTTCTGCTTCACCCTGCTGACTTCACCTTCTCCTTCTCCTTCTTCTACTTCTTCTGATTCACCCTCCAGACTTCACCTTCTCCTTCTCCTTCTTCTGCTTCTTCTGATTCACCCTCCTGACTTCACCTTCTCCTTCTCCTCCTTCTGCTTCTTCTAATTCACCCTCCAGACTTCACCTTCTCCTTCTCCTTCTTCTACTTCTTCTGATTCACCCTCCAGACTTCACCTTCTCCTTCTACTTCTTCTGCTTCTTCTGATTCACCCTCCAGACTTCACCTTCTCCTTCTCCTTCTTCTGCTTCTTCTGATTCACCCTCCAGACTTCACCTTCTCCTTCTCCTTCTTCTGCTTCTTCTGATTCACCCTCCAGAATTCACCTTCTCCTTCTCCTTCTTCTGCTTCTTCTGATTCACCCTCCAGACTTCACCTTCTCCTTCTCCTTCTTCTACTTCTTCTGATTCACCCTCCAGACTTCACCTTCTCCTTCTCCTGCTTCTGCTTCTTCTGTTTCACCCTCCAGACTTCACATTCTCCTTCTCCTTCGTCTACTTCTTCTGATTCACCCTCCAGACTACACCTTCTCCTTCTCCTTCTTCTACTTCTTCTGATTCACCCTCCAGACTTCACCTTCTCCTTCTCCTTCTTCTGCTTCTTCTGATTCACCCTCCAGACTTCACCTTCTCCTTCTCCTTCTTCTACTTCTTCTGATTCATCCTCCAAACTTCACCTTCTCCTTCTCCTTCTTCTACTTCTTCTGATTCACACTCCAGACTTCACCTTCTCCTTCTCCTTCTTCTAATTCTTCTGCTTCTCCCTCCAGACTTTACCTTCTCCTTCTCCTTCTTCTGCTTCTTCTGATTCACCCTCCAGACTTCACCCTCTCTTTCTCCTTCTTCTACTTCATCTGATTCACCCTCCAGACTTCACCTTCTCCTTCTCCTTCTTCTACTTCTTCTGATTCACCCTCCTGACTTCACCTTCTCCTTCTCCTTCTTCTGCTTCTTCTGCTTCACCCTCCAGACTTCAACTTCTCCTTCTCCTTCTTCTGCTTCTTCTGCTTCACCCTCCATACTTCACCTTCTCCTTCTCCTTCTTCTGCTTCACCCTGCTGACTTCACCTTCTCCTTCTTCTGCTTCTTCTGCTGCGCCCTCCAGACTTCACCTTCTCCTTCTCCTTCTTCTACTTCTTCTGATTCATCCTCCAAACTTCACCTTCTCCTTCTCCTTCTTCTACTTCTTCTGATTCACACTATAGACTTCACCTTCTCCTTCTCCTTCTTCTACTTCTTCTGCTGCGCCCTCCAGACTTCACCTTCTCCTTCTCCTTCTCCTTCTTCTGCTTCTTCTGCTTCACCCTCCTGACTTCACCTTCTCCTTCTCCTTCTTCTACTTCTTCTGCTTCACCCCCTGACTTCACCTTCTCCTTCTCCTTCTTCTGCTTCTTCTGATTCACCCTCCTAACTTCACCTTCTCCTTCTCCTTCTTCTGCTTCTTCTGATTCACCCTCCTGACTTCACCTTCTCCTTCTCCTTCTTCTGCTTCTTCTGATTCACCCTCCAGACTTCACCTTCTCCTTCTCCTTCTTCTGCTTCTTCTGATTCACCCTCCAGACTTCACCTTCTCCTTCTCCTTCTTCTGCTTCTTCTGATTCACCCTCCAGACCTCACCTTCTCCTTCTCATTCTTCTACTTCTTCTGATTCACCCTCCAGACTTCATCTTCTCCTTCTCCTTCTTCTGCTTCTTCTGATTCACCCTCCAGACTTCACCTTCTCCTTCTCCTTCTTCTACTTCTTCTGATTCACCCTCCAGACTTCACCTTCTCCTTCTCCTTCTACTTCTTCTGATTCACCCTCCAGTCTTCACCTTCTCCTTCTCCTTCTTCTGCTTCTTCTGCTTCACCCTCCAGACTTCACCTTCTCCTTCTCCTTCTTCTACTTCTTCTGATTCACCCTCCAGACTTCACCTTCTCCTTCTTCTGCTTCTTCTGATTCACCCTCCAGAATTCACCTTCTCCTTCTCCTTCTTCTGCTTCTTCTGATTCACCCTCCAGACTTCACCTTCTCCTTCTTCTGCTTCTTCTGATTCACCCTCCAGAATTCACCTTCTCCTTCTCCTTCTTCTGCTTCTTCTGATTCACCCTCCAGACTTCACCTTCTCCTTCTCCTTCTTCTACTTCTTCTGATTCACCCTCCAGACTTCACCTTCTCCTTCTCCTGCTTCTGCTTCTTCTGATTCACCCTCCAGACTTCACATTCTCCTTCTCCTTCGTCTACTTCTTCTGATTCACCCTCCAGACTACACCTTCTCCTTCTCCTTCTCCTACTTCTTCTGATTCACCCTCAAGACTTCACCTTCTCCTTCTCCTTCTTCTACTTCTTCTGCTTCACCCCCTGACTTCACCTTCTCCTTCTCCTTCTTCTGCTTCTTCTGATTCACCCTCCTAACTTCACCTTCTCCTTCTCCTTCTTCTGCTTCTTCTGATTCACCCTCCTGACTACACCTTCTCCTTCTCCTTCTTCTGCTTCTTCTGATTCACCCTCCAGACTTCAGCTTCTCCTTCTCCTTCTTCTGCTTCTTCTGATTCACCCTCCAGACTTCACCTTCTCCTTCTCCTTCTTCTGCTTCTTCTGATTCACCCTCCAGACCTCACCTTCTCCTTCTCATTCTTCTACTTCTTCTGATTCACCCTCCAGACTTCATCTTCTCCTTCTCCTTCTTCTGCTTCTTCTGATTCACCCTCCAGACTTCACCTTCTCCTTCTCCTTCTTCTGCTTCTTCTGATTCACCCTCCAGACTTCACCTTCTCCTTCTCCTTCTTCTGCTTCTTCTGATTCAACCTCCAGACTTCACCTTCTCCTTCTCCTTCTTCTACTTCTGCTGATTCAACCTCCAGTCTTCACCTTCTCCTTCTCCTTCTTCTGCTTCTTCTGATTCACCCTCCAAACTTCACCTTCTCCTTCTCCTTCTTCTGCTTCTTCTGATTCACCCTCCTGACTTCACCTTCTCCATCTCCTCCTTCTGCTTCTTCTAATTCACCCTCCAGACTTCACCTTCTCCTCCTCCTTTTTCTACCTCTTCTGATTCACCCTCCAGACTTCACCTTCTCCTTCTACTTCTTCTGCTTCTTCCGATTCACCCTCCAGACTTCACCTTCTCCTTCTCCTTCTTCTGCTTCTTCTGATTCACCCTCCAGACTTCACCTTCTCCTTCTCCTTCTTCTGCTTCTTCTGATTCACCCTCCAGAATTCACCTTCTCCTTCTCCTTCTTCTGCTTCTTCTGATTCACCCTCCAGACTTCACCTTCTCCTTCTCCTTCTTCTACTTCTTCTGATTCACCCTCCAGACTTCACCTTCTCCTTCTCCTGCTTCTGCTTCTTCTGATTCACCCTCCAGACTTCACCTTCTCCTTCTCCTTCTTCTACTTCTTCTGATTCACCCTCCAGACTTCATCTTCTCCTTCTCCTTCTTCTGCTTCTTCTGATTCACCCTCCAGACTTCACCTTCTCCTTCTCCTTCTTCTGATTCTTCTGATTCACCCTCCAGGCTTCACCTTCTCCTTCTCCTTCTTCTACTTCTTCTGATTCACCCTCCAGACTTCACCTTCTCCTTCTCCTTCTTCTACTTCTTCTGATTCACCCTCCAGCCTTCACCTTCCCCCTCTCCTTCTTCTGCTTCTTCTGCTTCACCCTCCAGACTTCACCTTCTCCTTCTCTTTCTTCTGCTTCTTCTGATTCACCCTCCAGACTTCACCTTCTCCTTCTCCTTCTTCTGATTCTTCTGATTCACCCTCCAGACTTCACCTTCTACTTCTCCTGCTTCTACTTCTTCTGCTTCTCCCTCCAGAATTCACCTTCTCCTTCTCCTTCTTCTGCTTCTTCTGATTCACCCTCCAGACTTCACCTTCTCCTTCTCCTTCTTCTACTTCTTCTGATTCACCCTCCAGACTTCACCTTCTCCTTCTCCATCTTCTACTTCTTCTGATTCACCCTCCAGAGTTCACCTTCTCCTTCTCCTTCTTCTACTTCTTCTGATTCAACCTCCTGACTTCACCTTCTCCTTCTCCTTCTTCTGCTTCTTCTGCTTCACCCTCCAGACTTCACCTTCTCCTTCTCCTTCTTCTGCTTCTTCTGCTTCACCCTCCTGACTTCACCTTCTCCTTCTCCTTCTTCTGCTTCTTCTGCTTCACCCTCCTGACTTCACCTTCTCCTTCTCCTTCTTCTACTTCTCCTGATTCACCCTCCGGACTTCACCTTCTCCTTCTCCTTCTTCTGCTTCTTCTGCTTCACCCTCCAGACTTCACCTTCTCCTTCTCCTTATTCTGCTTCTTCTGCTTCGCCCTCCAGACTTCACCTTCTCCTTCTCCATCTTCTGCTTCTTCTGCTTCACCCTCCAGACATCACCTTCTCCTTCTCCTTCTTCTGCTTCTTCTGCTTCACCCTCCTGACTTCACCTTCTCCTTCTCCTTCTTCTACTTCTTCGGATTCACCCTCCAGACTTCACCTTCTCCTTCTCCTTCTTCTGCTTCTTCTGCTTCACCCTCCAGACTTCACCTTCTCCTTCTCCTTCTTCTGCTTCTTCTGCTGCGCCCTCCAGACTTCACCTTCTCCTTCTCCTTCTTCTGCTTCTTCTGCTTCACCCTCCTGACTTCACCTTCTCCTTCTCCTTCTTCTACTTCTTCTGCTTCACCCCCCTGACTCCACCTTCTCCTTCTCCTTCATCTGCTTCTTCTGATTCACCCTCCTGACTTCACCTTCACCTTCTCCTTCTTCTGCTTCTTCTGATTCACCCTCCAGACTTCACCTTCTCCTTCTCCTTCTTCTGCTTCTTCTGATTCACCCTCCAGACTTCACCTTCTCCTTCTCCTTCTTCTGCTTCTTCTGATTCACCCTCCAGACCTCACCTTCTCCTTCTCCTTCTTCTACTTCTTCTGATTCACCCTCCAGACTTCATCTCCTCCTTCTCCTTCTTCTGCTTCTTCTGATTCACCCTCCAGACTTCACCTTCTCCTTGTCCTTCTTCTGCTTCTTCTGATTCACCCTCCAGACTTCACCTTCTCCTTCTCCTTCTTCTACTTCTTCTGATTCACCCTCCAGACTTCACCTTCTCCTTCTCCTTCTTCCACTTCTTCTGGTTCACCCTCCAGTCTTCACCTTCTCCATCTCCTTCTTCTGCTTCTTCTGCTTCACCCTCCAGACTTCACCTTCTCCTTCTCTTTCTTCTGCTTCTTCTGATTCACCCTCCAGACTTCACCTTCTCCTTCTCCTTCTTCTGCTTCTCCTGATTCACCCTCCAGCCTTCACCTTCTCCTTCTCCTTCTTCTGCTTCTTCTGATTCAGCCTTCAGACTTCACCTTCTCCTTCTCCTTCTTCTGCTTCTTCTGATTCACCCTCCAAACCTCACCTTCTCCTTCTCCTTCTTATACTTCTTCTGATTCACCCTCCAGACTTCATCTTCTCCTTCTCCTTCTTCTGCTTCTTCTGCTTCACCCTCCAGACTTCACCTTCTCCTTCTCTTTCTTCTGCTTCTTCTGATTCACCCTCCAGACTTCACCTTCTCCTTCTCCTTCTTCTGCTTCTTCTGATTCACCCTCCAGACTTCGCCTTCTCCTTCTCCTTCTTCTACTTCTTCTGGTTCACCCTCCAGACTTCACCTTCTCCTTCTCCTTCTTCTACTTCTTCTGATTCACCCTCCAGTCTTCACCTTCTCCTTCTCCTTCTTCTGCTTCTTCTGATTCACCCTCCAGACTTCACCTTCTCCTTCTCCTTCTTCTGCTTCTTCTGATTCACCCTCCTGACTTCACCTTCTCCTTCTCCTTCTTCTGCTTCTTCTGATTCACCCTCCAGACTTCACCTTCTCCTTCTCCTTCTTCTACTTCTTCCGATTCACCCTCCAGACTTCAGCTTCTCCTTCTACTTCTTCTGCTTCTTCTGATTCACCCTCCAGACTTCACCTTCTCCTTCTCCTTCTTCTACTTCTTCTGATTCACCCTCCAGACTTCACCTTCTCCTTCTCCTGCTTCTGCTTCTTCTGATTCACCCTCCAGACTTCACATTCTCCTTCTCCTTCGTCTACTTCTTCTGATTCACCCTCCAGACTATACCTTCTCCTTCTCCTTCTTCTACTTCTTCTGATTCACCCTCCAGACTTCTCCTTCTCCTTCTCCTTCTTCTGCTTCTTCTGATTCACCCTCCAGACTTCACCTTCTCCTTCTCCTTCTTCTACTTCTTCTGATTCACCCGCCAAACTTTACCTTCTCCTTCTCCTTCTTCTACTTCTTCTGATTCACCCTCCAGACTTCACCTTCTCCTTCTCCTTCTTCTGCTTCTTCTGCTGCGCCCTCCAGACTTCACCTTCTCCTTCTCCTTCTTCTGCTTCTTCTGCTTCACCCTCCAGACTTCACCTTCTCCTTCTCCTTCTTCTACTTCTTCTGCTTCACCCCCCTGACTTCACCTTCTCCTTCTCCTTCTTCTGCTTCTTCTGATTCACCCTCCTAACTTCACCTTCTCCTTCTCCTTCTTCTGCTTCTTCTGATTCACCCTCCAGACTTCACCTTCTCCTTCTCCTTCTTCTGCTTCTTCTGCTTCACCCCCCTGACTTCACCTTCTCCTTCTCCTTCTTCTGCTTCTTCTGCTTCACCCTCCAGATTTCACCTTCTCCTTCTCTTTCTTCTGCTTCTTCTGATTCACCCTCCAGACTTCACCTTCTCCTTCTCCTTCTTCTGATTCTTCTGATTCACCCTCCAGACTTCACTTTTTCCTTCTCCTTCTTCTGCTTCTTCTGATTCACCCTCCTGACTTCACCTTCTCCTTCTCCTTCTTCTACTTCTTCTGATTCCCGCTCCTGACTTCACCTTCTCCTTCTCCTTCTTCTACTTCTTCTGCTTCGCCCTCCAGACTTCACCTTCTCCTTCTCCTTCTTCTACTTCTTCTGATTCACCCTCCTGACTTCTCCTTCTCCTTCTCCTTCTTCTGCTTCTTCTGATTCACTCTCCAGACTTCACCTTCTCCTTCTCCTTCTTCTGCTTCTTCTGATTCACCCTCCAGACTTCACCTTCTCCTTCTTCTTCTGCGTCTTCTGATTCACCCTCCAGACTTCACCTTCTGCTTCTCCTTCTTCTACTTCTTCTGATTCACCCTCCAGACTTCACCTTCTCCTCCTCCTGCTTCTGCTTCTTCTGATTCACCCTCCAGACTTCACCTTCTCCTTCTCCTTCTTCTGCTTCTTCTGATTCACTCTCCAGACTTCATCTTCTCTTCTCAATCTTCTGCTTCTTCTGATTCACCCTCCAGACTTCACCTTCTCCTTCTCCTTCTTCTGCTTCTTCTGATTCACCCTCCAGACTTCGCCTTCTCCTTCTCCTTCTTCTACTTCTTCTGATTCAACCTCCAGACTTCACCTTCTCCTTCTCCTTCTTCTACTTCTTCTGATTCACCCTCCAGTCTTCACCTTCTCCTTCTCCTTCTTCTGCTTCTTCTGATTCACCCTCCAGACTTCACCTTCTCCTTCTCCTTCTTCTGCTTCTTCTGATTCACCCTCCTGACTTCACCTTCTCCATCTCCTCCTTCTGCTTCTTCTAATTCACCCTCCAGACTTCACCTTCTCCTTCTCCTTCTTAAACCTCTTCTGATTCACCCTCCAGACTTCACCTTCTCCTTCTCCTTCTTCTGCTTCTTCTGATTCACCCTCCAGACTTCACCTTCTCCTTCTCCTTCTTCTGCTTCTTCTGATTCACCCTCCAGAATTCACCTTCTCCTTCTCCTTCTTCTGCTTCTTCTGATTCACCCTCCAGACCTCACCTTCTCCTTCTCCTTCTTCTACTTCTTCTGATTCACCCTCCAGACTTCACCTTCTCCTTCTCCTGCTTCTGATTCTTCTGATTCACCCTCCAGACTTCACATTCCCCTTCTCCTTCGTTTACTTCTTCTGATTCACCCTCCAGACTACACCTTCTCCTTCTCCTTCTTCTACTTCTTCTGATTCACCCTCCAGACTTCACCTTCTCCTTCTCCTGCTTCTTCTGATTCACCCTCCAGACTTCACCTTCTCCTTCTCCTTCTTCTACTTCTTCTGATTCACCCTCCAAACTTCACCTTCTCCTTCTCCTTCTTCTACTTCTTCTGATTCACACTCCAGACTTCACCTTCTCCTTCTCCTTCTTCTACTTCTTCTGCTTCTCCCTCCAGACTTCACCTTCTCCTTCTCCTTCTTCTGCTTCTTCTGATTCACCCTCCAGACTTCACCTTCTCCTTCTGCTTCTTCTACTTCATCTGATTCACCCTCCAGACTTTACCTTCTCCTTCTCCTTCTTCTACTTCTTCTGATTCACCCTCCAGACTTCACCTTCTCCTTCTCCTTCTTCTACTTCTTCTGATTCACCGTCCTGACTTCACCTTCTCCTTCTCCTTCTTCTGCTTCTTCTGCTTCACCCTCCAGACTTCACCTTCTCCTTCTCCTTCTTCTGCTTCTTCTGCTTCACCCTCCAGACTTCACCTTCTCCTTCTCCTTCTTCTGCTTCACCATCCTGACTTCACCTTCTCCTTCTCCTTCTTCTACTTCTTCTGATTCACCCTCCAGACTTCACCTTCTCCTTCTCCTTCTTCTGCTTCTTCTGCTTCACCCTCCAGACTTCACCTTCTCCTTCTCCTTCTTCTGATTCACCCTCCAGACTTCACCTTCTCCTTCTCCTTCTTCAGATTCTTCTGCTTCACCCACCAGACTTCACCTTCTCCTTCTCCTTCTTCTGCTTCTTCTGCTTCACCCTCCTGACTTCACCTTCTCCTTCTCCTTCTTCTACTTCTTCTGCTTCACCCCCCTGACTTCACCTTCTCCTTCTCCTTCTTCTGCTTCTTCTGATTCACCCTCCTAAATTCACCTTCTCCTTCTCCTTCTTCTGCTTCTTCTGATTCACCCTCCTGACTTCACCTTCTCCTTCTCCTTCTTCTGCTTCTTCTGATTCACCCTCCAGACTTCACCTTCTCCTTCTCCTTCTTCTGCTTCTTCTGATTCACCCTCCAGACTTCACCTTCTCCTTCTCCTTCTTCTGCTTCTTCTGATTCACCCTCCAGACCTCACCTTCTCCTTCTCCTTCTTCTACTTCTTCTGATTCACCCTCCAGACTTCATCTTCTCCTTCTCCTTCTTCTGCTTCTTCTGATTCACCCTCCAGACTTCACCTTCTCCTTCTCCTTCTTCTGATTCTTCTGATTCACCCTCCAGACTTCACCTTCTCCTTCTCCTTCTTCTACTTCTTCTGATTCACCCTCCAGACTTCACCGTCTCCTTCTCCTTCTTCTACTTCTTCTGATTCACCCTCCAGCCTTCACCTTCTCCTTCTCCTTCTTCTGCTTCTTCTGCTTCACCCTCCAGACTTCCCCTTCTCCTTCTCTTTCTTCTGCTTCTTCTGATTCACCCTCCTGACTTCACCTTCTCCTTCTCCTCCTTCTGCTTCTTCTAATTCACCCTCCAGACTTCACCTTCTCCTTCTCCTTCTTCTACTTCTTCTGATTCACCCTCCAGACTTCACCTTCTCCTTCTACTTCTTCTGCTTCTTCTGATTCACCCTCCAGACTTCACCTTCTCCTTCTCCTTCTTCTGCTTCTTCTGATTCACCATCCAGACTTCACCTTCTCCTTCTCCTTCTTCTGCTTCTTCTGATTCACCCTCCAGAATTCACCTTCTCCTTCTCCTTCTTCTGCTTCTTCTGATTCACCCTCCTGACTTCACCTTCTCCTTCTCCTTCTTCTGCTTCTTCTGCTTCACCCTCCATACTTCACCTTCTCCTTCTCCTTCTTCTGCTTCTTCTGCTTCACCCTCCAGACTTCACCTTCTCCTTCTCCTTCTTCTGCTTCACCCTCCTGACTTCACCTTCTCCTTCTCCTTCTTCTACTTCTTCTGATTCACCCTCCAGACTTCACCTTCTCCTTCTCCTTCTTCTGCTTCTTCTGCTTCACCCTCCAGACTTCACCTTCTCCTTCTCCTTCTTCTGCTTCTTCTGCTTCGCCCTCCAGACTTCACCTTCTCCTTCTCCTTCTTCTGCTTCTTCTGCTTCGCCCTCCAGACTTCAGCTTCTCCTTCTCCTTCTTCTGCTTCTTCTGATTCACCCTCCAGACTTCACCTTCTCCTTCTCCTTCTTCTACTTCATCTGATTCACCCTCCAGACTTCACCTTCTCCTTCTCCTTCTTCTGCTTCTTCTGCTTCACCCTCCAGACTTCACCTTCTCCTTCTCCTTCTTCTGCTTCTTCTGCTGCGCCCTCCAGACTTCACCTTCTCCTTCTCCTTCTTCTGCTTCTTCTGCTTCACCCTCCTGACTTCACCTTCTCCTTCTCCTTCTTCTACTTCTTCTGCTTCACCCCCTGACTTCACCTTCTCCTTCTCCTTCTTCTGCTTCTTCTGATTCACCCTCCTAACTTCACCTTCTCCTTCTCCTTCTTCTGCTTCTTCTGATTCACCCTCCTGACTTCACCTTCTCCTTCTCCTTCTTCTGCTTCTTCTGATTCACCCTCCAGACTTCACCTTCTCCTTCTCCTTCTTCTGCTTCTTCTGATTCACCCTCCAGACTTCACCTTCTCCTTCTCCTTCTTCTGCTTCTTCTGATTCACCCTCCAGACCTCACCTTCTCCTTCTCCTTCTTCTACTTCTTCTGTTTCACCCTCCAGACTTCATCTTCTCCTTCTCCTTCTTCTGCTTCTTCTGATACACCCTCCAGACTTCACCTTCTACTTCTCCTTCTTCTGATTCTTCTGATTCACCCTCCAGACTTCACCTTCTCCTTCTCCTTCTTCTACTTCTTCTGATTCACCCTCCAGACTTCACCTTCTCCATCTTCTACTTCTTCTGATTCACCCTCCAGCCTTCACCTTCTCCTTCTCCTTCTTCTGCTTCTTCTGCTTCACCCTCCAGACTTCACCTTCTCCTTCTCTTTTTTCTGCTTCTTCTGATTCACCCTCCAGACTTCACCTTCTCCTTCTCCTTCTTCTGATTCTTCTGATTGACCCTCCAGACTTTACCTTCTCCTTCTCCTTCTACTGCTTCTTCTGATTCACCCTCCAGACTTCATCTTCTCCTTCTCCTTCTTCTGCTTCTTCTGATTCACCCTCCAGCCTTCACCTTCTCCTTCTCCTTCTTCTGCTTCTTCTGCTTCACCCTCCAGACTTCACCTTCTCCATCTTCTACTTCTTCTGATTCACCCTCCAGCCTTCACCTTCTCCTTCTCCTTCTTCTGCTTCTTCTGCTTCACCCTCCAGACTTCACCTTCTCCTTCTCTTTTTTCTGCTTCTTCTGATTCACCCTCCAGACTTCACCTTCTCCTTCTCCTTCTTCTGATTCTTCTGATTCACCCTCCAGACTTCACCTTCTCCTTCTCCTTCTTCTACTTCTTCTGATTCACCCTCCAGACTTCACCGTCTCCTTCTCCTTCTTCTACTTCTTCTGATTCACCCTCCAGCCTTCACCTTCTCCTTCTCCTTCTTCTGCTTCTTCTGCTTCACCCTCCAGACTTCATCTTCTCCTTCTCCTTCTTCTGCTTCTTCTGATTCACCCTCCAGACTTCACCTTCTCCTTCTCCTTCTTCTGATTCTTCTGATTCACCCTCCAGACTTCACCTTCTCCTTCTCCTTCTTCTACTTCTTCTGATTCACCCTCCAGACTTCACCGTCTCCTTCTCCTTCTTCTACTTCTTCTGATTCACCCTCCAGCCTTCACCTTCTCCTTCTCCTTCTTCTGCTTCTTCTGCTTCACCCTCCAGACTTCCCCTTCTCCTTCTCTTTCTTCTGCTTCTTCTGATTCACCCTCCTGACTTCACCTTCTCCTTCTCCTCCTTCTGCTTCTTCTAATTCACCCTCCAGACTTCACCTTCTCCTTCTCCTTCTTCTACTTCTTCTGATTCACCCTCCAGACTTCACCTCCTCCTTCTACTTCTTCTGCTTCTTCTGATTCACCCTCCAGACTTCACCTTCTCCTTCTCCTTCTTCTGCTTCTTCTGATTCACCCTCCAGACTTCACCTTCTCCTTCTCCTTCTTCTGCTTCTTCTGATTCACCCTCCAGACTTCACCTTCTCCTTCTCCTTCTTCTGCTTCTTCTGCTTCACCCTCCAGACTTCACCTTCTCCTTCTCTTTCTTCTGCTTCTTCTGATTCACCCTCCAGACTTCACCTTCTCCTTCTCCTTCTTCTGCTTCTTCTGATTCACCCTCCAGACTTCGCCTTCTCCTTCTCCTTCTTCTGCTTCTTCTGATTCACCCTCCTGACTTCACCTTCCCCTTCTCCTTCTTCTGCTTCTTCTGATTCACCCTCCAGACTTCACCTTCTCCTTCTCCTTCTTCTACTTCTTCCGATTCACCCTCCAGACTTCAGCTTCTCCTTCTACTTCTTCTGCTTCTTCTGATTCACCCTCCAGACTTCACCTTCTCCTTCTCCTTCTTCTACTTCTTCTGATTCACCCTCCAGACTTCACCTTCTCCTTCTCCTGCTTCTGCTTCTTCTGATTCACCCTCCAGACTTCACATTCTCCTTCTCCTTCGTCTACTTCTTCTGATTCACCCTCCAGACTACACCTTCTCCTTCTCCTTCTTCTACTTCTTCTGATTCACCCTCCAGACTTCTCCTTCTCCTTCTCCTTCTTCTGCTTCTTCTGATTCACCCTCCAGACTTCACCTTCTCCTTCTCCTTCTTCTACTTCTTCTGATTCACCCGCCAAACTTTACCTTCTCCTTCTCCTTCTTCTACTTCTTCTGATTCACCCTCCAGACTTCACCTTCTCCTTCTCCTTCTTCTGCTTCTTCTGCTGCGCCCTCCAGACTTCACCTTCTCCTTCTCCTTCTTCTGCTTCTTCTGCTTCACCCTCCAGACTTCACCTTCTCCTTCTCCTTCTTCTACTTCTTCTGCTTCACCCCCCTGACTTCACCTTCTCCTTCTCCTTCTTCTGCTTCTTCTGATTCACCCTCCTAACTTCACCTTCTCCTTCTCCTTCTTCTGCTTCTTCTGATTCACCCTCCAGACTTCACCTTCTCCTTCTCCTTCTTCTGCTTCTTCTGCTTCACCCCCCTGACTTCACCTTCTCCTTCTCCTTCTTCTGCTTCTTCTGCTTCACCCTCCAGATTTCACCTTCTCCTTCTCTTTCTTCTGCTTCTTCTGATTCACCCTCCAGACTTCACCTTCTCCTTCTCCTTCTTCTGATTCTTCTGATTCACCCTCCAGACTTCACTTTTTCCTTCTCCTTCTTCTGCTTCTTCTGATTCACCCTCCTGACTTCACCTTCTCCTTCTCCTTCTTCTACTTCTTCTGATTCCCCCTCCTGACTTCACCTTCTCCTTCTCCTTCTTCTACTTCTTCTGATTCACCCTCCTGACTTCTCCTTCTCCTTCTTCTGCTTCTTCTGATTCACTCTCCAGACTTCACCTTCTCCTTCTCCTTCTTCTACTTCTTCTGATTCACCCTCCTGACTTCTCCTTCTCCTTCTTCTGCTTCTTCTGATTCACCCTCCAGACTTCACCTTCTCCTTCTCCTTCTTCTGATTCTTCTGATTCACCCTCCAGACTTCACCTTCTCCTTCTCCTTCTTCTACTTCTTCTGATTCACCCTCCAGACTTCACCGTCTCCTTCTCCTTCTTCTACTTCTTCTGATTTACCCTCCAGCCTTCACCTTCTCCTTCTCCTTCTTCTGCTTCTTCTGCTTCACCCTCCAGACTTCCCCTTCTCCTTCTCTTTCTTCTGCTTCTTCTGATTCACCCTCCTGACTTCACCTTCTCCTTCTCCTCCTCCTGTTTCTTCTGATTCACCCTCCAGACTTCACCTTCTCCTTCACCTTCTTCTACTTCTTCTGATTCACCCTCCAGACTTCATCTTCTCCTTCTCCTTCTTCTGCTTCTTCTGATTCACCCTCCAGACTTCACCTTCTCCTTCTCCTTCGTCTACTTCTTCTGATTCACCCTCCAGACTACACCTTCTCCTTCTCCCTCTTCTACTTCTTCTGATTCATCCTCCAGACTTCACCTGCTCCTTCTCCTTCTTCTGCTTCTTCTGATTCACCCTCCAGACTTCACCTTCTCCTTCTCCTTCTTCTACTTCTTCTGATTCACCCTCCAGACTTCACCTTCTCCTTCTCCTTCTTCTACTTCTTCTGATTCACCCTCCAGACTTCACCTTCTCCTTCTCCTTCTTCTACTTCTTCTGCTTCTCCCTCCAGACTTCACCTTCTCCTTCTCCTTCTTCAGCTTCTTCTGATTCACCCTCCAGACTTCACCTTCTCCTTCTCCTTCTTCTACTTCTTCTGAATCACCCTCCAGACTTCACCTTCTCCTTCTCCTTCTTCTACTACTTATGATTCACCCTCCTGACTTCACCTTCTCCTTCTCCTCCTTCTGCTTCTTCTGCTTCACCCTCCAGACTTCACCTTCTCCTTCTCCTTCTTCTGCTTCTTCTGCTTCACCCTCCAGACTTCACCTTCTCCTTCTCCTTCTTCTGCTTCTTCTGCTTCACCCTCCTGACTTCACCTTCTCCTTCTCCTTCTTCTTCTTCTTCTGATTCACCCTCCAGACTTCACCTTCTCCTTCTCCTTCTTCTGCTTCTTCTGCTTCACCCTCCTGACTTCACCTTCGCCTTCTCCTTCTTCTGCTTCTTCTGATTCACCCTCCTGACTTCACCTTCTCCTTCTCCTTCTTCTGATTCTTTTGATTCACCCTCCAGACTTCACCTTCTCCTTCTCCTTCTTCTGCTTCTTCTGATTCAGCCTCCAGACTTCACCTTCTCCTTCTCCTTCTTCTACTTCTTCTGATTCACCCTCCTGACTTCACCTTCTCCTTCTCCTTCTTCTGATTCTTTTGATTCACCCTCCAGTCTTCACCTTCTCCTTCTCCTTCTTCTGCTTCTTCTGATTCACCCTCCAGACTTCACCTTCTCCTTCTCCTTCTTCTGATTCTTTTGATTCTCCCTCCAGACTTCACCTTCTCCTTCTCCTTCTTCTGCTTCTTCTGATTCACCCTCCTGACTTCACCCTCTCCTTCTCCTTCTTCTACTTCTTCTGATTCACCCTCCTGACTTCACCTTCTCCTTCTCCTTCATCTACTTCTTCTGCTTCACCCTCCAGACTTCACCTTCTCCTTCTCCTTCTTCTACTTCTTCTGATTCACCCTCCAGACTTCACCTTCTCCTTCTCCTTCTTCTGCTTCTTCTGATTCACCCTCTAGACTTCACCTTCTCCTTCTCCTTATTCTGCTTCTTCTGATTCACCCGCCAGACTTCACCTTCTCCTTCTCCTTATTCTGCTTCTTCTGATTCACCCTCCAGACTTCACCTTCTCCTTCTCCTTCTTCTGCTTCTTCTGATTCACCTTCAGACTTTACCTTCTCCTTCTCCTTCTTCTGCTTCTTCTGATTCACCCTCCAGACTTCACCTTCTCCTTCTCCTTCATCTACTTCTTCTGATTCACCCTCCAGACTTCATCTTCTCCTTCTCCTTCTTCTGCTTCTTCTGATTCACCCTCCAGACTTCACCTTCTCCTTCTCCTTCTTCTGCTTTTTCTGATTCACCCTCCTGACTTCACCTTCTCCTTCTCCTTCTTCTACTTCTTCTGATTCACCCTCCAGACTTCACCTCCTCCTTCTCCTTTTTCTACTTCTTCTGATTCACCCACCAGACTTCACCTTCTCCTTCTCCTTCTTCTGCTTCTTCTGATTCACCCTCCAGACCTCACCTTCTCCTTCTACTTCTTCTGCTTCTTCTAATTCACCCTCCAGACTTCACCTTCTCCTTCTCCTTCTTCTGCTTCTTTTGATTCACCCTTCAGACTTCACCTTCTCCTTCTCCTTCTTCTGCTTCTTCTGATTCACCCTCCAGACCTCACCTTCTCCTTCTCCTTCTTCAACTTCTTCTGATTCACCCTCCAGACTTCATCTTCTCCTTCTCCTTCTTTTGCTTCTTCTGATTCACCCTCCAGACTTCACCTTCTCCTTCTCCTTCTTCTGCTTCTTCTGATTCACCCTCCAGAGTTCGCCTTCTCCTTCTCCTTCTTCTCCTTCTTCTGATTCACCCTCCAGACTTCACCTTCTCCTTCTCCTTCTTCTACTTCTTCTGATTCACCCTCCAGTCTTCACCTTCTCCTTCTCCTTCTTCTGCTTCTTCTGATTCACCCTCCAGACTTCACCTTCTCCTTCTCCTTCTTCTGCTTCTCCTGATTCACCCTCCAGACTTCACCTTCTCCTTCTACTTCTTCTGCTTCTTCTGATTCACCCTCCAGACTTCACCTTCTCCTTCTCCTTCTTCTGCTTCTTCTGATTCACCCTCCAGACTTCACCTTCTCCTTCTCCTTCTTCTACTTCTTCTGATTCACCCTCCAGACGTCACCTTCTCCTTCTCCTTCTTCTGCTTCTTCTGATTCACCCTCCAGACTTCACCTTCTCCTTCTCCTTCGTCTACTTCTTCTGATTCACCCTCCAGACTACACCTTCTCCTTCTCCTTCTTCTACTTCTTCTGATTCACCCTCCAGACTTCACCATCTCCTTCTCCTTCTTCTGCTTCCTCTGATTCACCCTCCAGACTTCACCTTCTCCTTCTCCTTCTTCTACTTCTTCTGATTCACCCTCCAGACTTCACCTTCTCCTTCTCCTTCTTCTACTTCTTCTGCTTTTCCCTCCAGACTTCACCTTCTCCTTCTCCTTCTTCTGCTTCTTCTGATTCACCCTCCAGACTTCACCTTCTCCTTCTCCTTCTTCTACTTCTTCTGATTCACCCTCCAGACTTCACCTTCTCCTTCTCCTTCTTCTACTTCTTCTGATTCACCCTCCAGACTTCACCATCTCCTTCTCCTTCTTCTACTTCTTATGATTCACCCTCCTGACTTCACCTTCTCCTTCTCCTTCTTCTGCTTCTTCCGCTTCAACCTCCAGACTTCACCTTCTCCTTCTCCTTCTTCTGCTTCTTCTGCTTCACCCTCCAGACTTCACCTTCTCCTTCTCCTTCTTCTGCTTCTTCTGCTTCACCCTCCTGACTTCACCTTCTCCTTCTCCTTCTTCTGCTTCTTCTGCTTCACCCTCCAGACTTCACCTTCTCCTTCTCCTTCTTCTGCTTCTTCTGCTTCACCCTCCAGACTTCACCTTCTCCTTCTCCTTCTTCTGCTTCTTCTGCTTCTCCCTCCAGACTTCACCTTCTCCTTCTCCTTCTTCTGCTTCTTCTGCTTCGCCCTCCAGACTTCACCTTCTCCTTCTCCTTCTTCTGCTTCTTCTGATTCACCCTCCAGACTTCACCTTCTCCTTCTCCTTCTTCTACTTCTTCTGATTCACCCTCCAGACTTCACCTTCTCGTTCTCCTTCTTCTGCTTCTTCTGCTGCGCCCTCCAGACTTCACCTTCTCCTTCTCCTTCTTCTGCTTCTTATGCTTCACCCTCCTGACTTCATCTTCTCCTTCTCCTTCTTCTACTTCTTCTGCTTCACCCCCCTGACTTCACCTTCTCCTTCTCCTTCTTCTGCTTCTTCTGATTCACCCTCCTAACTTCACCTTCTCCTTCTCCTTCTTCTGCTTCTTCTGATTCACCCTCCTGACTTCACCTTCTTCTTCTCCTTCTTCTGCTTCTTCTGATTCACCCTCCAGACTTCACCTTCTCCTTCTCCTTCTTCTGCTTCTTCTGATTCACCCTCCTGACTTCACCTTCTCCTTCTCCTTCTTCTGCTTCTTCTGCTTCACCCTCCAGACTTCACCTTCTCCTTCTCCTTCTTCTGCTTCTTCTGCTTCACCCTCCAGACTTCACCTTCTCCTTCTCCTTCTTCTGCTTCTTCTGCTTCACCCTCCTGACTTCACCTTCTCCTTCTCCTTCTTCTACTTCTTCTGATTCACCCTGCAGACTTCACCTTCTCCTTCTCCTTCTTCTGCTTCTTCTGATTCACCCTCCAGACTTCACATTCTCCTTCTCCTTCTTCTACTTCTTCTGATTCACCCTCGAGACTTCATCTTCTCCTTCTCCTTCTTCTGCTTCTTCTGATTCACCCTCCAGACTTCACCTTCTCCTTCTCCTTCTTCTGCTTCTTCTGATTCACCCTCCAGACTTCACCTTCTCCTTCTCCTTCTTCTACTTCTTCTGATTCACCCTCTAGACTTCAACTTCTCCTTCTCCTTCTTCTGCTTCTTCTGCTTCACCCTCCAGACTTCACCTTCTCGTTCTCCTTCTTCTGCTTCTTCTGCTTCACCCTCCTGACTTCACCTTCTCCTTCTCCTTCTTCTACTTCTTCTGCTTCACCCCCCTGACTTCACCTTCTCCTTCTCCTTCTTCTGCTTCTTCTGATTCACCCTCCTAACTTCACCTTCTCCTTCTCCTTCTTCTGCTTCTTCTGATTCACCCTCCTGACTTCACCTTCTCCTTCTCCTTCTTCTGCTTCTTCTGATTCACCCTCCAGACTTCACCTTCTCCTTCTCCTTCTTCTGCTTCTTCTGATTCACCCTCCAGACTTCACCTTCTCCTTTTCCTTCTTCTGCTTCTTCTGTTTCACCCTCCAGACCTCACCTTCTCCTTCTCCTTCTTCTACTTCTTCTGATTCACCCTCCAGACTTCATCTTCTCCTTCTCCTTCTTCTGCTTCTTCTGATTCACCCTCCAGACTTCACCTTCTCCTTCTCCTTCTTCTGCTTCTTCTGATTCACCCTCCAGACTTCACCTTCTCCTTCTCCTTCTTCTACTTCTTCGGATTCACCCTCCAGACTTCACCTTCTCCTTCTCCTTCTTCTGCTTCTTCTGATTCACCCTCCAGTCTTCACCTCCTCCTTCTCCTTCTTCTGCTTCTTCTGATTCACCCTCCAGACTTCACCTTCTCCTTCTCCTTCTTCTGATTCTTTTGATTCACCCTCCAGACTTCACCTTCTCCTTCTCCTTCTTCTGCTTCTTCTGATTCACCCTTCTGACTTCACCCTCTCCTTCTCCTTCTTCTACTTCTTCTGATTCACCCTCCTGACTTCATCTTCTCCTTCTCCTTCTTCTACTTCTTCTGCTTCACCCTCCAGACTTCACCTTCTCCTTCTCCTCCTTCTGCTTCTTCTGATTCACCCTCCTGACTTCACCCTCTCCTTCTCCTTCTTCTACTTCTTCTGATTCACCCTCCTGACTTCACCCTCTCCTTCTCCTTCTTCTACTTCTTCTGCTTCACCCTCCTGACTTCACCTTCTCCTTCTCCTTCTTCTACTTCTTCTGCTTCCCCCTCCAGACTTCACCTTCTCCTTCTCCTTCTTCTGCTTTTTCTGACTCACCCTCCTGACATCACCTTCTCCTTCTCCTTCTTCTACTTCTTCTGATTCACCCTCCAGACTTCACCTTCTCCTTCTCCTTCTTCTACTTCTTCTGATTCAACCACCAGACTTCACCTTCTCCTTCTCCTTCTTCTGCTTCTTCTGATTCACCCTCCAGACTTCACCTTCTCCTTCTCCTTCTTCTGCTTCTTCTGATTCACCCTCCAGACTTCACCTTCGCCTTCTCCTTCTTCTGCTTCTTTTGATTCACCCTTCAGACTTCACCTTCTCCTTCTCCTTCTTCTGCTTCTTCTGATTCACCCTCCAGACCTCACCTTCTCCTTCTCCTTCTTCAACTTCTTCTGATTCACCCTCCTGACTTCACCTTCTCCATCTCCTCCTTCTGCTTCTTCTAATTCACCCTCCAGACTTCACCTTCTCCTTCTCCTTCTTCTACCTCTTCTGATTCACCCTCCAGACTTCACCTTCTCCTTCTCCTTCTTCTGCTTCTTCTGATTCACCCTCCAGACTTCACCTTCTCCTTCTCCTTCTTCTGCTTCTTCTGATTCACCCTCCAGAATTCACCTTCTCCTTCTCCTTCTTCTGCTTCTTCTGATTCACCCTCCAGACCTCACCTTCTCCTTCTCCTTCTTCTACTTCTTCTGATTCACCCTCCAGACTTCACCTTCTCCTTCTCCTGCTTCTGATTCTTCTGATTCACCCTCCAGACTTCACATTCCCCTTCTCCTTCGTTTACTTCTTCTGATTCACCCTCCAGACTACACCTTCTCCTTCTCCTTCTTCTACTTCTTCTGATTCACCCTCCAGACTTCACCTTCTCCTTCTCCTGCTTCTTCTGATTCACCCTCCAGACTTCACCTTCTCCTTCTCCTTCTTCTACTTCTTCTGATTCACCCTCCAAACTTCACCTTCTCCTTCTCCTTCTTCTACTTCTTCTGATTCACACTCCAGACTTCACCTTCTCCTTCTCCTTCTTCTACTTCTTCTGCTTCTCCCTCCAGACTTCACCTTCTCCTTCTCCTTCTTCTGCTTCTTCTGATTCACCCTCCAGACTTCACCTTCTCCTTCTGCTTCTTCTACTTCATCTGATTCACCCTCCAGACTTTACCTTCTCCTTCTCCTTCTTCTACTTCTTCTGATTCACCCTCCAGACTTCACCTTCTCCTTCTCCTTCTTCTACTTCTTCTGATTCACCGTCCTGACTTCACCTTCTCCTTCTCCTTCTTCTGCTTCTTCTGCTTCACCCTCCAGACTTCACCTTCTCCTTCTCCTTCTTCTGCTTCTTCTGCTTCACCCTCCAGACTTCACCTTCTCCTTCTCCTTCTTCTGCTTCACCATCCTGACTTCACCTTCTCCTTCTCCTTCTTCTACTTCTTCTGATTCACCCTCCAGACTTCACCTTCTCCTTCTCCTTCTTCTGCTTCTTCTGCTTCACCCTCCAGACTTCACCTTCTCCTTCTCCTTCTTCTGATTCACCCTCCAGACTTCACCTTCTCCTTCTCCTTCTTCAGATTCTTCTGCTTCACCCACCAGACTTCACCTTCTCCTTCTCCTTCTTCTGCTTCTTCTGCTTCACCCTCCTGACTTCACCTTCTCCTTCTCCTTCTTCTACTTCTTCTGCTTCACCCCCCTGACTTCACCTTCTCCTTCTCCTTCTCCTGCTTCTTCTGATTCACCCTCCTAAATTCACCTTCTCCTTCTCCTTCTTCTGCTTCTTCTGATTCACCCTCCTGACTTCACCTTCTCCTTCTCCTTCTTCTGCTTCTTCTGATTCACCCTCCAGACTTCACCTTCTCCTTCTCCTTCTTCTGCTTCTTCTGATTCACCCTCCAGACTTCACCTTCTCCTTCTCCTTCTTCTGCTTCTTCTGATTCACCCTCCAGACCTCACCTTCTCCTTCTCCTTCTTCTACTTCTTCTGATTCACCCTCCAGACTTCATCTTCTCCTTCTCCTTCTTCTGCTTCTTCTGATTCACCCTCCAGACTTCACCTTCTCCTTCTCCTTCTTCTGATTCTTCTGATTCACCCTCCAGACTTCACCTTCTCCTTCTCCTTCTTCTACTTCTTCTGATTCACCCTCCAGACTTCACCGTCTCCTTCTCCTTCTTCTACTTCTTCTGATTCACCCTCCAGCCTTCACCTTCTCCTTCTCCTTCTTCTGCTTCTTCTGCTTCACCCTCCAGACTTCCCCTTCTCCTTCTCTTTCTTCTGCTTCTTCTGATTCACCCTCCTGACTTCACCTTCTCCTTCTCCTCCTTCTGCTTCTTCTAATTCACCCTCCAGACTTCACCTTCTCCTTCTCCTTCTTCTACTTCTTCTGATTCACCCTCCAGACTTCACCTTCTCCTTCTTCTTCTTCTGCTTCTTCTGATTCACCCTCCAGACTTCACCTTCTCCTTCTCCTTCTTCTGCTTCTTCTGATTCACCCTCCAGACTTCACCTTCTCCTTCTCCTTCTTCTGCTTCTTCTGATTCACCCTCCAGAATTCACCTTCTCCTTCTCCTTCTTCTGCTTCTTCTGATTCACCCTCCTGACTTCACCTTCTCCTTCTCCTTCTTCTGCTTCTTCTGCTTCACCCTCCATACTTCACCTTCTCCTTCTCCTTCTTCTGCTTCTTCTGCTTCACCCTCCAGACTTCACCTTCTCCTTCTCCTTCTTCTGCTTCACCCTCCTGACTTCACCTTCTCCTTCTCCTTCTTCTACTTCTTCTGATTCACCCTCCAGACTTCACCTTCTCCTTCTCCTTCTTCTGCTTCTTCTGCTTCACCCTCCAGACTTCACCTTCTCCTTCTCCTTCTTCTGCTTCTTCTGCTTCGCCCTCCAGACTTCACCTTCTCCTTCTCCTTCTTCTGCTTCTTCTGCTTCGCCCTCCAGACTTCACCTTCTCCTTCTCCTTCTTCTGCTTCTTCTGATTCACCCTCCAGACTTCACCTTCTCCTTCTCCTTCTTCTACTTCATCTGATTCACCCTCCAGACTTCACCTTCTCCTTCTCCTTCTTCTGCTTCTTCTGCTTCACCCTCCAGACTTCACCTTCTCCTTCTCCTTCTTCTGCTTCTTCTGCTGCGCCCTCCAGACTTCACCTTCTCCTTCTCCTTCTTCTGCTTCTTCTGCTTCACCCTCCTGACTTCACCTTCTCCTTCTCCTTCTTCTACTTCTTCTGCTTCACCCCCTGACTTCACCTTCTCCTTCTCCTTCTTCTGCTTCTTCTGATTCACCCTCCTAACTTCACCTTCTCCTTCTCCTTCTTCTGCTTCTTCTGATTCACCCTCCTGACTTCACCTTCTCCTTCTCCTTCTTCTGCTTCTTCTGATTCACCCTCCAGACTTCACCTTCTCCTTCTCCTTCTTCTGCTTCTTCTGATTCACCCTCCAGACTTCACCTTCTCCTTCTCCTTCTTCTGCTTCTTCTGATTCACCCTCCAGACCTCACCTTCTCCTTCTCCTTCTTCTACTTCTTCTGTTACACCCTCCAGACTTCATCTTCTCCTTCTCCTTCTTCTGCTTCTTCTGATACACCCTCCAGACTTCACCTTCTCCTTCTCCTTCTTCTGATTCTTCTGATTCACCCTCCAGACTTCACCTTCTCCTTCTCCTTCTTCTACTTCTTCTGATTCACCCTCCAGACTTCACCTTCTCCATCTTCTACTTCTTCTGATTCACCCTCCAGCCTTCACCTTCTCCTTCTCCTTCTTCTGCTTCTTCTGCTTCACCCTCCAGACTTCACCTTCTCCTTCTCTTTTTTCTGCTTCTTCTGATTCACCCTCCAGACTTCACCTTCTCCTTCTCCTTCTTCTGATTCTTCTGATTGACCCTCCAGACTTTACCTTCTCCTTCTCCTTCTTCTGCTTCTTCTGATTCACCCTCCAGACTTCATCTTCTCCTTCTCCTTCTTCTGCTTCTTCTGATTCACCCTCCAGCCTTCACCTTCTCCTTCTCCTTCTTCTGCTTCTTCTGCTTCACCCTCCAGACTTCACCTTCTCCATCTTCTACTTCTTCTGATTCACCCTCCAGCCTTCACCTTCTCCTTCTCCTTCTTCTGCTTCTTCTGCTTCACCCTCCAGACTTCACCTTCTCCTTCTCTTTTTTCTGCTTCTTCTGATTCACCCTCCAGACTTCACCTTCTCCTTCTCCTTCTTCTGATTCTTCTGATTCACCCTCCAGACTTCACCTTCTCCTTCTCCTTCTTCTACTTCTTCTGATTCACCCTCCAGACTTCACCGTCTCCTTCTCCTTCTTCTACTTCTTCTGATTCACCCTCCAGCCTTCACCTTCTCCTTCTCCTTCTTCTGCTTCTTCTGATTCACCCTCCTAACTTCACCTTCTCCTTCTCCTTCTTCTGCTTCTTCTGATTCACCCTCCTGACTTCACCTTCTCCTTCTCCTTCTTCTGCTTCTTCTGATTCACCCTCCAGACTTCACCTTCTCCTTCTCCTTCTTCTGCTTCTTCTGATTCACCCTCCAGACTTCACCTTCTCCTTCTCCTTCTTCTGCTTCTTCTGATTCACCCTCCAGACCTCACCTTCTCCTTCTCCTTCTTCTACTTCTTCTGATTCACCCTCCAGACTTCATCTTCTCCTTCTCCTTCTTCTGCTTCTTCTGATTCACCCTCCAGACTTCACCTTCTCCTTCTCCTTCTTCTGATTCTTCTGATTCACCCTCCAGACTTCACCTTCTCCTTCTCCTTCTTCTACTTCTTCTGATTCACCCTCCAGACTTCACCGTCTCCTTCTCCTTCTTCTACTTCTTCTGATTCACCCTCCAGCCTTCACCTTCTCCTTCTCCTTCTTCTGCTTCTTCTGCTTCACCCTCCAGACTTCCCCTTCTCCTTCTCTTTCTTCTGCTTCTTCTGATTCACCCTCCTGACTTCACCTTCTCCTTCTCCTCCTTCTGCTTCTTCTAATTCACCCTCCAGACTTCCCCTTCTCCTTCTCCTTCTTCTACTTCTTCTGATTCACCCTCCAGACTTCACCTCCTCCTTCTACTTCTTCTGCTTCTTCTGATTCACCCTCCAGACTTCACCTTCTCCTTCTCCTTCTTCTGCTTCTTCTGATTCACCCTCCAGACTTCACCTTCTCCTTCTCCTTCTTCTGCTTCTTCTGATTCACCCTCCAAAATTCACCTTCTCCTTCTCCTTCTTCTGCTTCTTCTGATTCACCCTCCTGACTTCACCTTCTCCTTCTCCTTCTTCTGCTTCTTCTGCTTCACCCTCCATACTTCACCTTCTCCTTCTCCTTCTTCTGCTTCTTCTGCTTCACCCTCCAGACTTCACCTTCTCCTTCTCCTTCTTCTGCTTCACCCTCCTGACTTCACCTTCTCCTTCTCCTTCTTCTACTTCTTCTGATTCACCCTCCAGACTTCACCTTCTCCTTCTCCTTCTTCTGCTTCTTCTGCTTCACCCTCCAGACTTCACCTTCTCCTTCTCCTTCTTCTGCTTCTTCTGCTTCGCCCTCCAGACTTCACCTTCTCCTTCTCCTTCTTCTGCTTCTTCTGCTTCGCCCTCCAGACTTCACCTTCTCCTTCTCCTTCTTCTGCTTCTTCTGATTCACCCTCCAGACTTCACCTTCTCCTTCTCCTTCTTCTACTTCATCTGATTCACCCTCCAGACTTCACCTTCTCCTTCTCCTTCTTCTGCTTCTTCTGCTTCACCCTCCAGACTTCACCTTCTCCTTCTCCTTCTTCTGCTTCTTCTGCTGCGCCCTCCAGACTTCACCTTCTCCTTCTCCTTCTTCTGCTTCTTCTGCTTCACCCTCCTGACTTCACCTTCTCCTTCTCCTTCTTCTACTTCTTCTGCTTCACCCCCTGACTTCACCTTCTCCTTCTCCTTCTTCTGCTTCTTCTGATTCACCCTCCTAACTTCACCTTCTCCTTCTCCTTCTTCTGCTTCTTCTGATTCACCCTCCTGACTTCACCTTCTCCTTCTCCTTCTTCTGCTTCTTCTGATTCACCCTCCAGACTTCACCTTCTCCTTCTCCTTCTTCTGCTTCTTCTGATTCACCCTCCAGACTTCACCTTCTCCTTCTCCTTCTTCTGCTTCTTCTGATTCACCCTCCAGACCTCACCTTCTCCTTCTCCTTCTTCTACTTCTTCTGTTTCACCCTCCAGACTTCATCTTCTCCTTCTCCTTCTTCTGCTTCTTCTGATACACCCTCCAGACTTCACCTTCTCCTTCTCCTTCTTCTGATTCTTCTGATTCACCCTCCAGACTTCACCTTCTCCTTCTCCTTCTTCTACTTCTTCTGATTCACCCTCCAGACTTCACCTTCTCCATCTTCTACTTCTTCTGATTCACCCTCCAGCCTTCACCTTCTCCTTCTCCTTCTTCTGCTTCTTCTGCTTCACCCTCCAGACTTCACCTTCTCCTTCTCTTTTTTCTGCTTCTTCTGATTCACCCTCCAGACTTCACCTTCTCCTTCTCCTTCTTCTGATTCTTCTGATTGACCCTCCAGACTTTACCTTCTCCTTCTCCTTCTTCTGCTTCTTCTGATTCACCCTCCAGACTTCACCTTCTCCTTCTCCTTCTTCTACTTCTTCTGTTTCACCCTCCTGACTTCACCTTCTCCTTCTCCTTCTTCTACTTCTTCTGCTTCACCCTCCAGACTTCACCTTCTCCTTCTCCTTCTTCTACTTCTTCTGATTCACCCTCCTGACTTCACCTTCTCCTTCTCCTTCTTCTACTTCTTCTGATTCACCCTCCAGACTTCACCTTCTCCTTCTCCTTCTTCTGCTTCTTCTGATTCACCCTCCTGACTTCACCTTCTCCTTCTCCTCCTTCTGCTTCTTTAATTCACCCTCCAGACTTCACCTTCTCCTTCTCCTTCTTCTACTTCTTCTGATTCACCCTCCAGACTTCACCTTCTCCTTCTACTTCTTCTGCTTCTTCTGATTCACCCTCCAGACTTCACCTTCTCCTTCTCCTTCTTCTGCTTGTTCTGATTCACCCTCCAGACTTCAACTTCTCCTTCTCCTTCTTCTGCTTCTTCTGATTCACCCTCCAGACTTCACCTTCTCCTTCTCCTTCTTCTGCTTCTTCTGATTCACCCTCCAGACTTCACCTTCTCCTTCTCCTTCTTCTACTTCTTCTGATTCACCCTCCAGACTTCACCTTCTCCTTCTCCTGCTTCTGCTTCTTCTGATTCACCCTCCAGACTTCACATTCTCCTTCTCCTTCGTCTACTTCTTCTGATTCACCCTCCACACTACACCTTCTACTTCTCCTTCTTCTACTTCTTCTGATTCACCCTCCAGACTTCACCTTCTCCTTCTCCTTCTTCTGCTTCTTCTGATTCATCCTCCAAACTTCACCTTCTCCTTCTCCTTCTTCTACTTCTTCTGATTCACACTCCAGACTTCACCTTATCCTTCTCCTTCTTCTACTTCTTCTGCTTCTCCCTCCAGACTTTACCTTCTCCTTCTCCTTCTTCTGCTTCTTCTGATTCACCCTCCAGACTTCACCCTCTCCTTCTCCTTCTTCTACTTCATCTGATTCACCCTCCAGACTTCACCTTCTCCTTCTCCTTCTTCTACTTCTTCTGATTCACCCTCCTGACTTCACCTTCTCCTTCTCCTTCTTTTGCTTCTTCTGCTTCACCCTCCAGACTTCAACTTCTCCTTCTCCTTCTTCTGCTTCTTCTGCTTCACCCTCCATACTTCACCTTCTCCTTCTCCTTCTTCTGCTTCACCCTGCTGACTTCACCTTCTCCTTCTCCTTCTTCTACTTCTTCTGATTCACCCTCCTGACTTCACCTTCTCCTTCTCCTTCTTCTACTTCTTCTGCTTCACCCCCTGACTTCACCTTCTCCTTCTCCTTCTTCTGCTTCTTCTGATTCACCCTCCTAACTTCACCTTCTCCTTCTCCTTCTTCTGCTTCTTCTGATTCACCCTCCTGACTTCACCTTCTCCTTCTCCTTCTTCTGCTTCTTCTGATTCACCCTCCAGACTTCACCTTCTCCTTCTCCTTCTTCTGCTTCTTCTGATTCACCCTCCAGACTTCACCTTCTCCTTCTCCTTCTTCTGCTTCTTCTGATTCACCCTCCAGACCTCACCTTCTCCTTCTCCTTCTTCTACTTCTTCTGTTTCACCCTCCAGACTTCATCTTCTCCTTCTCCTTCTTCTGCTTCTTCTGATACACCCTCCAGACTTCACCTTCTCCTTCTCCTTCTTCTGATTCTTCTGATTCACCCTCCAGACTTCACCTTCTCCTTCTCCTTCTTCTACTTCTTCTGATTCACCTTCCAGACTTCACCTTCTCCATCTTCTACTTCTTCTGATTCACCCTCCAGCCTTCACCTTCTCCTTCTCCTTCTTCTGCTTCTTCTGCTTCACCCTCCAGACTTCACCTTCTCCTTCTCTTTTTTCTGCTTCTTCTGATTCACCCTCCAGACTTCACCTTCTCCTTCTCCTTCTTCTGATTCTTCTGATTGACCCTCCAGACTTTACCTTCTCCTTCTCCTTCTTCTGCTTCTTCTGATTCACCCTCCAGACTTCACCTTCTCCTTCTCCTTCTTCTACTTCTTCTGTTTCACCCTCCTGACTTCACCTTCTCCTTCTCCTTCTTCTACTTCTTCTGCTTCACCCTCCAGACTTCACCTTCTCCTTCTCCTTCTTCTACTTCTTCTGATTCACCCTCCTGACTTCACCTTCTCCTTCTCCTTCTTCTACTTCTTCTGATTCACCCTCCAGACTTCACCTTCTCCTTCTCCTTCTTCTGCTTCTTCTGATTCACCCTCCTGACTTCACCTTCTCCTTCTCCTCCTTCTGCTTCTTTAATTCACCCTCCAGACTTCACCTTCTCCTTCTCCTTCTTCTACTTCTTCTGATTCACCCTCCAGACTTCACCTTCTCCTTCTACTTCTTCTGCTTCTTCTGATTCACCCTCCAGACTTCACCTTCTCCTTCTCCTTCTTCTGCTTGTTCTGATTCACCCTCCAGACTTCAACTTCTCCTTCTCCTTCTTCTGCTTCTTCTGATTCACCCTCCAGACTTCACCTTCTCCTTCTCCTTCTTCTGCTTCTTCTGATTCACCCTCCAGACTTCACCTTCTCCTTCTCCTTCTTCTACTTCTTCTGATTCACCCTCCAGACTTCACCTTCTCCTTCTCCTGCTTCTGCTTCTTCTGATTCACCCTCCAGACTTCACATTCTCCTTCTCCTTCGTCTACTTCTTCTGATTCACCCTCCACACTACACCTTCTACTTCTCCTTCTTCTACTTCTTCTGATTCACCCTCCAGACTTCACCTTCTCCTTCTCCTTCTTCTGCTTCTTCTGATTCATCCTCCAAACTTCACCTTCTCCTTCTCCTTCTTCTACTTCTTCTGATTCACACTCCAGACTTCACCTTATCCTTCTCCTTCTTCTACTTCTTCTGCTTCTCCCTCCAGACTTTACCTTCTCCTTCTCCTTCTTCTGCTTCTTCTGATTCACCCTCCAGACTTCACCCTCTCCTTCTCCTTCTTCTACTTCATCTGATTCACCCTCCAGACTTCACCTTCTCCTTCTCCTTCTTCTACTTCTTCTGATTCACCCTCCTGACTTCACCTTCTCCTTCTCCTTCTTTTGCTTCTTCTGCTTCACCCTCCAGACTTCAACTTCTCCTTCTCCTTCTTCTGCTTCTTCTGCTTCACCCTCCATACTTCACCTTCTCCTTCTCCTTCTTCTGCTTCACCCTGCTGACTTCACCTTCTCCTTCTCCTTCTTCTACTTCTTCTGATTCACCCTCCTGACTTCACCTTCTCCTTCTCCTTCTTCTACTTCTTCTGCTTCACCCCCTGACTTCACCTTCTCCTTCTCCTTCTTCTGCTTCTTCTGATTCACCCTCCTAACTTCACCTTCTCCTTCTCCTTCTTCTGCTTCTTCTGATTCACCCTCCTGACTTCACCTTCTCCTTCTCCTTCTTCTGCTTCTTCTGATTCACCCTCCAGACTTCACCTTCTCCTTCTCCTTCTTCTGCTTCTTCTGATTCACCCTCCAGACTTCACCTTCTCCTTCTCCTTCTTCTGCTTCTTCTGATTCACCCTCCAGACCTCACCTTCTCCTTCTCCTTCTTCTACTTCTTCTGTTTCACCCTCCAGACTTCATCTTCTCCTTCTCCTTCTTCTGCTTCTTCTGATACACCCTCCAGACTTCACCTTCTCCTTCTCCTTCTTCTGATTCTTCTGATTCACCCTCCAGACTTCACCTTCTCCTTCTCCTTCTTCTACTTCTTCTGATTCACCCTCCAGACTTCACCTTCTCCATCTTCTACTTCTTCTGATTCACCCTCCAGCCTTCACCTTCTCCTTCTCCTTCTTCTGCTTCTTCTGCTTCACCCTCCAGACTTCACCTTCTCCTTCTCTTTTTTCTGCTTCTTCTGATTCACCCTCCAGACTTCACCTTCTCCTTCTCCTTCTTCTGATTCTTCTGATTGACCCTCCAGACTTTACCTTCTCCTTCTCCTTCTTCTGCTTCTTCTGATTCACCCTCCAGACTTCAGCTTCTCCTTCTCCTTCTTCTACTTCTTCTGTTTCACCCTCCTGACTTCACCTTCTCCTTCTCCTTCTTCTACTTCTTCTGCTTCACCCTCCAGACTTCACCTTCTCCTTCTCCTTCTTCTACTTCTTCTGATTCACCCTCCTGACTTCACCTTCTCCTTCTCCTTCTTCTACTTCTTCTGATTCACCCTCCAGACTTCACCTTCTCCTTCTCCTTCTTCTGCTTCTTCTGATTCACCCTCCTGACTTCACCTTCTCCTTCTCCTCCTTCTGCTTCTTTAATTCACCCTCCAGACTTCACCTTCTCCTTCTCCTTCTTCTACTTCTTCTGATTCACCCTCCAGACTTCACCTTCTCCTTCTACTTCTTCTGCTTCTTCTGATTCACCCTCCAGACTTCACCTTCTCCTTCTCCTTCTTCTGCTTGTTCTGATTAACCTCCAGACTTCAACTTCTCCTTCTCCTTCTTCTGCTTCTTATGATTCACCCTCCAGAATTCACCTTCTCCTTCTCCTTCTTCTGCTTCTTCTGATTCACCCTCCAGACTTCACCTTCTCCTTCTCCTTCTTCTACTTCTTCTGATTCACCCTCCAGACTTCACCTTCTCCTTCTCCTGCTTCTGCTTCTTCTGATTCACCCTCCAGACTTCACATTCTCCTTCTCCTTCGTCTACTTCTTCTGATTCACCCTCCACACTACACCTTCTACTTCTCCTTCTTCTACTTCTTCTGATTCACCCTCCAGACTTCACCTTCTCCTTCTCCTTCTTCTGCTTCTTCTGATTCATCCTCCAAACTTCACCTTCTCCTTCTCCTTCTTCTACTTCTTCTGATTCACACTCCAGACTTCACCTTATCCTTCTCCTTCTTCTACTTCTTCTGCTTCTCCCTCCAGACTTTACCTTCTCCTTCTCCTTCTTCTGCTTCTTCTGATTCACCCTCCAGACTTCACCCTCTCCTTCTCCTTCTTCTACTTCATCTGATTCACCCTCCAGACTTCACCTTCTCCTTCTCCTTCTTCTACTTCTTCTGATTCACCCTCCTGACTTCACCTTCTCCTTCTCCTTCTTTTGCTTCTTCTGCTTCACCCTCCAGACTTCAACTTCTCCTTCTCCTTCTTCTGCTTCTTCTGCTTCACCCTCCATACTTCACCTTCTCCTTCTCCTTCTTCTGCTTCACCCTGCTGACTTCACCTTCTCCTTCTCCTTCTTCTACTTCTTCTGATTCACCCTCCAGACTTCACCTTCTCCTTCTCCTTCTTCTGCTTCTTCTGATTCACCCTCCTGACTTCACCTTCTCCTTCTCCTCCTTCTGCTTCTTCTGATTCACCCTCCAGACTTCACCTTCTCCTTCTCCTTCTTCTACTTCTTCTAATTCACCCTCCAGACTTCACCTTCTCCTTCTCCTTCTTCTACTACTTCTGATTCACCCTCCAGACTTCACCTTCTCCTTCTACTTCTTCTGCTTCTTCTGATTCACCATCCAGACTTCACCTTCTCCTTCTCCTTCTTCTGCTTCTTCTGATTCACCCTCCAGACTTCACGTTCTCCTTCTCCTTCTTCTGCTTCTTCTGATTCACCCTCCAGAATTCACCTTCTCCTTCTCCTTCTTCTGCTTCTTCTGATTCACCCTCCAGAATTCACCTTCTCCTTCTCCTTCTTCTGCTTCTTCTGATTCACCCTCCAGACTTCACCATCTCCTTCTCCTTCTTCTACTTCTTCTGATTCACCCTCCAGACTTCACCTTCTCCTTCTCCTGCTTCTGCTTCTTCTGATTCACCCTCCAGACTTCACATTCTCCTTCTCCTTCGTCTACTTCTTCTGATTCACCCTCCAGACTACACCTTCTCCTTCTCCTTCTTCTACTTCTTCTGATTCACCCTCCAGACTTCACCTTCTCCTTCTCCTTCTTCTGCTTCTTCTGATTCACCCTCCAGACTTCACCTTCTCCTTCTCCTTCTTCTACTTCTTCTGATTCATCCTCCAAACTTCACCTTCTCCTTCTCCTTCTTCTACTTCTTCTGATTCACACTCCAGACTTCACCTTCTCCTTCTCCTTCTTCTACTTCTTCTGCTTCTCCCTCCAGACTTTACCTTCTCCTTCTCCTTCTTCTGCTTCTTCTGATTCACCCTCCAGACTTCACCCTCTCCTTCTCCTTCTTCTACTTCATCTGATTCACCCTCCAGACTTCATCTTCTCCTTCTCCTTCTGCTACTTCTTCTGATTCACCCTCCTGACTTCACCTTCTCCTTCTCCTTCTTCTACTTCTTCTGATTCACCCTGCAGACTTCACCTTCTCCTTCTCCTTCTTCTGCTTCTTCTGATTCACCCTCCAGACTTCACATTCTCCTTCTCCTTCTTCTACTTCTTCTGATTCACCCTCGAGACTTCATCTTCTCCTTCTCCTTCTTCTGCTTCTTCTGATTCACCCTCCAGACTTCACCTTCTCCTTCTCCTTCTTCTGCTTCTTCTGATTCACCCTCCAGACTTCACCTTCTCCTTCTCCTTCTTCTACTTCTTCTGATTCACCCTCTAGACTTCAACTTCTCCTTCTCCTTCTTCTGCTTCTTCTGCTTCACCCTCCAGACTTCACCTTCTCGTTCTCCTTCTTCTGCTTCTTCTGCTTCACCCTCCTGACTTCACCTTCTCCTTCTCCTTCTTCTACTTCTTCTGCTTCACCCCCCTGACTTCACCTTCTCCTTCTCCTTCTTCTGCTTCTTCTGATTCACCCTCCTAACTTCACCTTCTCCTTCTCCTTCTTCTGCTTCTTCTGATTCACCCTCCTGACTTCACCTTCTCCTTCTCCTTCTTCTGCTTCTTCTGATTCACCCTCCAGACTTCACCTTCTCCTTCTCCTTCTTCTGCTTCTTCTGATTCACCCTCCAGACTTCACCTTCTCCTTTTCCTTCTTCTGCTTCTTCTGTTTCACCCTCCAGACCTCACCTTCTCCTTCTCCTTCTTCTACTTCTTCTGATTCACCCTCCAGACTTCATCTTCTCCTTCTCCTTCTTCTGCTTCTTCTGATTCACCCTCCAGACTTCACCTTCTCCTTCTCCTTCTTCTGCTTCTTCTGATTCACCCTCCAGACTTCACCTTCTCCTTCTCCTTCTTCTACTTCTTCGGATTCACCCTCCAGACTTCACCTTCTCCTTCTCCTTCTTCTGCTTCTTCTGATTCACCCTCCAGTCTTCACCTCCTCCTTCTCCTTCTTCTGCTTCTTCTGATTCACCCTCCAGACTTCACCTTCTCCTTCTCCTTCTTCTGATTCTTTTGATTCACCCTCCAGACTTCACCTTCTCCTTCTCCTTCTTCTGCTTCTTCTGATTCACCCTTCTGACTTCACCCTCTCCTTCTCCTTCTTCTACTTCTTCTGATTCACCCTCCTGACTTCATCTTCTCCTTCTCCTTCTTCTACTTCTTCTGCTTCACCCTCCAGACTTCACCTTCTCCTTCTCCTCCTTCTGCTTCTTCTGATTCACCCTCCTGACTTCACCCTCTCCTTCTCCTTCTTCTACTTCTTCTGATTCACCCTCCTGACTTCACCCTCTCCTTCTCCTTCTTCTACTTCTTCTGCTTCACCCTCCTGACTTCACCTTCTCCTTCTCCTTCTTCTACTTCTTCTGCTTCCCCCTCCAGACTTCACCTTCTCCTTCTCCTTCTTCTGCTTTTTCTGACTCACCCTCCTGACATCACCTTCTCCTTCTCCTTCTTCTACTTCTTCTGATTCACCCTCCAGACTTCACCTTCTCCTTCTCCTTCTTCTACTTCTTCTGATTCAACCACCAGACTTCACCTTCTCCTTCTCCTTCTTCTGCTTCTTCTGATTCACCCTCCAGACTTCACCTTCTCCTTCTCCTTCTTCTGCTTCTTCTGATTCACCCTCCAGACTTCACCTTCTCCTTCTCCTTCTTCTGCTTCTTTTGATTCACCCTTCAGACTTCACCTTCTCCTTCTCCTTCTTCTGCTTCTTCTGATTCACCCTCCAGACCTCACCTTCTCCTTCTCCTTCTTCAACTTCTTCTGATTCACCCTCCTGACTTCACCTTCTCCATCTCCTCCTTCTGCTTCTTCTAATTCACCCTCCAGACTTCACCTTCTCCTTCTCCTTCTTCTACCTCTTCTGATTCACCCTCCAGACTTCACCTTCTCCTTCTCCTTCTTCTGCTTCTTCTGATTCACCCTCCAGACTTCACCTTCTCCTTCTCCTTCTTCTGCTTCTTCTGATTCACCCTCCAGAATTCACCTTCTCCTTCTCCTTCTTCTGCTTCTTCTGATTCACCCTCCAGACCTCACCTTCTCCTTCTCCTTCTTCTACTTCTTCTGATTCACCCTCCAGACTTCACCTTCTCCTTCTCCTGCTTCTGATTCTTCTGATTCACCCTCCAGACTTCACATTCCCCTTCTCCTTCGTTTACTTCTTCTGATTCACCCTCCAGACTACACCTTCTCCTTCTCCTTCTTCTACTTCTTCTGATTCACCCTCCAGACTTCACCTTCTCCTTCTCCTGCTTCTTCTGATTCACCCTCCAGACTTCACCTTCTCCTTCTCCTTCTTCTACTTCTTCTGATTCACCCTCCAAACTTCACCTTCTCCTTCTCCTTCTTCTACTTCTTCTGATTCACACTCCAGACTTCACCTTCTCCTTCTCCTTCTTCTACTTCTTCTGATTCACCCTCCAAACTTCACCTTCTCCTTCTCCTTCTTCTACTTCTTCTGATTCACACTCCAGACTTCACCTTCTCCTTCTCCTTCTTCTACTTCTTCTGCTTCTCCCTCCAGACTTCACCTTCTCCTTCTCCTTCTTCTGCTTCTTCTGATTCACCCTCCAGACTTCACCTTCTCCTTCTGCTTCTTCTACTTCATCTGATTCACCCTCCAGACTTTACCTTCTCCTTCTCCTTCTTCTACTTCTTCTGATTCACCCTCCAGACTTCACCTTCTCCTTCTCCTTCTTCTACTTCTTCTGATTCACCGTCCTGACTTCACCTTCTCCTTCTCCTTCTTCTGCTTCTTCTGCTTCACCCTCCAGACTTCACCTTCTCCTTCTCCTTCTTCTGCTTCTTCTGCTTCACCCTCCAGACTTCACCTTCTCCTTCTCCTTCTTCTGCTTCACCATCCTGACTTCACCTTCTCCTTCTCCTTCTTCTACTTCTTCTGATTCACCCTCCAGACTTCACCTTCTCCTTCTCCTTCTTCTGCTTCTTCTGCTTCACCCTCCAGACTTCACCTTCTCCTTCTCCTTCTTCTGATTCACCCTCCAGACTTCACCTTCTCCTTCTCCTTCTTCAGATTCTTCTGCTTCACCCACCAGACTTCACCTTCTCCTTCTCCTTCTTCTGCTTCTTCTGCTTCACCCTCCTGACTTCACCTTCTCCTTCTCCTTCTTCTACTTCTTCTGCTTCACCCCCCTGACTTCACCTTCTCCTTCTCCTTCTCCTGCTTCTTCTGATTCACCCTCCTAAATTCACCTTCTCCTTCTCCTTCTTCTGCTTCTTCTGATTCACCCTCCTGACTTCACCTTCTCCTTCTCCTTCTTCTGCTTCTTCTGATTCACCCTCCAGACTTCACCTTCTCCTTCTCCTTCTTCTGCTTCTTCTGATTCACCCTCCAGACTTCACCTTCTCCTTCTCCTTCTTCTGCTTCTTCTGATTCACCCTCCAGACCTCACCTTCTCCTTCTCCTTCTTCTACTTCTTCTGATTCACCCTCCAGACTTCATCTTCTCCTTCTCCTTCTTCTGCTTCTTCTGATTCACCCTCCAGACTTCACCTTCTCCTTCTCCTTCTTCTGATTCTTCTGATTCACCCTCCAGACTTCACCTTCTCCTTCTCCTTCTTCTACTTCTTCTGATTCACCCTCCAGACTTCACCGTCTCCTTCTCCTTCTTCTACTTCTTCTGATTCACCCTCCAGCCTTCACCTTCTCCTTCTCCTTCTTCTGCTTCTTCTGCTTCACCCTCCAGACTTCCCCTTCTCCTTCTCTTTCTTCTGCTTCTTCTGATTCACCCTCCTGACTTCACCTTCTCCTTCTCCTCCTTCTGCTTCTTCTAATTCACCCTCCAGACTTCACCTTCTCCTTCTCCTTCTTCTACTTCTTCTGATTCACCCTCCAGACTTCACCTTCTCCTTCTTCTTCTTCTGCTTCTTCTGATTCACCCTCCAGACTTCACCTTCTCCTTCTCCTTCTTCTGCTTCTTCTGATTCACCCTCCAGACTTCACCTTCTCCTTCTCCTTCTTCTGCTTCTTCTGATTCACCCTCCAGAATTCACCTTCTCCTTCTCCTTCTTCTGCTTCTTCTGATTCACCCTCCTGACTTCACCTTCTCCTTCTCCTTCTTCTGCTTCTTCTGCTTCACCCTCCATACTTCACCTTCTCCTTCTCCTTCTTCTGCTTCTTCTGCTTCACCCTCCAGACTTCACCTTCTCCTTCTCCTTCTTCTGCTTCACCCTCCTGACTTCACCTTCTCCTTCTCCTTCTTCTACTTCTTCTGATTCACCCTCCAGACTTCACCTTCTCCTTCTCCTTCTTCTGCTTCTTCTGCTTCACCCTCCAGACTTCACCTTCTCCTTCTCCTTCTTCTGCTTCTTCTGCTTCGCCCTCCAGACTTCACCTTCTCCTTCTCCTTCTTCTGCTTCTTCTGCTTCGCCCTCCAGACTTCACCTTCTCCTTCTCCTTCTTCTGCTTCTTCTGATTCACCCTCCAGACTTCACCTTCTCCTTCTCCTTCTTCTACTTCATCTGATTCACCCTCCAGACTTCACCTTCTCCTTCTCCTTCTTCTGCTTCTTCTGCTTCACCCTCCAGACTTCACCTTCTCCTTCTCCTTCTTCTGCTTCTTCTGCTGCGCCCTCCAGACTTCACCTTCTCCTTCTCCTTCTTCTGCTTCTTCTGCTTCACCCTCCTGACTTCACCTTCTCCTTCTCCTTCTTCTACTTCTTCTGCTTCACCCCCTGACTTCACCTTCTCCTTCTCCTTCTTCTGCTTCTTCTGATTCACCCTCCTAACTTCACCTTCTCCTTCTCCTTCTTCTGCTTCTTCTGATTCACCCTCCTGACTTCACCTTCTCCTTCTCCTTCTTCTGCTTCTTCTGATTCACCCTCCAGACTTCACCTTCTCCTTCTCCTTCTTCTGCTTCTTCTGATTCACCCTCCAGACTTCACCTTCTCCTTCTCCTTCTTCTGCTTCTTCTGATTCACCCTCCAGACCTCACCTTCTCCTTCTCCTTCTTCTACTTCTTCTGTTACACCCTCCAGACTTCATCTTCTCCTTCTCCTTCTTCTGCTTCTTCTGATACACCCTCCAGACTTCACCTTCTCCTTCTCCTTCTTCTGATTCTTCTGATTCACCCTCCAGACTTCACCTTCTCCTTCTCCTTCTTCTACTTCTTCTGATTCACCCTCCAGACTTCACCTTCTCCATCTTCTACTTCTTCTGATTCACCCTCCAGATTTCACCTTCTCCTTCTCCTTCTTCTGCTTCTTCTGCTTCACCCTCCAGACTTCACCTTCTCCTTCTCTTTTTTCTGCTTCTTCTGATTCACCCTCCAGACTTCACCTTCTCCTTCTCCTTCTTCTGATTCTTCTGATTGACCCTCCAGACTTTACCTTCTCCTTCTCCTTCTTCTGCTTCTTCTGATTCACCCTCCAGACTTCATCTTCTCCTTCTCCTTCTTCTGCTTCTTCTGATTCACCCTCCAGCCTTCACCTTCTCCTTCTCCTTCTTCTGCTTCTTCTGCTTCACCCTCCAGACTTCACCTTCTCCATCTTCTACTTCTTCTGATTCACCCTCCAGCCTTCACCTTCTCCTTCTCCTTCTTCTGCTTCTTCTGCTTCACCCTCCAGACTTCACCTTCTCCTTCTCTTTTTTCTGCTTCTTCTGATTCACCCTCCAGACTTCACCTTCTCCTTCTCCTTCTTCTGATTCTTCTGATTCACCCTCCAGACTTCACCTTCTCCTTCTCCTTCTTCTACTTCTTCTGATTCACCCTCCAGACTTCACCGTCTCCTTCTCCTTCTTCTACTTCTTCTGATTCACCCTCCAGCCTTCACCTTCTCCTTCTCCTTCTTCTGCTTCTTCTGCTTCACCCTCCAGACTTCACCTTCTCCTTCTCCTTCTTCTGCTTCTTCTGATTCACCCTCCTAACTTCACCTTCTCCTTCTCCTTCTTCTGCTTCTTCTGATTCACCCTCCTGACTTCACCTTCTCCTTCTCCTTCTTCTGCTTCTTCTGATTCACCCTCCAGACTTCACCTTCTCCTTCTCCTTCTTCTGCTTCTTCTGATTCACCCTCCAGACTTCACCTTCTCCTTCTCCTTCTTCTGCTTCTTCTGATTCACCCTCCAGACCTCACCTTCTCCTTCTCCTTCTTCTACTTCTTCTGATTCACCCTCCAGACTTCATCTTCTCCTTCTCCTTCTTCTGCTTCTTCTGATTCACCCTCCAGACTTCACCTTCTCCTTCTCCTTCTTCTGATTCTTCTGATTCACCCTCCAGACTTCACCTTCTCCTTCTCCTTCTTCTACTTCTTCTGATTCACCCTCCAGACTTCACCGTCTCCTTCTCCTTCTTCTACTTCTTCTGATTCACCCTCCAGCCTTCACCTTCTCCTTCTCCTTCTTCTGCTTCTTCTGCTTCACCCTCCAGACTTCCCCTTCTCCTTCTCTTTCTTCTGCTTCTTCTGATTCACCCTCCTGACTTCACCTTCTCCTTCTCCTCCTTCTGCTTCTTCTAATTCACCCTCCAGACTTCACCTTCTCCTTCTCCTTCTTCTACTTCTTCTGATTCACCCTCCAGACTTCACCTCCTCCTTCTACTTCTTCTGCTTCTTCTGATTCACCCTCCAGACTTCACCTTCTCCTTCTCCTTCTTCTGCTTCTTCTGATTCACCCTCCAGACTTCACCTTCTCCTTCTCCTTCTTCTGCTTCTTCTGATTCACCCTCCAAAATTCACCTTCTCCTTCTCCTTCTTCTGCTTCTTCTGATTCACCCTCCTGACTTCACCTTCTCCTTCTCCTTCTTCTGCTTCTTCTGCTTCACCCTCCATACTTCACCTTCTCCTTCTCCTTCTTCTGCTTCTTCTGCTTCACCCTCCAGACTTCACCTTCTCCTTCTCCTTCTTCTGCTTCACCCTCCTGACTTCACCTTCTCCTTCTCCTTCTTCTACTTCTTCTGATTCACCCTCCAGACTTCACCTTCTCCTTCTCCTTCTTCTGCTTCTTCTGCTTCACCCTCCAGACTTCACCTTCTCCTTCTCCTTCTTCTGCTTCTTCTGCTTCGCCCTCCAGACTTCACCTTCTCCTTCTCCTTCTTCTGCTTCTTCTGCTTCGCCCTCCAGACTTCACCTTCTCCTTCTCCTTCTTCTGCTTCTTCTGATTCACCCTCCAGACTTCACCTTCTCCTTCTCCTTCTTCTACTTCATCTGATTCACCCTCCAGACTTCACCTTCTCCTTCTCCTTCTTCTGCTTCTTCTGCTTCACCCTCCAGACTTCACCTTCTCCTTCTCCTTCTTCTGCTTCTTCTGCTGCGCCCTCCAGACTTCACCTTCTCCTTCTCCTTCTTCTGCTTCTTCTGCTTCACCCTCCTGACTTCACCTTCTCCTTCTCCTTCTTCTACTTCTTCTGCTTCACCCCCTGACTTCACCTTCTCCTTCTCCTTCTTCTGCTTCTTCTGATTCACCCTCCTAACTTCACCTTCTCCTTCTCCTTCTTCTGCTTCTTCTGATTCACCCTCCTGACTTCACCTCCTTCTCCTTCTTCTGCTTCTTCTGATTCACCCTCCAGACTTCACCTTCTCCTTCTCCTTCTTCTGCTTCTTCTGATTCACCCTCCAGACTTCACCTTCTCCTTCTCCTTCTTCTGCTTCTTCTGATTCACCCTCCAGACCTCACCTTCTCCTTCTCCTTCTTCTACTTCTTCTGTTTCACCCTCCAGACTTCATCTTCTCCTTCTCCTTCTTCTGCTTCTTCTGATACACCCTCCAGACTTCACCTTCTCCTTCTCCTTCTTCTGATTCTTCTGATTCACCCTCCAGACTTCACCTTCTCCTTCTCCTTCTTCTACTTCTTCTGATTCACCCTCCAGACTTCACCTTCTCCATCTTCTACTTCTTCTGATTCACACTCCAGCCTTCACCTTCTCCTTCTCCTTCTTCTGCTTCTTCTGCTTCACCCTCCAGACTTCACCTTCTCCTTCTCTTTTTTCTGCTTCTTCTGATTCACCCTCCAGACTTCACCTTCTCCTTCTCCTTCTTCTGATTCTTCTGATTGACCCTCCAGACTTTACCTTCTCCTTCTCCTTCTTCTGCTTCTTCTGATTCACCCTCCAGACTTCACCTTCTCCTTCTCCTTCTTCTACTTCTTCTGTTTCACCCTCCTGACTTCACCTTCTCCTTCTCCTTCTTCTACTTCTTCTGCTTCACCCTCCAGACTTCACCTTCTCCTTCTCCTTCTTCTACTTCTTCTGATTCACCCTCCTGACTTCACCTTCTCCTTCTCCTTCTTCTACTTCTTCTGATTCACCCTCCAGACTTCACCTTCTCCTTCTCCTTCTTCTGCTTCTTCTGATTCACCCTCCTGACTTCACCTTCTCCTTCTCCTCCTTCTGCTTCTTTAATTCACCCTCCAGACTTCACCTTCTCCTTCTCCTTCTTCTACTTCTTCTGATTCACCCTCCAGACTTCACCTTCTCCTTCTACTTCTTCTGCTTCTTCTGATTCACCCTCCAGACTTCACCTTCTCCTTCTCCTTCTTCTGCTTGTTCTGATTCACCCTCCAGACTTCAACTTCTCCTTCTCCTTCTTCTGCTTCTTCTGATTCACCCTCCAGACTTCACCTTCTCCTTCTCCTTCTTCTGCTTCTTCTGATTCACCCTCCAGACTTCACCTTCTCCTTCTCCTTCTTCTACTTCTTCTGATTCACCCTCCAGACTTCACCTTCTCCTTCTCCTGCTTCTGCTTCTTCTGATTCACCCTCCAGACTTCACATTCTCCTTCTCCTTCGTCTACTTCTTCTGATTCACCCTCCACACTACACCTTCTACTTCTCCTTCTTCTACTTCTTCTGATTCACCCTCCAGACTTCACCTTCTCCTTCTCCTTCTTCTGCTTCTTCTGATTCATCCTCCAAACTTCACCTTCTCCTTCTCCTTCTTCTACTTCTTCTGATTCACACTCCAGACTTCACCTTATCCTTCTCCTTCTTCTACTTCTTCTGCTTCTCCCTCCAGACTTTACCTTCTCCTTCTCCTTCTTCTGCTTCTTCTGATTCACCCTCCAGACTTCACCCTCTCCTTCTCCTTCTTCTACTTCATCTGATTCACCCTCCAGACTTCACCTTCTCCTTCTCCTTCTTCTACTTCTTCTGATTCACCCTCCTGACTTCACCTTCTCCTTCTCCTTCTTTTGCTTCTTCTGCTTCACCCTCCAGACTTCAACTTCTCCTTCTCCTTCTTCTGCTTCTTCTGCTTCACCCTCCATACTTCACCTTCTCCTTCTCCTTCTTCTGCTTCACCCTGCTGACTTCACCTTCTCCTTCTCCTTCTTCTACTTCTTCTGATTCACCCTCCTGACTTCACCTTCTCCTTCTCCTTCTTCTACTTCTTCTGCTTCACCCCCTGACTTCACCTTCTCCTTCTCCTTCTTCTGCTTCTTCTGATTCACCCTCCTAACTTCACCTTCTCCTTCTCCTTCTTCTGCTTCTTCTGATTCACCCTCCTGACTTCACCTTCTCCTTCTCCTTCTTCTGCTTCTTCTGATTCACCCTCCAGACTTCACCTTCTCCTTCTCCTTCTTCTGCTTCTTCTGATTCACCCTCCAGACTTCACCTTCTCCTTCTCCTTCTTCTGCTTCTTCTGATTCACCCTCCAGACCTCACCTTCTCCTTCTCCTTCTTCTACTTCTTCTGTTTCACCCTCCAGACTTCATCTTCTCCTTCTCCTTCTTCTGCTTCTTCTGATACACCCTCCAGACTTCACCTTCTCCTTCTCCTTCTTCTGATTCTTCTGATTCACCCTCCAGACTTCACCTTCTCCTTCTCCTTCTTCTACTTCTTCTGATTCACCCTCCAGACTTCACCTTCTCCATCTTCTACTTCTTCTGATTCACCCTCCAGCCTTCACCTTCTCCTTCTCCTTCTTCTGCTTCTTCTGCTTCACCCTCCAGACTTCACCTTCTCCTTCTCTTTTTTCTGCTTCTTCTGATTCACCCTCCAGACTTCACCTTCTCCTTCTCCTTCTTCTGATTCTTCTGATTGACCCTCCAGACTTTACCTTCTCCTTCTCCTTCTTCTGCTTCTTCTGATTCACCCTCCAGACTTCACCTTCTCCTTCTCCTTCTTCTACTTCTTCTGTTTCACCCTCCTGACTTCACCTTCTCCTTCTCCTTCTTCTACTTCTTCTGCTTCACCCTCCAGACTTCACCTTCTCCTTCTCCTTCTTCTACTTCTTCTGATTCACCCTCCTGACTTCACCTTCTCCTTCTCCTTCTTCTACTTCTTCTGATTCACCCTCCAGACTTCACCTTCTCCTTCTCCTTCTTCTGCTTCTTCTGATTCACCCTCCTGACTTCACCTTCTCCTTCTCCTCCTTCTGCTTCTTTAATTCACCCTCCAGACTTCACCTTCTCCTTCTCCTTCTTCTACTTCTTCTGATTCACCCTCCAGACTTCACCTTCTCCTTCTACTTCTTCTGCTTCTTCTGATTCACCCTCCAGACTTCACCTTCTCCTTCTCCTTCTTCTGCTTGTTCTGATTAACCTCCAGACTTCAACTTCTCCTTCTCCTTCTTCTGCTTCTTATGATTCACCCTCCAGAATTCACCTTCTCCTTCTCCTTCTTCTGCTTCTTCTGATTCACCCTCCAGACTTCACCTTCTCCTTCTCCTTCTTCTACTTCTTCTGATTCACCCTCCAGACTTCACCTTCTCCTTCTCCTGCTTCTGCTTCTTCTGATTCACCCTCCAGACTTCACATTCTCCTTCTCCTTCGTCTACTTCTTCTGATTCACCCTCCACACTACACCTTCTACTTCTCCTTCTTCTACTTCTTCTGATTCACCCTCCAGACTTCACCTTCTCCTTCTCCTTCTTCTGCTTCTTCTGATTCATCCTCCAAACTTCACCTTCTCCTTCTCCTTCTTCTACTTCTTCTGATTCACACTCCAGACTTCACCTTATCCTTCTCCTTCTTCTACTTCTTCTGCTTCTCCCTCCAGACTTTACCTTCTCCTTCTCCTTCTTCTGCTTCTTCTGATTCACCCTCCAGACTTCACCCTCTCCTTCTCCTTCTTCTACTTCATCTGATTCACCCTCCAGACTTCACCTTCTCCTTCTCCTTCTTCTACTTCTTCTGATTCACCCTCCTGACTTCACCTTCTCCTTCTCCTTCTTTTGCTTCTTCTGCTTCACCCTCCAGACTTCAACTTCTCCTTCTCCTTCTTCTGCTTCTTCTGCTTCACCCTCCATACTTCACCTTCTCCTTCTCCTTCTTCTGCTTCACCCTGCTGACTTCACCTTCTCCTTCTCCTTCTTCTACTTCTTCTGATTCACCCTCCAGACTTCACCTTCTCCTTCTCCTTCTTCTGCTTCTTCTGATTCACCCTCCTGACTTCACCTTCTCCTTCTCCTCCTTCTGCTTCTTCTAATTCACCCTCCAGACTTCACCTTCTCCTTCTCCTTCTTCTACTACTTCTGATTCACCCTCCAGACTTCACCTTCTCCTTCTACTTCTTCTGCTTCTTCTGATTCACCATCCAGACTTCACCTTCTCCTTCTCTTTCTTCTGCTTCTTCTGATTCACCCTCCAGACTTCACGTTCTCCTTCTCCTTCTTCTGCTTCTTCTGATTCACCCTCCAGAATTCACCTTCTCCTTCTCCTTCTTCTGCTTCTTCTGATTCACCCTCCAGAATTCACCTTCTCCTTCTCCTTCTTCTGCTTCTTCTGATTCACCCTCCAGACTTCACCATCTCCTTCTCCTTCTTCTACTTCTTCTGATTCACCCTCCAGACTTCACCTTCTCCTTCTCCTGCTTCTGCTTCTTCTGATTCACCCTCCAGACTTCACATTCTCCTTCTCCTTCGTCTACTTCTTCTGATTCACCCTCCAGACTACACCTTCTCCTTCTCCTTCTTCTACTTCTTCTGATTCACCCTCCAGACTTCACCTTCTCCTTCTCCTTCTTCTGCTTCTTCTGATTCACCCTCCAGACTTCACCTTCTCCTTCTCCTTCTTCTACTTCTTCTGATTCATCCTCCAAACTTCACCTTCTCCTTCTCCTTCTTCTACTTCTTCTGATTCACACTCCAGACTTCACCTTCTCCTTCTCCTTCTTCTACTTCTTCTGCTTCTCCCTCCAGACTTTACCTTCTCCTTCTCCTTCTTCTGCTTCTTCTGATTCACCCTCCAGACTTCACCCTCTCCTTCTCCTTCTTCTACTTCATCTGATTCACCCTCCAGACTTCATCTTCTCCTTCTCCTTCTGCTACTTCTTCTGATTCACCCTCCTGACTTCACCTTCTCCTTCTCCTTCTTCTGCTTCTTCTGCTTCACCCTCCAGACTTCAACTTCTTCTTCTCCTTCTTCTGCTTCTTCTGCTTCACCCTCCATACTTCACCTTCTCCTTCTCCTTCTTCTGCTTCACCCTGCTGACTTCACCTTCTCCTTCTCCTTCTTCTACTTCTTCTGATTCACCCTCCAGACTTCACCTTCTCCTTCTCCTTCTTCTGCTTCTTCTGATTCACCCTCCTGACTTCACCTTCTCCTTCTCCTCCTTCTGCTTCTTCTAATTCACCCTCCAGACTTCACCTTCTCCTTCTCCTTCTTCTACTTCTTCTGATTCACCCTCCAGACTTCACCTTCTCCTTCTACTTCTTCTGCTTCTTCTGATTCACCCTCCAGACTTCACCTTCTCCTTCTCCTTCTTCTGCTTCTTCTGATTCACCCTCCAGACTTCACCTTCTCCTTCTCCTTCTTCTGCTTCTTCTGATTCACCCTCCAGAATTCACCTTCTCCTTCTCCTTCTTCTGCTTCTTCTGATTCACCCTCCAGACTTCACCTTCTCCTTCTCCTTCTTCTACTTCTTCTGATTCACCCTCCAGACTTCACCTTCTCCTTCTCCTGCTTCTGCTTCTTCTGTTTCACCCTCCAGACTTCACATTCTCCTTCTCCTTCGTCTACTTCTTCTGATTCACCTTCCAGACTACACCTTCTCCTTCTCCTTCTTCTACTTCTTCTGATTCACCCTCCAGACTTCACCTTCTCCTTCTCCTTCTTCTGCTTCTTCTGATTCACCCTCCAGACTTCACCTTCTCCTTCTCCTTCTTCTACTTCTTCTGATTCATCCTCCAAACTTCACCTTCTCCTTCTCCTTCTTCTACTTCTTCTGATTCACACTCCAGACTTCACCTTCTCCTTCTCCTTCTTCTACTTCTTCTGCTTCTCCCTCCAGACTTTACCTTCTCCTTCTCCTTCTTCTGCTTCTTCTGATTCACCCTCCAGACTTCACCCTCTCTTTCTCCTTCTTCTACTTCATCTGATTCACCCTCCAGACTTCACCTTCTCCTTCTCCTTCTTCTACTTCTTCTGATTCACCCTCCTGACTTCACCTTCTCCTTCTCCTTCTTCTGCTTCTTCTGCTTCACCCTCCAGACTTCAACTTCTCCTTCTCCTTCTTCTGCTTCTTCTGCTTCACCCTCCATACTTCACCTTCTCCTTCTCCTTCTTCTGCTTCACCCTGCTGACTTCACCTTCTCCTTCTCCTTCTTATACTTCTTCTGATTCACCCTCCAGACTTCACCTTCTCCTTCTCCTTCTTCTGCTTCTTCTGCTTCACCCTCCAGACTTCACCTTCTCCTTCTCCTTCTTCTGCTTCTTCTGCTTCGCCCTCCAGACTTCACCTTCTCCTTCTCCTTCTTCTGCTTCTTCTGCTTCACCCTCCTGACTTCACAATCCCCTTCTCCTTCTTCTACTTCTTCTGATTCACCCTCCAGACTTCACCTTCTCCTTCTCCTTCTTCTGCTTCTTCTGATTCACCCTCCAGACTTCACCTTCTCCTTCTCCTTCTTCTACTTCTTCTGATTCATCCTCCAAACTTCACCTTCTCCTTCTCCTTCTTCTACTTCTTCTGATTCACACTCCAGACTTCACCTTCTCCTTCTCCTTCTTCTACTTCTTCTGCTTCTCCCTCCAGACTTTACCTTCTCCTTCTCCTTCTTCTGCTTCTTCTGATTCACCCTCCAGACTTCACCCTCTCCTTCTCCTTCTTCTACTTCATCTGATTCACCCTCCAGACTTCACCTTCTCCTTCTTCTACTTCTTCTGATTCACCCTCCTGACTTCACCTTCTCCTTCTCCTTCTTCTGCTTCTTCTGCTTCACCCTCCAGACTTCAACTTCTCCTTCTCCTTCTTCTGCTTCTTCTGCTTCACCCTCCATACTTCACCTTCTCCTTCTCCTTCTTCTGCTTCACCCTGCTGACTTCACCTTCTCCTTCTCCTTCTTATACTTCTTCTGATTCACCCTCCAGACTTCACCTTCTCCTTCTCCTTCTTCTGCTTCTTCTGCTTCACCCTCCAGACTTCACCTTCTCCTTCTCCTTCTTCTGCTTCTTCTGCTTCGCCCTCCAGACTTCACCTTCTCCTTCTCCTTCTTCTGCTTCTTCTGCTTCACCCTCCTGACTTCACCATCCCCTTCTCCTTCTTCTACTTCTTCTAATTCACCCTCCAGACTTCACCTTCTCCTTCTCCTTCTTCTGCTTCTTCTGCTTCACCCTCCAGACTTTACCTTCTCCTTCTCCTTCTTCTGCTTCTTCTGCTGCGCCCTCCAGACTTCACCTTTTCCTTCTCCTTCTTCTGCTTCTTCTGCTTCACCCTCCTGACTTCACCTTCTCCTTCTCCTCCTTCTACTTCTTCTGCTTCACCCCCCTGACTTCACCTTCTCCTTCTCCTTCTTCTGCTTCTTCTGATTCACCCTCCGAACTTCACCTTCTCCTTCTCCTTCTTCTGCTTCTTCTGATACACCCTCCTGACTTCACCTTCTCCTTCTCCTTCTTCTGCTTCTTCTGATTCACCCTCCAGACTTCACCTTCTCCTTCTCCTTCTTCTGCTTCTTCTGATTCACCCTCCAGACTTCACCTTCTCCTTCTCCTTCTTCTGCTTCTTCTGATTCACCCTCCAGACCTCACCTTCTCCTTCTCCTTCTTCTACTTCTTCTGATTCACCCTCCAGACTTCATCTTCTCCTTCTCCTTCTTCTGCTTCTTCTGATTCACCCTCCAGACTTCACCTTCTCCTTCTCCTTCTTCTACTTCTTCTGATTCACCCTGCAGACTTCACCTTCTCCTTCTCCTTCTTCTACTTCTTCTGATTCACCCTCCAGTCTTCACCTTCTCCTTCTCCTTCTTCTGCTTCTTCTGCTTCACCCTCCAGACTTCACCTTCTCCTTCTCTTTCTTCTGCTTCTTCTGATTCGCCCTCCAGACTTCACCTTCTCCTTCTCCTTCTTCTGTTTCTTCTGATTGACCCTCCAGACTTTACCTTCTCCTTCTCCTTCTTCTGCTTCTTCTGATTCACCCCCCAGACTTCACCTTCTCCTTCTCCTTCTTCTACTTCTTCTGATTCACCCTCCAGACTTCACCTTCTCCTTCTCCTTCTTCTACTTCTTCTGCTTCACCCTCCAGACTTCACCTTCTCCTTCTCCTTCTTCTACTTCTTCTGATTCACCCTCCTGACTTCACCTTCTCCTTCTCCTTGTTCTACTTCTTCTGATTCACCCTCCAGACTTCACCTTCTCCTTCTACTTCTTCTGCTTCTTCTGATTCACCCTGCAGACTTCACCTTCTCCTTCTCCTTCTTCTGCTTCTTCTGATTCACCCTCCAGACTTCACCTTCTCCTTCTCCTTCTTCTGCTTCTTCTGATTCACCCTCCAGACTTCACCTTCTCCTTCTCCTTCTTCTGCTTCTTCTGATTCACCCTCCAGACTTCACCTTCTCCTTCTCCTTCTTGTACTTCTTCTGATTCACCCCCCAGACTTCACCTTCTCCTTCTCCTTCTTCTACTTCTTCTGATTCACCCTCCAGACTTCACCTTCTCCTTCTCCTTCTTCTACTTCTTCTGCTTCACCCTCCAGACTTCACCTTCTCCTTCTCCTTCTTCTACTTCTTCTGATTCACCCTCCTGACTTCACCTTCTCCTTCTCCTTGTTCTACTTCTTCTGATTCACCCTCCAGACTTCACCTTCTCCTTCTACTTCTTCTGCTTCTTCTGATTCACCCTGCAGACTTCACCTTCTCCTTCTCCTTCTTCTGCTTCTTCTGATTCACCCTCCAGACTTCACCTTCTCCTTCTCCTTCTTCTGCTTCTTCTGATTCACCCTCCAGACTTCACCTTCTCCTTCTCCTTCTTCTGCTTCTTCTGATTCACCCTCCAGACTTCCCCTTCTCCTTCTCCTTCTTGTACTTCTTCTGATTCACCCTCCAGACTTCACCTTCTCCTTCTCCTGCTTCTGCTTCTTCTGATTCACCCTCCAGACTTAACATTCTCCTTCTCCTTCGTCTACTTCTTCTGATTCACCCTCCAGACTAAACCTTCTCCTTCTCCTTCTTCTACTTCTTCTGATTCACCCTCCAGACTTCACCTTCTCCTTCTCCTTCTTCTGCTTCTTCTGATTCACCCTCCAGACTTCACCTTCTCTTCTCCTTCTTCTACTTCTTCTGATTCACCCTCCAAACTTCACCTTCTCCTTCTCCTTCTTCTACTTCTTCTGATTCACCCTCCAGACTTCACCTTCTCCTTCTCCTTCTTCTGCTTCTCCCTCCAGACTTCACCTTCTCCTTCTCCTTCTTCTGCTTCTTCTGATTCACCCTCCAGACTTCACCTTCTCCTTCTCCTTCTTCTACTTCTTCTGATTCACCCTCCAGACTTCACCTTCTCCTTCTCCTTCTTCTACTTCTTCTGATTCACCCTCCAGACTTCACCTTCTCCTTCTCCTTCTTCTACTTCTTCTGATTCACCCTCCTGACTTCACCTTCTCCTTCTCCTTCTTCTGCTTCTTCTGCTTCACCCTCCAGACTTCACCTTCTCCTTCTCCTTCTTCTGCTTCTTCTGCTTCACCCTCCAGACTTCACCTTCTCCTTCTCCTTCTTCTGCTTCTTCTGCTTCACCCTCCTGACTTCACCTTCTCCTTCTCCTTCTTCCTCTTCTTCTGATTCACCCTCCAGACTTCACCTTCTCCTTCTCCTTCTTCTGCTTCATCTGCTTCACCCTCCAGACTTCACCTTCTCCTTCTCCTTCTTCTGCTTCTTCTGCTTCGCCCTCCAGACTTCACCTTCTCCTTCTCCTTCTTCTGCTTCTTCTGCTTCACCCTCCAGACTTCACCTTCTCCTTCTCCTTCTTCTGCTTCTTCTGCTTCACCCTCCTGACTTCACCTTCTTCTTCATCTTCTTCTACTTCTTCTGATTCACCCTCCAGACTTCACCTTCTCCTTCTCCTTCTTCTGCTTCTTCTGCTTCACCCTCCAGACTTCACCTTCTCCTTCTCCTTCTACTACTTCTTCTGCTTCACCCCCCTGACTTCACCTTCTCCTTCTCCTTCTTCTGCTTCTTCTGATTCACCCTCCTAACTTCACCTTCTCCTTCTCCTTCTTCTGCTTCTTCTGATTCACCCTCCTGACTTCACCTTCTCCTTCTCCTTCTTCTGCTTCTTCTGATTCACCCTCCAGACTTCACCTTCTCCTTCTCCTTCTTCTGCTTCTTCTGATTCACCCTCCAGACTTCACCTTCTCCTTCTCCTTCTTCTGCTTCTTCTGATTCACCCCCCAGACCTCACCTTCTCCTTCTCCTTCTTCTACTTCTTCTGATTCACCCTCCAGACTTCATCTTCTCCTTCTCCTTCTTCTGCTTCTTCTGATTCACCCTCCAGACTTCACCTTCTCCTTCTCCTTCTTCTACTTCTTCTGATTCACCCTCCAGACTTCACCTTCTCCTTCTCCTTCTTCTGCTTCTTCTGATTCACCCTCCAGACTTCACCTTCTCCTTCTCCTTCTTCTGCTTCTTCTGATTCACCCTCCAGACTTCACCTTCTCCTTCTCCTTCTTCTGCTTCTTCTGATTCACCCCCCAGACCTCACCTTCTCCTTCTCCTTCTTCTACTTCTTCTGATTCACACTCCAGACTTCATCTTCTCCTTCTCCTTCTTCTGCTTCTTCTGATTCACCCTCCAGACTTCTCCTTCTCCTTCTCCTTCTTCTGCTTCTTCTGCTTCACCCTCCAGACTTCACCTTCTCCTTCTCCTTCTTCTGCTTCTTCTGCTTCGCCCTCCAGACTTCACCTTCTCCTTCTCCTTCTTCTGCTTCTTCTGCTTCACCCTCCAGACTTCACCTTCTCCTTCTCCTTCTTCTGCATCTTCTGCTTCACCCTCCTGACTTCACCTTCTCCTTCTCCTTCTTCTACTTCTTCTGCTTCTCCCTCCAGACTTTACCTTCTCCTTCTCCTTCTTCTGCTTCTTCTGATTCACCCTCCAGACTTCACCCTCTCTTTCTCCTTCTTCTACTTCATCTGATTCACCCTCCAGACTTCACCTTCTCCTTCTCCTTCTTCTACTTCTTCTGATTCACCCTCCTGACTTCACCTTCTCCTTCTCCTTCTTCTGCTTCTTCTGCTTCACCCTCCAGACTTCAACTTCTCCTTCTCCTTCTTCTGCTTCTTCTGCTTCACCCTCCATACTTCACCTTCTCCTTCTCCTTCTTCTGCTTCACCCTGCTGACTTCACCTTCTCCTTCTCCTTCTTATACTTCTTCTGATTCACCCTCCAGACTTCACCTTCTCCTTCTCCTTCTTCTGCTTCTTCTGCTTCACCCTCCAGACTTCACCTTCTCCTTCTCCTTCTTCTGCTTCTTCTGCTTCGCCCTCCAGACTTCACCTTCTCCTTCTCCTTCTTCTGCTTCTTCTGCTTCACCCTCCTGACTTCACAATCCCCTTCTCCTTCTTCTACTTCTTCTGATTCACCCTCCAGACTTCACCTTCTCCTTCTCCTTCTTCTGCTTCTTCTGATTCACCCTCCAGACTTCACCTTCTCCTTCTCCTTCTTCTACTTCTTCTGATTCATCCTCCAAACTTCACCTTCTCCTTCTCCTTCTTCTACTTCTTCTGATTCACACTCCAGACTTCACCTTCTCCTTCTCCTTCTTCTACTTCTTCTGCTTCTCCCTCCAGACTTTACCTTCTCCTTCTCCTTCTTCTGCTTCTTCTGATTCACCCTCCAGACTTCACCCTCTCCTTCTCCTTCTTCTACTTCATCTGATTCACCCTCCAGACTTCACCTTCTCCTTCTTCTACTTCTTCTGATTCACCCTCCTGACTTCACCTTCTCCTTCTCCTTCTTCTGCTTCTTCTGCTTCACCCTCCAGACTTCAACTTCTCCTTCTCCTTCTTCTGCTTCTTCTGCTTCACCCTCCATACTTCACCTTCTCCTTCTCCTTCTTCTGCTTCACCCTGCTGACTTCACCTTCTCCTTCTCCTTCTTATACTTCTTCTGATTCACCCTCCAGACTTCACCTTCTCCTTCTCCTTCTTCTGCTTCTTCTGCTTCACCCTCCAGACTTCACCTTCTCCTTCTCCTTCTTCTGCTTCTTCTGCTTCGCCCTCCAGACTTCACCTTCTCCTTCTCCTTCTTCTGCTTCTTCTGCTTCACCCTCCTGACTTCACCATCCCCTTCTCCTTCTTCTACTTCTTCTAATTCACCCTCCAGACTTCACCTTCTCCTTCTCCTTCTTCTGCTTCTTCTGCTTCACCCTCCAGACTTTACCTTCTCCTTCTCCTTCTTCTGCTTCTTCTGCTGCGCCCTCCAGACTTCACCTTTTCCTTCTCCTTCTTCTGCTTCTTCTGCTTCACCCTCCTGACTTCACCTTCTCCTTCTCCTCCTTCTACTTCTTCTGCTTCACCCCCCTGACTTCACCTTCTCCTTCTCCTTCTTCTGCTTCTTCTGATTCACCCTCCGAACTTCACCTTCTCCTTCTCCTTCTTCTGCTTCTTCTGATACACCCTCCTGACTTCACCTTCTCCTTCTCCTTCTTCTGCTTCTTCTGATTCACCCTCCAGACTTCACCTTCTCCTTCTCCTTCTTCTGCTTCTTCTGATTCACCCTCCAGACTTCACCTTCTCCTTCTCCTTCTTCTGCTTCTTCTGATTCACCCTCCAGACCTCACCTTCTCCTTCTCCTTCTTCTACTTCTTCTGATTCACCCTCCAGACTTCATCTTCTCCTTCTCCTTCTTCTGCTTCTTCTGATTCACCCTCCAGACTTCACCTTCTCCTTCTCCTTCTTCTACTTCTTCTGATTCACCCTGCAGACTTCACCTTCTCCTTCTCCTTCTTCTACTTCTTCTGATTCACCCTCCAGTCTTCACCTTCTCCTTCTCCTTCTTCTGCTTCTTCTGCTTCACCCTCCAGACTTCACCTTCTCCTTCTCTTTCTTCTGCTTCTTCTGATTCGCCCTCCAGACTTCACCTTCTCCTTCTCCTTCTTCTGTTTCTTCTGATTGACCCTCCAGACTTTACCTTCTCCTTCTCCTTCTTCTGCTTCTTCTGATTCACCCCCCAGACTTCACCTTCTCCTTCTCCTTCTTCTACTTCTTCTGATTCACCCTCCAGACTTCACCTTCTCCTTCTCCTTCTTCTACTTCTTCTGCTTCACCCTCCAGACTTCACCTTCTCCTTCTCCTTCTTCTACTTCTTCTGATTCACCCTCCTGACTTCACCTTCTCCTTCTCCTTGTTCTACTTCTTCTGATTCACCCTCCAGACTTCACCTTCTCCTTCTACTTCTTCTGCTTCTTCTGATTCACCCTGCAGACTTCACCTTCTCCTTCTCCTTCTTCTGCTTCTTCTGATTCACCCTCCAGACTTCACCTTCTCCTTCTCCTTCTTCTGCTTCTTCTGATTCACCCTCCAGACTTCACCTTCTCCTTCTCCTTCTTCTGCTTCTTCTGATTCACCCTCCAGACTTCACCTTCTCCTTCTCCTTCTTGTACTTCTTCTGATTCACCCCCCAGACTTCACCTTCTCCTTCTCCTTCTTCTACTTCTTCTGATTCACCCTCCAGACTTCACCTTCTCCTTCTCCTTCTTCTACTTCTTCTGCTTCACCCTCCAGACTTCACCTTCTCCTTCTCCTTCTTCTACTTCTTCTGATTCACCCTCCTGACTTCACCTTCTCCTTCTCCTTGTTCTACTTCTTCTGATTCACCCTCCAGACTTCACCTTCTCCTTCTACTTCTTCTGCTTCTTCTGATTCACCCTGCAGACTTCACCTTCTCCTTCTCCTTCTTCTGCTTCTTCTGATTCACCCTCCAGACTTCACCTTCTCCTTCTCCTTCTTCTGCTTCTTCTGATTCACCCTCCAGACTTCACCTTCTCCTTCTCCTTCTTCTGCTTCTTCTGATTCACCCTCCAGACTTCCCCTTCTCCTTCTCCTTCTTGTACTTCTTCTGATTCACCCTCCAGACTTCACCTTCTCCTTCTCCTGCTTCTGCTTCTTCTGATTCACCCTCCAGACTTAACATTCTCCTTCTCCTTCGTCTACTTCTTCTGATTCACCCTCCAGACTAAACCTTCTCCTTCTCCTTCTTCTACTTCTTCTGATTCACCCTCCAGACTTCACCTTCTCCTTCTCCTTCTTCTGCTTCTTCTGATTCACCCTCCAGACTTCACCTTCTCTTCTCCTTCTTCTACTTCTTCTGATTCACCCTCCAAACTTCACCTTCTCCTTCTCCTTCTTCTACTTCTTCTGATTCACCCTCCAGACTTCACCTTCTCCTTCTCCTTCTTCTGCTTCTCCCTCCAGACTTCACCTTCTCCTTCTCCTTCTTCTGCTTCTTCTGATTCACCCTCCAGACTTCACCTTCTCCTTCTCCTTCTTCTACTTCTTCTGATTCACCCTCCAGACTTCACCTTCTCCTTCTCCTTCTTCTACTTCTTCTGATTCACCCTCCAGACTTCACCTTCTCCTTCTCCTTCTTCTACTTCTTCTGATTCACCCTCCTGACTTCACCTTCTCCTTCTCCTTCTTCTGCTTCTTCTGCTTCACCCTCCAGACTTCACCTTCTCCTTCTCCTTCTTCTGCTTCTTCTGCTTCACCCTCCAGACTTCACCTTCTCCTTCTCCTTCTTCTGCTTCTTCTGCTTCACCCTCCTGACTTCACCTTCTCCTTCTCCTTCTTCCTCTTCTTCTGATTCACCCTCCAGACTTCACCTTCTCCTTCTCCTTCTTCTGCTTCATCTGCTTCACCCTCCAGACTTCACCTTCTCCTTCTCCTTCTTCTGCTTCTTCTGCTTCGCCCTCCAGACTTCACCTTCTCCTTCTCCTTCTTCTGCTTCTTCTGCTTCACCCTCCAGACTTCACCTTCTCCTTCTCCTTCTTCTGCTTCTTCTGCTTCACCCTCCTGACTTCACCTTCTTCTTCATCTTCTTCTACTTCTTCTGATTCACCCTCCAGACTTCACCTTCTCCTTCTCCTTCTTCTGCTTCTTCTGCTTCACCCTCCAGACTTCACCTTCTCCTTCTCCTTCTACTACTTCTTCTGCTTCACCCCCCTGACTTCACCTTCTCCTTCTCCTTCTTCTGCTTCTTCTGATTCACCCTCCTAACTTCACCTTCTCCTTCTCCTTCTTCTGCTTCTTCTGATTCACCCTCCTGACTTCACCTTCTCCTTCTCCTTCTTCTGCTTCTTCTGATTCACCCTCCAGACTTCACCTTCTCCTTCTCCTTCTTCTGCTTCTTCTGATTCACCCTCCAGACTTCACCTTCTCCTTCTCCTTCTTCTGCTTCTTCTGATTCACCCCCCAGACCTCACCTTCTCCTTCTCCTTCTTCTACTTCTTCTGATTCACCCTCCAGACTTCATCTTCTCCTTCTCCTTCTTCTGCTTCTTCTGATTCACCCTCCAGACTTCACCTTCTCCTTCTCCTTCTTCTACTTCTTCTGATTCACCCTCCAGACTTCACCTTCTCCTTCTCCTTCTTCTGCTTCTTCTGATTCACCCTCCAGACTTCACCTTCTCCTTCTCCTTCTTCTGCTTCTTCTGATTCACCCTCCAGACTTCACCTTCTCCTTCTCCTTCTTCTGCTTCTTCTGATTCACCCCCCAGACCTCACCTTCTCCTTCTCCTTCTTCTACTTCTTCTGATTCACACTCCAGACTTCATCTTCTCCTTCTCCTTCTTCTGCTTCTTCTGATTCACCCTCCAGACTTCTCCTTCTCCTTCTCCTTCTTCTGCTTCTTCTGCTTCACCCTCCAGACTTCACCTTCTCCTTCTCCTTCTTCTGCTTCTTCTGCTTCGCCCTCCAGACTTCACCTTCTCCTTCTCCTTCTTCTGCTTCTTCTGCTTCACCCTCCAGACTTCACCTTCTCCTTCTCCTTCTTCTGCATCTTCTGCTTCACCCTCCTGACTTCACCTTCTTCTTCATCTTCTTCTACTTCTTCTGCTTCACCCTCCAGACTTCACCTTCTCCTTCTCCTTCTTCTGCTTCTTCTGCTTCGCCCTCCAGACTTCACCTTCTCCTTCTCCTTCTTCTGCTTCTTCTGCTTCACCCTCCAGACTTCACCTTCTCCTTCTCCTGCTTCTGCTTCTTTTGCTTCACCCTCCTGACTTCACCTTCTTCTTCATCTTCTTCTACTTCTTCTGATTCACCCTCCAGACTTCACCTTCTCCCTCTCCTTCTTCTGCTTCTTCTGCTTCACCCTCCAGACTTCACCTTCTCCTTCTCCTTCTTCTACTTCTTCTGCTTCACCCCCCTGACTTCACCTTCTCCTTCTCCTTCTTCTGCTTCTTCTGATTCACCCTCCCAACTTCACCTTCTCCTTCTCCTTCTTCTGCTTCTTCTGATTCACCCTCCTGACTTCACCTTCTCCTTCTCCTTCTTCTGCTTCTTCTGATTCACCCTCCAGACTTCACCTTCTCCTTCTCCTTCTTCTGCTTCTTCGGATTCACCCCCCAGACCTCACCTTCTCCTTCTCCTTCTTCTACTTCTTCTGATTCACCCTCCAGACTTCATCTTCTCCTTCTCCTTCTTCTGCTTCTTCTGATTCACCCTCCAGACTTCACCTTCTCCTTCTCCTTCTTCTGCTTCTTGTGATTCACCCTGCTGACTTCACCTTCTCCTTCTCCTTCTTATACTTCTTCTGATTCACCCTCCAGACTTCACCTTCTCCTTCTCCTTCTTCTGCTTCTTCTGCTTCACCCTCCAGACTTCACCTTCTCCTTCTCCTTCTTCTGCTTCTTCTGCTTCGCCCTCCAGACTTCACCTTCTCCTTCTCCTTCTTCTGCTTCTTCTGCTTCACCCTCCTGACTTCACCATCCCCTTCTCCTTCTTCTACTTCTTCTGATTCACCCTCCAGACTTCACCTTCTCCTTCTCCTTCTTCTGCTTCTTCTGATTCACCCTCCAGACTTCACCTTCTCCTTCTCCTTCTTCTACTTCTTCTGATTCATCCTCCAAACTTCACCTTCTCCTTCTCCTTCTTCTACTTCTTCTGATTCACACTCCAGACTTCACCTTCTCCTTCTCCTTCTTCTACTTCTTCTGCTTCTCCCTCCAGACTTTACCTTCTCCTTCTCCTTCTTCTGCTTCTTCTGATTCACCCTCCAGACTTCACCCTCTCCTTCTCCTTCTTCTACTTCATCTGATTCACCCTCCAGACTTCACCTTCTCCTTCTTCTACTTCTTCTGATTCACCCTCCTGACTTCACCTTCTCCTTCTCCTTCTTCTGCTTCTTCTGCTTCACCCTCCAGACTTCAACTTCTCCTTCTCCTTCTTCTGCTTCTTCTGCTTCACCCTCCATACTTCACCTTCTCCTTCTCCTTCTTCTGCTTCACCCTGCTGACTTCACCTTCTCCTTCTCCTTCTTATACTTCTTCTGATTCACCCTCCAGACTTCACCTTCTCCTTCTCCTTCTTCTGCTTCTTCTGCTTCACCCTCCAGACTTCACCTTCTCCTTCTCCTTCTTCTGCTTCTTCTGCTTCGCCCTCCAGACTTCACCTTCTCCTTCTCCTTCTTCTGCTTCTTCTGCTTCACCCTCCTGACTTCACCATCCCCTTCTCCTTCTTCTACTTCTTCTAATTCACCCTCCAGACTTCACCTTCTCCTTCTCCTTCTTCTGCTTCTTCTGCTTCACCCTCCAGACTTTACCTTCTCCTTCTCCTTCTTCTGCTTCTTCTGCTGCGCCCTCCAGACTTCACCTTTTCCTTCTCCTTCTCCTGCTTCTTCTGCTTCACCCTCCTGACTTCACCTTCTCCTTCTCCTCCTTCTACTTCTTCTGCTTCACCCCCCTGACTTCACCTTCTCCTTCTCCTTCTTCTGCTTCTTCTGATTCACCCTCCGAACTTCACCTTCTCCTTCTCCTTCTTCTGCTTCTTCTGATACACCCTCCTGACTTCACCTTCTCCTTCTCCTTCTTCTGCTTCTTCTGATTCACCCTCCAGACTTCACCTTCTCCTTCTCCTTCTTCTGCTTCTTCTGATTCACCCTCCAGACTTCACCTTCTCCTTCTCCTTCTTCTGCTTCTTCTGATTCACCCTCCAGACCTCACCTTCTCCTTCTCCTTCTTCTACTTCTTCTGATTCACCCTCCAGACTTCATCTTCTCCTTCTCCTTCTTCTGCTTCTTCTGATTCACCCTCCAGACTTCACCTTCTCCTTCTCCTTCTTCTACTTCTTCTGATTCACCCTGCAGACTTCACCTTCTCCTTCTCCTTCTTCTACTTCTTCTGATTCACCCTCCAGTCTTCACCTTCTCCTTCTCCTTCTTCTGCTTCTTCTGCTTCACCCTCCAGACTTCACCTTCTCCTTCTCTTTCTTCTGCTTCTTCTGATTCGCCCTCCAGACTTCACCTTCTCCTTCTCCTTCTTCTGTTTCTTCTGATTGACCCTCCAGACTTTACCTTCTCCTTCTCCTTCTTCTGCTTCTTCTGATTCACCCCCCAGACTTCACCTTCTCCTTCTCCTTCTTCTACTTCTTCTGATTCACCCTCCAGACTTCACCTTCTCCTTCTCCTTCTTCTACTTCTTCTGCTTCACCCTCCAGACTTCACCTTCTCCTTCTCCTTCTTCTACTTCTTCTGATTCACCCTCCTGACTTCACCTTCTCCTTCTCCTTGTTCTACTTCTTCTGATTCACCCTCCAGACTTCACCTTCTCCTTCTACTTCTTCTGCTTCTTCTGATTCACCCTGCAGACTTCACCTTCTCCTTCTCCTTCTTCTGCTTCTTCTGATTCACCCTCCAGACTTCACCTTCTCCTTCTCCTTCTTCTGCTTCTTCTGATTCACCCTCCAGACTTCACCTTCTCCTTCTCCTTCTTCTGCTTCTTCTGATTCACCCTCCAGACTTCACCTTCTCCTTCTCCTTCTTGTACTTCTTCTGATTCACCCCCCAGACTTCACCTTCTCCTTCTCCTTCTTCTACTTCTTCTGATTCACCCTCCTGACTTCACCTTCTCCTTCTCCTTCTTCTACTTCTTCTGCTTCACCCTCCAGACTTCACCTTCTCCTTCTCCTTCTTCTACTTCTTCTGATTCACCCTCCTGACTTCACCTTCTCCTTCTCCTTGTTCTACTTCTTCTGATTCACCCTCCAGACTTCACCTTCTCCTTCTACTTCTTCTGCTTCTTCTGATTCACCCTGCAGACTTCACCTTCTCCTTCTCCTTCTTCTGCTTCTTCTGATTCACCCTCCAGACTTCACCTTCTCCTTCTCCTTCTTCTGCTTCTTCTGATTCACCCTCCAGACTTCACCTTCTCCTTCTCCTTCTTCTGCTTCTTCTGATTCACCCTCCAGACTTCACCTTCTCCTTCTCCTTCTTGTACTTCTTCTGATTCACCCTCCAGACTTCACCTTCTCCTTCTCCTGCTTCTGCTTCTTCTGATTCACCCTCCAGACTTAACATTCTCCTTCTCCTTCGTCTACTTCTTCTGATTCACCCTCCAGACTAAACCTTCTCCTTCTCCTTCTTCTACTTCTTCTGATTCACCCTCCAGACTTCACCTTCTCCTTCTCCTTCTTCTGCTTCTTCTGATTCACCCTCCAGACTTCACCTTCTCTTCTCCTTCTTCTACTTCTTCTGATTCACCCTCCAAACTTCACCTTCTCCTTCTCCTTCTTCTACTTCTTCTGATTCACCCTCCAGACTTCACCTTCTCCTTCTCCTTCTTCTACTTCTTCTGCTTCTCCCTCCAGACTTCACCTTCTCCTTCTCCTTCTTCTGCTTCTTCTGATTCACCCTCCAGACTTCACCTTCTCCTTCTCCTTCTTCTACTTCTTCTGATTCACCCTCCAGACTTCACCTTCTCCTTCTCCTTCTTCTACTTCTTCTGATTCACCCTCCAGACTTCACCTTCTCCTTCTCCTTCTTCTACTTCTTCTGATTCACCCTCCTGACTTCACCTTCTCCTTCTCCTTCTTCTGCTTCTTCTGCTTCACCCTCCAGACTTCACCTTCTCCTTCTCCTTCTTCTGCTTCTTCTGCTTCACCCTCCAGACTTCACCTTCTCCTTCTCCTTCTTCTGCTTCTTCTGCTTCACCCTCCTGACTTCACCTTCTCCTTCTCCTTCTTCCTCTTCTTCTGATTCACCCTCCAGACTTCACCTTCTCCTTCTCCTTCTTCTGCTTCATCTGCTTCACCCTCCAGACTTCACCTTCTCCTTCTCCTTCTTCTGCTTCTTCTGCTTCGCCCTCCAGACTTCACCTTCTCCTTCTCCTTCTTCTGCTTCTTCTGCTTCACCCTCCAGACTTCACCTTCTCCTTCTCCTTCTTCTGCTTCTTCTGCTTCACCCTCCTGACTTCACCTTCTTCTTCATCTTCTTCTACTTCTTCTGATTCACCCTCCAGACTTCACCTTCTCCTTCTCCTTCTTCTGCTTCTTCTGCTTCACCCTCCAGACTTCACCTTCTCCTTCTCCTTCTACTACTTCTTCTGCTTCACCCCCCTGACTTCACCTTCTCCTTCTCCTTCTTCTGCTTCTTCTGATTCACCCTCCTAACTTCACCTTCTCCTTCTCCTTCTTCTGCTTCTTCTGATTCACCCTCCTGACTTCACCTTCTCCTTCTCCTTCTTCTGCTTCTTCTGATTCACCCTCCAGACTTCACCTTCTCCTTCTCCTTCTTCTGCTTCTTCTGATTCACCCTCCAGACTTCACCTTCTCCTTCTCCTTCTTCTGCTTCTTCTGATTCACCCCCCAGACCTCACCTTCTCCTTCTCCTTCTTCTACTTCTTCTGATTCACCCTCCAGACTTCATCTTCTCCTTCTCCTTCTTCTGCTTCTTCTGATTCACCCTCCAGACTTCACCTTCTCCTTCTCCTTCTTCTACTTCTTCTGATTCACCCTCCAGACTTCACCTTCTCCTTCTCCTTCTTCTGCTTCTTCTGATTCACCCTCCAGACTTCACCTTCTCCTTCTCCTTCTTCTGCTTCTTCTGATTCACCCTCCAGACTTCACCTTCTCCTTCTCCTTCTTCTGCTTCTTCTGATTCACCCCCCAGACCTCACCTTCTCCTTCTCCTTCTTCTACTTCTTCTGATTCACACTCCAGACTTCATCTTCTCCTTCTCCTTCTTCTGCTTCTTCTGATTCACCCTCCAGACTTCTCCTTCTCCTTCTCCTTCTTCTGCTTCTTCTGCTTCACCCTCCAGACTTCACCTTCTCCTTCTCCTTCTTCTGCTTCTTCTGCTTCGCCCTCCAGACTTCACCTTCTCCTTCTCCTTCTTCTGCTTCTTCTGCTTCACCCTCCAGACTTCACCTTCTCCTTCTCCTTCTTCTGCATCTTCTGCTTCACCCTCCTGACTTCACCTTCTTCTTCATCTTCTTCTACTTCTTCTGCTTCACCCTCCAGACTTCACCTTCTCCTTCTCCTTCTTCTGCTTCTTCTGCTTCGCCCTCCAGACTTCACCTTCTCCTTCTCCTTCTTCTGCTTTTTCTGCTTCACCCTCCAGACTTCACCTTCTCCTTCTCCTGCTTCTGCTTCTTTTGCTTCACCCTCCTGACTTCACCTTCTTCTTCATCTTCTTCTACTTCTTCTGATTCACCCTCCAGACTTCACCTTCTCCCTCTCCTTCTTCTGCTTCTTCTGCTTCACCCTCCAGACTTCACCTTCTCCTTCTCCTTCTTCTACTTCTTCTGCTTCACCCCCCTGACTTCACCTTCTCCTTCTCCTTCTTCTGCTTCTTCTGATTCACCCTCCCAACTTCACCTTCTCCTTCTCCTTCTTCTGCTTCTTCTGATTCACCCTCCTGACTTCACCTTCTCCTTCTCCTTCTTCTGCTTCTTCTGATTCACCCTCCAGACTTCACCTTCTCCTTCTCCTTCTTCTGCTTCTTCGGATTCACCCCCCAGACCTCACCTTCTTCTTCTCCTTCTTCTACTTCTTCTGATTCACCCTCCAGACTTCATCTTCTCCTTCTCCTTCTTCTGCTTCTTCTGATTCACCCTCCAGACTTCACCTTCTCCTTCTCCTTCTTCTGCTTCTTCTGATTCACCCTGCTGACTTCACCTTCTCCTTCTCCTTCTTATACTTCTTCTGATTCACCCTCCAGACTTCACCTTCTCCTTCTCCTTCTTCTGCTTCTTCTGCTTCACCCTCCAGACTTCACCTTCTCCTTCTCCTTCTTCTGCTTCTTCTGCTTCGCCCTCCAGACTTCACCTTCTCCTTCTCCTTCTTCTGCTTCTTCTGCTTCACCCTCCTGACTTCACCATCCCCTTCTCCTTCTTCTACTTCTTCTGATTCACCCTCCAGACTTCACCTTCTCCTTCTCCTTCTTCTGCTTCTTCTGATTCACCCTCCAGACTTCACCTTCTCCTTCTCCTTCTTCTACTTCTTCTGATTCATCCTCCAAACTTCACCTTCTCCTTCTCCTTCTTCTACTTCTTCTGATTCACACTCCAGACTTCACCTTCTCCTTCTCCTTCTTCTACTTCTTCTGCTTCTCCCTCCAGACTTTACCTTCTCCTTCTCCTTCTTCTGCTTCTTCTGATTCACCCTCCAGACTTCACCCTCTCCTTCTCCTTCTTCTACTTCATCTGATTCACCCTCCAGACTTCACCTTCTCCTTCTTCTACTTCTTCTGATTCACCCTCCTGACTTCACCTTCTCCTTCTCCTTCTTCTGCTTCTTCTGCTTCACCCTCCAGACTTCAACTTCTCCTTCTCCTTCTTCTGCTTCTTCTGCTTCACCCTCCATACTTCACCTTCTCCTTCTCCTTCTTCTGCTTCACCCTGCTGACTTCACCTTCTCCTTCTCCTTCTTATACTTCTTCTGATTCACCCTCCAGACTTCACCTTCTCCTTCTCCTTCTTCTGCTTCTTCTGCTTCACCCTCCAGACTTCACCTTCTCCTTCTCCTTCTTCTGCTTCTTCTGCTTCGCCCTCCAGACTTCACCTTCTCCTTCTCCTTCTTCTGCTTCTTCTGCTTCACCCTCCTGACTTCACCATCCCCTTCTCCTTCTTCTACTTCTTCTAATTCACCCTCCAGACTTCACCTTCTCCTTCTCCTTCTTCTGCTTCTTCTGCTTCACCCTCCAGACTTTACCTTCTCCTTCTCCTTCTTCTGCTTCTTCTGCTGCGCCCTCCAGACTTCACCTTTTCCTTCTCCTTCTTCTGCTTCTTCTGCTTCACCCTCCTGACTTCACCTTCTCCTTCTCCTCCTTCTACTTCTTCTGCTTCACCCCCCTGACTTCACCTTCTCCTTCTCCTTCTTCTGCTTCTTCTGATTCACCCTCCGAACTTCACCTTCTCCTTCTCCTTCTTCTGCTTCTTCTGATACACCCTCCTGACTTCACCTTCTCCTTCTCCTTCTTCTGCTTCTTCTGATTCACCCTCCAGACTTCACCTTCTCCTTCTCCTTCTTCTGCTTCTTCTGATTCACCCTCCAGACTTCACCTTCTCCTTCTCCTTCTTCTGCTTCTTCTGATTCACCCTCCAGACCTCACCTTCTCCTTCTCCTTCTTCTACTTCTTCTGATTCACCCTCCAGACTTCATCTTCTCCTTCTCCTTCTTCTGCTTCTTCTGATTCACCCTCCAGACTTCACCTTCTCCTTCTCCTTCTTCTACTTCTTCTGATTCACCCTGCAGACTTCACCTTCTCCTTCTCCTTCTTCTACTTCTTCTGATTCACCCTCCAGTCTTCACCTTCTCCTTCTCCTTCTTCTGCTTCTTCTGCTTCACCCTCCAGACTTCACCTTCTCCTTCTCTTTCTTCTGCTTCTTCTGATTCGCCCTCCAGACTTCACCTTCTCCTTCTCCTTCTTCTGTTTCTTCTGATTGACCCTCCAGACTTTACCTTCTCCTTCTCCTTCTTCTGCTTCTTCTGATTCACCCCCCAGACTTCACCTTCTCCTTCTCCTTCTTCTACTTCTTCTGATTCACCCTCCAGACTTCACCTTCTCCTTCTCCTTCTTCTGCTTCTTCTGATTCACCCTCCAGACTTCACCTTCTCCTTCTCCTTCTTGTACTTCTTCTGATTCACCCCCCAGACTTCACCTTCTCCTTCTCCTTCTTCTACTTCTTCTGATTCACCCTCCAGACTTCACCTTCTCCTTCTCCTTCTTCTACTTCTTCTGCTTCACCCTCCAGACTTCACCTTCTCCTTCTCCTTCTTCTACTTCTTCTGATTCACCCTCCTGACTTCACCTTCTCCTTCTCCTTGTTCTACTTCTTCTGATTCACCCTCCAGACTTCACCTTCTCCTTCTACTTCTTCTGCTTCTTCTGATTCACCCTGCAGACTTCACCTTCTCCTTCTCCTTCTTCTGCTTCTTCTGATTCACCCTCCAGACTTCACCTTCTCCTTCTCCTTCTTCTGCTTCTTCTGATTCACCCTCCAGACTTCACCTTCTCCTTCTCCTTCTTCTGCTTCTTCTGATTCACCCTCCAGACTTCACCTTCTCCTTCTCCTTCTTGTACTTCTTCTGATTCACCCTCCAGACTTCACCTTCTCCTTCTCCTGCTTCTGCTTCTTCTGATTCCCCCTCCAGACTTAACATTCTCCTTCTCCTTCGTCTACTTCTTCTGATTCACCCTCCAGACTAAACCTTCTCCTTCTCCTTCTTCTACTTCTTCTGATTCACCCTCCAGACTTCACCTTCTCCTTCTCCTTCTTCTGCTTCTTCTGATTCACCCTCCAGACTTCACCTTCTCTTCTCCTTCTTCTACTTCTTCTGATTCACCCTCCAAACTTCACCTTCTCCTTCTCCTTCTTCTACTTCTTCTGATTCACCCTCCAGACTTCACCTTCTCCTTCTCCTTCTTCTACTTCTTCTGCTTCTCCCTCCAGACTTCACCTTCTCCTTCTCCTTCTTCTGCTTCTTCTGATTCACCCTCCAGACTTCACCTTCTCCTTCTTCTACTTCTTCTGATTCACCCTCCAGACTTCACCTTCTCCTTCTCCTTCTTCTACTTCTTCTGATTCACCCTCCAGACTTCACCTTCTCCTTCTCCTTCTTCTACTTCTTCTGATTCACCCTCCTGACTTCACCTTCTCCTTCTCCTTCTTCTGCTTCTTCTGCTTCACCCTCCAGACTTCACCTTCTCCTTCTCCTTCTTCTGCTTCTTCTGCTTCACCCTCCAGACTTCACCTTCTCCTTCTCCTTCTTCTGCTTCTTCTGCTTCACCCTCCTGACTTCACCTTCTCCTTCTCCTTCTTCCTCTTCTTCTGATTCACCCTCCAGACTTCACCTTCTCCTTCTCCTTCTTCTGCTTCATCTGCTTCACCCTCCAGACTTCACCTTCTCCTTCTCCTTCTTCTGCTTCTTCTGCTTCGCCCTCCAGACTTCACCTTCTCCTTCTCCTTCTTCTGCTTCTTCTGCTTCACCCTCCAGACTTCACCTTCTCCTTCTCCTTCTTCTGCTTCTTCTGCTTCACCCTCCTGACTTCACCTTCTTCTTCATCTTCTTCTACTTCTTCTGATTCACCCTCCAGACTTCACCTTCTCCTTCTCCTTCTTCTGCTTCTTCTGCTTCACCCTCCAGACTTCACCTTCTCCTTCTCCTTCTACTACTTCTTCTGCTTCACCCCCCTGACTTCACCTTCTCCTTCTCCTTCTTCTGCTTCTTCTGATTCACCCTCCTAACTTCACCTTCTCCTTCTCCTTCTTCTGCTTCTTCTGATTCACCCTCCTGACTTCACCTTCTCCTTCTCCTTCTTCTGCTTCTTCTGATTCACCCTCCAGACTTCACCTTCTCCTTCTCCTTCTTCTGCTTCTTCTGATTCACCCTCCAGACTTCACCTTCTCCTTCTCCTTCTTCTGCTTCTTCTGATTCACCCCCCAGACCTCACCTTCTCCTTCTCCTTCTTCTACTTCTTCTGATTCACCCTCCAGACTTCATCTTCTCCTTCTCCTTCTTCTGCTTCTTCTGATTCACCCTCCAGACTTCACCTTCTCCTTCTCCTTCTTCTACTTCTTCTGATTCACCCTCCAGACTTCACCTTCTCCTTCTCCTTCTTCTGCTTCTTCTGATTCACCCTCCAGACTTCACCTTCTCCTTCTCCTTCTTCTGCTTCTTCTGATTCACCCTCCAGACTTCACCTTCTCCTTCTCCTTCTTCTGCTTCTTCTGATTCACCCCCCAGACCTCACCTTCTCCTTCTCCTTCTTCTACTTCTTCTGATTCACACTCCAGACTTCATCTTCTCCTTCTCCTTCTTCTGCTTCTTCTGATTCACCCTCCAGACTTCACCTTCTCCTTCTCCTTCTTCTGCTTCTTCTGATTCACCCTGCTGACTTCACCTTCTCCTTCTCCTTCTTATACTTCTTCTGATTCACCCTCCAGACTTCACCTTCTCCTTCTCCTTCTTCTGCTTCTTCTGCTTCACCCTCCAGACTTCACCTTCTCCTTCTCCTTCTTCTGCTTCTTCTGCTTCGCCCTCCAGACTTCACCTTCTCCTTCTCCTTCTTCTGCTTCTTCTGCTTCACCCTCCTGACTTCACCATCCCCTTCTCCTTCTTCTACTTCTTCTGATTCACCCTCCAGACTTCACCTTCTCCTTCTCCTTCTTCTGCTTTTTCTGCTTCACCCTCCAGACTTCACCTTCTCCTTCTCCTGCTTCTGCTTCTTTTGCTTCACCCTCCTGACTTCACCTTCTTCTTCATCTTCTTCTACTTCTTCTGATTCACCCTCCAGACTTCACCTTCTCCCTCTCCTTCTTCTGCTTCTTCTGCTTCACCCTCCAGACTTCACCTTCTCCTTCTCCTTCTTCTACTTCTTCTGCTTCACCCCCCTGACTTCACCTTCTCCTTCTCCTTCTTCTGCTTCTTCTGATTCACCCTCCCAACTTCACCTTCTCCTTCTCCTTCTTCTGCTTCTTCTGATTCACCCTCCTGACTTCACCTTCTCCTTCTCCTTCTTCTGCTTCTTCTGATTCACCCTCCAGACTTCACCTTCTCCTTCTCCTTCTTCTGCTTCTTCGGATTCACCCCCCAGACCTCACCTTCTTCTTCTCCTTCTTCTACTTCTTCTGATTCACCCTCCAGACTTCATCTTCTCCTTCTCCTTCTTCTGCTTCTTCTGATTCACCCTCCAGACTTCACCTTCTCCTTCTCCTTCTTCTGCTTCTTCTGATTCACCCTGCTGACTTCACCTTCTCCTTCTCCTTCTTATACTTCTTCTGATTCACCCTCCAGACTTCACCTTCTCCTTCTCCTTCTTCTGCTTCTTCTGCTTCACCCTCCAGACTTCACCTTCTCCTTCTCCTTCTTCTGCTTCTTCTGCTTCGCCCTCCAGACTTCACCTTCTCCTTCTCCTTCTTCTGCTTCTTCTGCTTCACCCTCCTGACTTCACCATCCCCTTCTCCTTCTTCTACTTCTTCTGATTCACCCTCCAGACTTCACCTTCTCCTTCTCCTTCTTCTGCTTCTTCTGATTCACCCTCCAGACTTCACCTTCTCCTTCTCCTTCTTCTACTTCTTCTGATTCATCCTCCAAACTTCACCTTCTCCTTCTCCTTCTTCTACTTCTTCTGATTCACACTCCAGACTTCACCTTCTCCTTCTCCTTCTTCTACTTCTTCTGCTTCTCCCTCCAGACTTTACCTTCTCCTTCTCCTTCTTCTGCTTCTTCTGATTCACCCTCCAGACTTCACCCTCTCCTTCTCCTTCTTCTACTTCATCTGATTCACCCTCCAGACTTCACCTTCTCCTTCTTCTACTTCTTCTGATTCACCCTCCTGACTTCACCTTCTCCTTCTCCTTCTTCTGCTTCTTCTGCTTCACCCTCCAGACTTCAACTTCTCCTTCTCCTTCTTCTGCTTCTTCTGCTTCACCCTCCATACTTCACCTTCTCCTTCTCCTTCTTCTGCTTCACCCTGCTGACTTCACCTTCTCCTTCTCCTTCTTATACTTCTTCTGATTCACCCTCCAGACTTCACCTTCTCCTTCTCCTTCTTCTGCTTCTTCTGCTTCACCCTCCAGACTTCACCTTCTCCTTCTCCTTCTTCTGCTTCTTCTGCTTCGCCCTCCAGACTTCACCTTCTCCTTCTCCTTCTTCTGCTTCTTCTGCTTCACCCTCCTGACTTCACCATCCCCTTCTCCTTCTTCTACTTCTTCTAATTCACCCTCCAGACTTCACCTTCTCCTTCTCCTTCTTCTGCTTCTTCTGCTTCACCCTCCAGACTTTACCTTCTCCTTCTCCTTCTTCTGCTTCTTCTGCTGCGCCCTCCAGACTTCACCTTTTCCTTCTCCTTCTTCTGCTTCTTCTGCTTCACCCTCCTGACTTCACCTTCTCCTTCTCCTCCTTCTACTTCTTCTGCTTCACCCCCCTGACTTCACCTTCTCCTTCTCCTTCTTCTGCTTCTTCTGATTCACCCTCCGAACTTCACCTTCTCCTTCTCCTTCTTCTGCTTCTTCTGATACACCCTCCTGACTTCACCTTCTCCTTCTCCTTCTTCTGCTTCTTCTGATTCACCCTCCAGACTTCACCTTCTCCTTCTCCTTCTTCTGCTTCTTCTGATTCACCCTCCAGACTTCACCTTCTCCTTCTCCTTCTTCTGCTTCTTCTGATTCACCCTCCAGACCTCACCTTCTCCTTCTCCTTCTTCTACTTCTTCTGATTCACCCTCCAGACTTCATCTTCTCCTTCTCCTTCTTCTGCTTCTTCTGATTCACCCTCCAGACTTCACCTTCTCCTTCTCCTTCTTCTACTTCTTCTGATTCACCCTGCAGACTTCACCTTCTCCTTCTCCTTCTTCTACTTCTTCTGATTCACCCTCCAGTCTTCACCTTCTCCTTCTCCTTCTTCTGCTTCTTCTGCTTCACCCTCCAGACTTCACCTTCTCCTTCTCTTTCTTCTGCTTCTTCTGATTCGCCCTCCAGACTTCACCTTCTCCTTCTCCTTCTTCTGTTTCTTCTGATTGACCCTCCAGACTTTACCTTCTCCTTCTCCTTCTTCTGCTTCTTCTGATTCACCCCCCAGACTTCACCTTCTCCTTCTCCTTCTTCTACTTCTTCTGATTCACCCTCCAGACTTCACCTTCTCCTTCTCCTTCTTCTGCTTCTTCTGATTCACCCTCCAGACTTCACCTTCTCCTTCTCCTTCTTGTACTTCTTCTGATTCACCCCCCAGACTTCACCTTCTCCTTCTCCTTCTTCTACTTCTTCTGATTCACCCTCCAGACTTCACCTTCTCCTTCTCCTTCTTCTACTTCTTCTGCTTCACCCTCCAGACTTCACCTTCTCCTTCTCCTTCTTCTACTTCTTCTGATTCACCCTCCTGACTTCACCTTCTCCTTCTCCTTGTTCTACTTCTTCTGATTCACCCTCCAGACTTCACCTTCTCCTTCTACTTCTTCTGCTTCTTCTGATTCACCCTGCAGACTTCACCTTCTCCTTCTCCTTCTTCTGCTTCTTCTGATTCACCCTCCAGACTTCACCTTCTCCTTCTCCTTCTTCTGCTTCTTCTGATTCACCCTCCAGACTTCACCTTCTCCTTCTCCTTCTTCTGCTTCTTCTGATTCACCCTCCAGACTTCACCTTCTCCTTCTCCTTCTTGTACTTCTTCTGATTCACCCTCCAGACTTCACCTTCTCCTTCTCCTGCTTCTGCTTCTTCTGATTCCCCCTCCAGACTTAACATTCTCCTTCTCCTTCGTCTACTTCTTCTGATTCACCCTCCAGACTAAACCTTCTCCTTCTCCTTCTTCTACTTCTTCTGATTCACCCTCCAGACTTCACCTTCTCCTTCTCCTTCTTCTGCTTCTTCTGATTCACCCTCCAGACTTCACCTTCTCTTCTCCTTCTTCTACTTCTTCTGATTCACCCTCCAAACTTCACCTTCTCCTTCTCCTTCTTCTACTTCTTCTGATTCACCCTCCAGACTTCACCTTCTCCTTCTCCTTCTTCTACTTCTTCTGCTTCTCCCTCCAGACTTCACCTTCTCCTTCTCCTTCTTCTGCTTCTTCTGATTCACCCTCCAGACTTCACCTTCTCCTTCTTCTACTTCTTCTGATTCACCCTCCAGACTTCACCTTCTCCTTCTCCTTCTTCTACTTCTTCTGATTCACCCTCCAGACTTCACCTTCTCCTTCTCCTTCTTCTACTTCTTCTGATTCACCCTCCTGACTTCACCTTCTCCTTCTCCTTCTTCTGCTTCTTCTGCTTCACCCTCCAGACTTCACCTTCTCCTTCTCCTTCTTCTGCTTCTTCTGCTTCACCCTCCAGACTTCACCTTCTCCTTCTCCTTCTTCTGCTTCTTCTGCTTCACCCTCCTGACTTCACCTTCTCCTTCTCCTTCTTCCTCTTCTTCTGATTCACCCTCCAGACTTCACCTTCTCCTTCTCCTTCTTCTGCTTCATCTGCTTCACCCTCCAGACTTCACCTTCTCCTTCTCCTTCTTCTGCTTCTTCTGCTTCGCCCTCCAGACTTCACCTTCTCCTTCTCCTTCTTCTGCTTCTTCTGCTTCACCCTCCAGACTTCACCTTCTCCTTCTCCTTCTTCTGCTTCTTCTGCTTCACCCTCCTGACTTCACCTTCTTCTTCATCTTCTTCTACTTCTTCTGATTCACCCTCCAGACTTCACCTTCTCCTTCTCCTTCTTCTGCTTCTTCTGCTTCACCCTCCAGACTTCACCTTCTCCTTCTCCTTCTACTACTTCTTCTGCTTCACCCCCCTGACTTCACCTTCTCCTTCTCCTTCTTCTGCTTCTTCTGATTCACCCTCCTAACTTCACCTTCTCCTTCTCCTTCTTCTGCTTCTTCTGATTCACCCTCCTGACTTCACCTTCTCCTTCTCCTTCTTCTGCTTCTTCTGATTCACCCTCCAGACTTCACCTTCTCCTTCTCCTTCTTCTGCTTCTTCTGATTCACCCTCCAGACTTCACCTTCTCCTTCTCCTTCTTCTGCTTCTTCTGATTCACCCCCCAGACCTCACCTTCTCCTTCTCCTTCTTCTACTTCTTCTGATTCACCCTCCAGACTTCATCTTCTCCTTCTCCTTCTTCTGCTTCTTCTGATTCACCCTCCAGACTTCACCTTCTCCTTCTCCTTCTTCTACTTCTTCTGATTCACCCTCCAGACTTCACCTTCTCCTTCTCCTTCTTCTGCTTCTTCTGATTCACCCTCCAGACTTCACCTTCTCCTTCTCCTTCTTCTGCTTCTTCTGATTCACCCTCCAGACTTCACCTTCTCCTTCTCCTTCTTCTGCTTCTTCTGATTCACCCCCCAGACCTCACCTTCTCCTTCTCCTTCTTCTACTTCTTCTGATTCACACTCCAGACTTCATCTTCTCCTTCTCCTTCTTCTGCTTCTTCTGATTCACCCTCCAGACTTCACCTTCTCCTTCTCCTTCTTCTGCTTCTTCTGATTCACCCTGCTGACTTCACCTTCTCCTTCTCCTTCTTATACTTCTTCTGATTCACCCTCCAGACTTCACCTTCTCCTTCTCCTTCTTCTGCTTCTTCTGCTTCACCCTCCAGACTTCACCTTCTCCTTCTCCTTCTTCTGCTTCTTCTGCTTCGCCCTCCAGACTTCACCTTCTCCTTCTCCTTCTTCTGCTTCTTCTGCTTCACCCTCCTGACTTCACCATCCCCTTCTCCTTCTTCTACTTCTTCTGATTCACCCTCCAGACTTCACCTTCTCCTTCTCCTTCTTCTGCTTCTTCTGATTCACCCTCCAGACTTCACCTTCTCCTTCTCCTTCTTCTACTTCTTCTGATTCATCCTCCAAACTTCACCTTCTCCTTCTCCTTCTTCTACTTCTTCTGATTCACACTCCAGACTTCACCTTCTCCTTCTCCTTCTTCTACTTCTTCTGCTTCTCCCTCCAGACTTTACCTTCTCCTTCTCCTTCTTCTGCTTCTTCTGATTCACCCTCCAGACTTCACCCTCTCCTTCTCCTTCTTCTACTTCATCTGATTCACCCTCCAGACTTCACCTTCTCCTTCTTCTACTTCTTCTGATTCACCCTCCTGACTTCACCTTCTCCTTCTCCTTCTTCTGCTTCTTCTGCTTCACCCTCCAGACTTCAACTTCTCCTTCTCCTTCTTCTGCTTCTTCTGCTTCACCCTCCATACTTCACCTTCTCCTTCTCCTTCTTCTGCTTCACCCTGCTGACTTCACCTTCTCCTTCTCCTTCTTATACTTCTTCTGATTCACCCTCCAGACTTCACCTTCTCCTTCTCCTTCTTCTGCTTCTTCTGCTTCACCCTCCAGACTTCACCTTCTCCTTCTCCTTCTTCTGCTTCTTCTGCTTCGCCCTCCAGACTTCACCTTCTCCTTCTCCTTCTTCTGCTTCTTCTGCTTCACCCTCCTGACTTCACCATCCCCTTCTCCTTCTTCTACTTCTTCTAATTCACCCTCCAGACTTCACCTTCTCCTTCTCCTTCTTCTGCTTCTTCTGCTTCACCCTCCAGACTTTACCTTCTCCTTCTCCTTCTTCTGCTTCTTCTGCTGCGCCCTCCAGACTTCACCTTTTCCTTCTCCTTCTTCTGCTTCTTCTGCTTCACCCTCCTGACTTCACCTTCTCCTTCTCCTCCTTCTACTTCTTCTGCTTCACCCCCCTGACTTCACCTTCTCCTTCTCCTTCTTCTGCTTCTTCTGATTCACCCTCCGAACTTCACCTTCTCCTTCTCCTTCTTCTGCTTCTTCTGATACACCCTCCTGACTTCACCTTCTCCTTCTCCTTCTTCTGCTTCTTCTGATTCACCCTCCAGACTTCACCTTCTCCTTCTCCTTCTTCTGCTTCTTCTGATTCACCCTCCAGACTTCACCTTCTCCTTCTCCTTCTTCTGCTTCTTCTGATTCACCCTCCAGACCTCACCTTCTCCTTCTCCTTCTTCTACTTCTTCTGATTCACCCTCCAGACTTCATCTTCTCCTTCTCCTTCTTCTGCTTCTTCTGATTCACCCTCCAGACTTCACCTTCTCCTTCTCCTTCTTCTACTTCTTCTGATTCACCCTGCAGACTTCACCTTCTCCTTCTCCTTCTTCTACTTCTTCTGATTCACCCTCCAGTCTTCACCTTCTCCTTCTCCTTCTTCTGCTTCTTCTGCTTCACCCTCCAGACTTCACCTTCTCCTTCTCTTTCTTCTGCTTCTTCTGATTCGCCCTCCAGACTTCACCTTCTCCTTCTCCTTCTTCTGTTTCTTCTGATTGACCCTCCAGACTTCACCTTCTCCTTCTCCTTCTTCTACTTCTTCTGATTCACCCTCCTGACTTCACCTTCTCCTTCTCCTTGTTCTACTTCTTCTGATTCACCCTCCAGACTTCACCTTCTCCTTCTACTTCTTCTGCTTCTTCTGATTCACCCTGCAGACTTCACCTTCTCCTTCTCCTTCTTCTGCTTCTTCTGATTCACCCTCCAGACTTCACCTTCTCCTTCTCCTTCTTCTGCTTCTTCTGATTCACCCTCCAGACTTCACCTTCTCCTTCTCCTTCTTCTGCTTCTTCTGATTCACCCTCCAGACTTCACCTTCTCCTTCTCCTTCTTGTACTTCTTCTGATTCACCCCCCAGACTTCACCTTCTCCTTCTCCTTCTTCTACTTCTTCTGATTCACCCTCCAGACTTCACCTTCTCCTTCTCCTTCTTCTACTTCTTCTGCTTCACCCTCCAGACTTCACCTTCTCCTTCTCCTTCTTCTACTTCTTCTGATTCACCCTCCTGACTTCACCTTCTCCTTCTCCTTGTTCTACTTCTTCTGATTCACCCTCCAGACTTCACCTTCTCCTTCTACTTCTTCTGCTTCTTCTGATTCACCCTGCAGACTTCACCTTCTCCTTCTCCTTCTTCTGCTTCTTCTGATTCACCCTCCAGACTTCACCTTCTCCTTCTCCTTCTTCTGCTTCTTCTGATTCACCCTCCAGACTTCACCTTCTCCTTCTCCTTCTTCTGCTTCTTCTGATTCACCCTCCAGACTTCACCTTCTCCTTCTCCTTCTTGTACTTCTTCTGATTCACCCTCCAGACTTCACCTTCTCCTTCTCCTGCTTCTGCTTCTTCTGATTCCCCCTCCAGACTTAACATTCTCCTTCTCCTTCGTCTACTTCTTCTGATTCACCCTCCAGACTAAACCTTCTCCTTCTCCTTCTTCTACTTCTTCTGATTCACCCTCCAGACTTCACCTTCTCCTTCTCCTTCTTCTGCTTCTTCTGATTCACCCTCCAGACTTCACCTTCTCTTCTCCTTCTTCTACTTCTTCTGATTCACCCTCCAAACTTCACCTTCTCCTTCTCCTTCTTCTACTTCTTCTGATTCACCCTCCAGACTTCACCTTCTCCTTCTCCTTCTTCTACTTCTTCTGCTTCTCCCTCCAGACTTCACCTTCTCCTTCTCCTTCTTCTGCTTCTTCTGATTCACCCTCCAGACTTCACCTTCTCCTTCTCCTTCTTCTACTTCTTCTGATTCACCCTCCAGACTTCACCTTCTCCTTCTCCTTCTTCTACTTCTTCTGATTCACCCTCCAGACTTCACCTTCTCCTTCTCCTTCTTCTACTTCTTCTGATTCACCCTCCTGACTTCACCTTCTCCTTCTCCTTCTTCTGCTTCTTCTGCTTCACCCTCCAGACTTCACCTTCTCCTTCTCCTTCTTCTGCTTCTTCTGCTTCACCCTCCAGACTTCACCTTCTCCTTCTCCTTCTTCTGCTTCTTCTGCTTCACCCTCCTGACTTCACCTTCTCCTTCTCCTTCTTCCTCTTCTTCTGATTCACCCTCCAGACTTCACCTTCTCCTTCTCCTTCTTCTGCTTCATCTGCTTCACCCTCCAGACTTCACCTTCTCCTTCTCCTTCTTCTGCTTCTTCTGCTTCGCCCTCCAGACTTCACCTTCTCCTTCTCCTTCTTCTGCTTCTTCTGCTTCACCCTCCAGACTTCACCTTCTCCTTCTCCTTCTTCTGCTTCTTCTGCTTCACCCTCCTGACTTCACCTTCTTCTTCATCTTCTTCTACTTCTTCTGATTCACCCTCCAGACTTCACCTTCTCCTTCTCCTTCTTCTGCTTCTTCTGCTTCACCCTCCAGACTTCACCTTCTCCTTCTCCTTCTACTACTTCTTCTGCTTCACCCCCCTGACTTCACCTTCTCCTTCTCCTTCTTCTGCTTCTTCTGATTCACCCTCCTAACTTCACCTTCTCCTTCTCCTTCTTCTGCTTCTTCTGATTCACCCTCCTGACTTCACCTTCTCCTTCTCCTTCTTCTGCTTCTTCTGATTCACCCTCCAGACTTCACCTTCTCCTTCTCCTTCTTCTGCTTCTTCTGATTCACCCTCCAGACTTCACCTTCTCCTTCTCCTTCTTCTGCTTCTTCTGATTCACCCCCCAGACCTCACCTTCTCCTTCTCCTTCTTCTACTTCTTCTGATTCACCCTCCAGACTTCATCTTCTCCTTCTCCTTCTTCTGCTTCTTCTGATTCACCCTCCAGACTTCACCTTCTCCTTCTCCTTCTTCTACTTCTTCTGATTCACCCTCCAGACTTCACCTTCTCCTTCTCCTTCTTCTGCTTCTTCTGATTCACCCTCCAGACTTCACCTTCTCCTTCTCCTTCTTCTGCTTCTTCTGATTCACCCTCCAGACTTCACCTTCTCCTTCTCCTTCTTCTGCTTCTTCTGATTCACCCCCCAGACCTCACCTTCTCCTTCTCCTTCTTCTACTTCTTCTGATTCACACTCCAGACTTCATCTTCTCCTTCTCCTTCTTCTGCTTCTTCTGATTCACCCTCCAGACTTCTCCTTCTCCTTCTCCTTCTTCTGCTTCTTCTGCTTCACCCTCCAGACTTCACCTTCTCCTTCTCCTTCTTCTGCTTCTTCTGCTTCGCCCTCCAGACTTCACCTTCTCCTTCTCCTTCTTCTGCTTCTTCTGCTTCACCCTCCAGACTTCACCTTCTCCTTCTCCTTCTTCTGCATCTTCTGCTTCACCCTCCTGACTTCACCTTCTTCTTCATCTTCTTCTACTTCTTCTGCTTCACCCTCCAGACTTCACCTTCTCCTTCTCCTTCTTCTGCTTCTTCTGCTTCGCCCTCCAGACTTCACCTTCTCCTTCTCCTTCTTCTGCTTCTTCTGCTTCACCCTCCAGACTTCACCTTCTCCTTCTCCTGCTTCTGCTTCTTTTGCTTCACCCTCCTGACTTCACCTTCTTCTTCATCTTCTTCTACTTCTTCTGATTCACCCTCCAGACTTCACCTTCTCCCTCTCCTTCTTCTGCTTCTTCTGCTTCACCCTCCAGACTTCACCTTCTCCTTCTCCTTCTTCTACTTCTTCTGCTTCACCCCCCTGACTTCACCTTCTCCTTCTCCTTCTTCTGCTTCTTCTGATTCACCCTCCCAACTTCACCTTCTCCTTCTCCTTCTTCTGCTTCTTCTGATTCACCCTCCTGACTTCACCTTCTCCTTCTCCTTCTTCTGCTTCTTCTGATTCACCCTCCAGACTTCACCTTCTCCTTCTCCTTCTTCTGCTTCTTCGGATTCACCCCCCAGACCTCACCTTCTCCTTCTCCTTCTTCTACTTCTTCTGATTCACCCTCCAGACTTCATCTTCTCCTTCTCCTTCTTCTGCTTCTTCTGATTCACCCTCCAGACTTCACCTTCTCCTTCTCCTTCTTCTGCTTCTTCTGATTCACCCTCCAGACTTCACCTTCTCCTTCTCCTTCTTCTACTTCTTCTGATTCACCCTCCAGACTTCAGTTTCTCCTTCTCCTTCTTCTACTTCTTCTGATTCACCCTCCAGTCTTCACCTTCTCCTTCTCCTTCTTCTGCTTCTTCTGCTTCACCCTCCAGACTTCACCTTTTCCTTCTCTTTCTTCTGCTTCTTCTGATTCACCCTCCAGACTTCACCTTCTCCTTCTCCTTCTTCTGATTCTTCTGATTCACCCTCCAGACTTCACCTTCTCCTTCTCCTTCTTCTGCTTCTTCTGATTCACCCTCCTGACTTCACCTTCTCCTTCTCCTTCTTCTACTTCTTCTGATTCACCCTCCTGACTTCACCTTCTCCTTCTCCTTCTTCTACTTCTTCTGCTTCACCCTCCAGACTTCACCTTCTCCTTCTCCTTCTTCTACTTCTTCTGATTCACCCTCCAGACTTCACCTTCTCCTTCTCCTTCTTCTGCTTCTTCTGATTCACCCTCCAGACTTCACCTTCTCCTTCTCCTTATTCTGCTTCTTCTGATTCACCCTCCAGACTTCACCTTCTCCTTCTCCTTCTTCTGCTTCTTCTGATTCACCCTCCAGACTTCACCTTCTCCTTCTCCTTCTTCTACTTCTTCTGATTCACCCTCCAGACTTCACCTTCTCCTTCTCCTTCTTCTACTTCTTCCGATTCACCCTCCAGACTTCACCTTCTCCTTCTCCTTCTTCTGCTTCTTCTGATTCACCCTCCAGACTTCACCTTCTCCTTCTCCTTCTTCTGCTTCTTCTGCTTCACCTTCCTGACTTCACCTTCTCCTTCTCCTTCTTCTACTTCTTCTGATTCACCCTCCAGACTTCACCTTCTCCTTCTCCTTCTTCTGCTTCCTCTGCTTCACCCTCCAGACTTCACCTTCTCCTTCTCCTTCTTCTGCTTCTTCTGCTTCACCCTCCAGACTTCACCTTCTCCTTCTGCTTCTTCTGCTTCTTCAGCTTCACCCTCCAGACTTCACCTTCTCCTTCTCCTTCTTCTGCTGCGCCCTCCAGACTTCACCTTCTCCTTCTCCTTCTTCTGCTTCTTCTGCTTCACCCTCCAGACTTCACCTGCTCCTTCTCCTTCTTCTACTTCTTCTGCTTCACCCCCCTGACTTCACCTTCTCCTTCTCCTTCTTCTGCTTCTTCTGATTCACCCTCCTAACTTCACCTTCTCCTTCTCCTTCTTCTGCTTCTTCTGATTCACCCTCCTGACTTCACCTTCTCCTTCTCCTTCTTCTGCTTCTTCTGATTCACCCTTCAGACTTCACCTTCTCCTTCTCCTTCTTCTGATTCTTCTGATTCACCCTCCAGACTTCACCTTCTCCTTCTCCTTCTTCTGCTTCTTCTGATTCACCCCCCAGAACTCACCTTCTCCTTCTCCTTCTTCTACTTCTTCTGATTCACCCTCCAGACTTCATCTTCTCCTTCTCCTTCTTCTGCTTCTTCTGATTCACCCTCCAGACTTCACCTTCTCCTTCTCCTTCTTCTGCTTCTTCTGATTCACCCTCCAGACTTCACCTTCTCCTTCTCCTTTTTCTACTTCTTCTGATTCACCCTCCAGACTTCAGTTTCTCCTTCCCCTTCTTCTACTTCTTCTGATTCACCCTCCAGTCTTCACCTTCTCCTTCTCCTTCTTCTGCTTCTTCTGCTTCACCCTCCAGACTTCACCTTCTCCTTCTCTTTCTTCTGCTTCTTCTGATTCACCCTCCAGACTTCACCTTCTCCTTCTCCTTCTTCTGATTCTTCTGATTCACCCTCCAGACTTCACCTTCTCCTTCTCCTTCTTCTGCTTCTTCTGATTCACCCTCCTGACTCCACCTTCTCCTTCTCCTTCTTCTACTTCTTCTGATTCACCCTCCTGACTTCACCTTCTCCTTCTCCTTCTTCTACTTCTTCTGCTTCACCCTCCAGACTTCACCTTCTCCTTCTCCTTCTTCTACTTCTTCTGATTCACCCTCCAAACTTCACCTTCTCCTTCTCCTTCTTCTGCTTCTTCTGATTCACCCTCCAGACTTCACCTTCTGCTTCTCCTTATTCTGCTTCTTCTGATTCACCCTCCAGACTTCACCTTCTCCTTCTCCTTCTTCTGCTTCTTCTGATTCACCCTCCAGACTTCACCTTCTCCTTCTCCTTCTTCTACTTCTTCTGATTCACCCTCCAGACTTCACCTTCTCCTTCTCCTGCTTCTGCTTCTTCTGATTCACCCTCCAGACTTCACATTCTCCTTCTCCTTCGTCTACTTCTTCTGATTCACCCTCCACACTACAGCTTCTACTTCTCCTTCTTCTACTTCTTCTGATTCACCCTCCAGACTTCACCTTCTCCTTCTCCTTCTTCTGCTTCTTCTGATTCATCCTCCAAACTTCACCTTCTCCTTCTCCTTCTTCTACTTCTTCTGATTCACACTCCAGACTTCACCTTCTCCTTCTCCTTCTTCTACTTCTTCTGCTTCTCCCTCCAGACTTTACCTTCTCCTTCTCCTTCTTCTGCTTCTTCTGATTCACCCTCCAGACTTCACCCTCTCCTTCTCCTTCTTCTACTTCATCTGATTCACCCTCCAGACTTCACCTTCTCCTTCTCCTTCTTCTACTTCTTCTGATTCACCCTCCTGACTTCACCTTCTCCTTCTCCTTCTTTTGCTTCTTCTGCTTCACCCTCCAGACTTCAACTTCTCCTTCTCCTTCTTCTGCTTCTTCTGCTTCACCCTCCATACTTCACCTTCTCCTTCTCCTTCTTCTGCTTCACCCTGCTGACTTCACCTTCTCCTTCTCCTTCTTCTACTTCTTCTGATTCACCCTCCAGACTTCACCTTCTCCTTCTCCTTCTTCTGCTTCTTCTGATTCACCCTCCTGACTTCACCTTCTCCTTCTCCTCCTTCTGCTTCTTCTAATTCACCCTCCAGACTTCACCTTCTCCTTCTCCTTCTTCTACTACTTCTGATTCACCCTCCAGACTTCACCTTCTCCTTCTACTTCTTCTGCTTCTTCTGATTCACCATCCAGACTTCACCTTCTCCTTCTCCTTCTTCTGCTTCTTCTGATTCACCCTCCAGACTTCACGTTCTCCTTCTCCTTCTTCTGCTTCTTCTGATTCACCCTCCAGAATTCACCTTCTCCTTCTCCTTCTTCTGCTTCTTCTGATTCACCCTCCAGAATTCACCTTCTCCTTCTCCTTCTTCTGCTTCTTCTGATTCACCCTCCAGACTTCACCATCTCCTTCTCCTTCTTCTACTTCTTCTGATTCACCCTCCAGACTTCACCTTCTCCTTCTCCTGCTTCTGCTTCTTCTGATTCACCCTCCAGACTTCACATTCTCCTTCTCCTTCGTCTACTTCTTCTGATTCACCCTCCAGACTACACCTTCTCCTTCTCCTTCTTCTACTTCTTCTGATTCACCCTCCAGACTTCACCTTCTCCTTCTCCTTCTTCTGCTTCTTCTGATTCACCCTCCAGACTTCACCTTCTCCTTCTCCTTCTTCTACTTCTTCTGATTCATCCTCCAAACTTCACCTTCTCCTTCTCCTTCTTCTACTTCTTCTGATTCACACTCCAGACTTCACCTTCTCCTTCTCCTTCTTCTACTTCTTCTGCTTCTCCCTCCAGACTTTACCTTCTCCTTCTCCTTCTTCTGCTTCTTCTGATTCACCCTCCAGACTTCACCCTCTCCTTCTCCTTCTTCTACTTCATCTGATTCACCCTCCAGACTTCATCTTCTACTTCTCCTTCTGCTACTTCTTCTGATTCACCCTCCTGACTTCACCTTCTCCTTCTCCTTCTTCTGCTTCTTCTGCTTCACCCTCCAGACTTCAACTTCTTCTTCTCCTTCTTCTGCTTCTTCTGCTTCACCCTCCATACTTCACCTTCTCCTTCTCCTTCTTCTGCTTCACCCTGCTGACTTCACCTTCTCCTTCTCCTTCTTCTACTTCTTCTGATTCACCCTCCAGACTTCACCTTCTCCTTCTCCTTCTTCTGCTTCTTCTGATTCACCCTCCTGACTTCACCTTCTCCTTCTCCTCCTTCTGCTTCTTCTAATTCACCCTCCAGACTTCACCTTCTCCTTCTCCTTCTTCTACTTCTTCTGATTCACCCTCCAGACTTCACCTTCTCCTTCTACTTCTTCTGCTTCTTCTGATTCACCCTCCAGACTTCACCTTCTCCTTCTCCTTCTTCTGCTTCTTCTGATTCACCCTCCAGACTTCACCTTCTCCTTCTCCTTCTTCTGCTTCTTCTGATTCACCCTCCAGAATTCACCTTCTCCTTCTCCTTCTTCTGCTTCTTCTGATTCACCCTCCAGACTTCACCTTCTCCTTCTCCTTCTTCTACTTCTTCTGATTCACCCTCCAGACTTCACCTTCTCCTTCTCCTGCTTCTGCTTCTTCTGTTTCACCCTCCAGACTTCACATTCTCCTTCTCCTTCGTCTACTTCTTCTGATTCACCTTCCAGACTACACCTTCTCCTTCTCCTTCTTCTACTTCTTCTGATTCACCCTCCAGACTTCACCTTCTCCTTCTCCTTCTTCTGCTTCTTCTGATTCACCCTCCAGACTTCACCTTCTCCTTCTCCTTCTTCTACTTCTTCTGATTCATCCTCCAAACTTCACCTTCTCCTTCTCCTTCTTCTACTTCTTCTGATTCACACTCCAGACTTCACCTTCTCCTTCTCCTTCTTCTACTTCTTCTGCTTCTCCCTCCAGACTTTACCTTCTCCTTCTCCTTCTTCTGCTTCTTCTGATTCACCCTCCAGACTTCACCCTCTCTTTCTCCTTCTTCTACTTCATCTGATTCACCCTCCAGACTTCACCTTCTCCTTCTCCTTCTTCTACTTCTTCTGATTCACCCTCCTGACTTCACCTTCTCCTTCTCCTTCTTCTGCTTCTTCTGCTTCACCCTCCAGACTTCAACTTCTCCTTCTCCTTCTTCTGCTTCTTCTGCTTCACCCTCCATACTTCACCTTCTCCTTCTCCTTCTTCTGCTTCACCCTGCTGACTTCACCTTCTCCTTCTCCTTCTTATACTTCTTCTGATTCACCCTCCAGACTTCACCTTCTCCTTCTCCTTCTTCTGCTTCTTCTGCTTCACCCTCCAGACTTCACCTTCTCCTTCTCCTTCTTCTGCTTCTTCTGCTTCGCCCTCCAGACTTCACCTTCTCCTTCTCCTTCTTCTGCTTCTTCTGCTTCACCCTCCTGACTTCACCATCCCCTTCTCCTTCTTCTACTTCTTCTGATTCACCCTCCAGACTTCACCTTCTCCTTCTCCTTCTTCTGCTTCTTCTGATTCACCCTCCAGACTTCACCTTCTCCTTCTCCTTCTTCTACTTCTTCTGATTCATCCTCCAAACTTCACCTTCTCCTTCTCCTTCTTCTACTTCTTCTGATTCACACTCCAGACTTCACCTTCTCCTTCTCCTTCTTCTACTTCTTCTGCTTCTCCCTCCAGACTTTACCTTCTCCTTCTCCTTCTTCTGCTTCTTCTGATTCACCCTCCAGACTTCACCCTCTCCTTCTCCTTCTTCTACTTCATCTGATTCACCCTCCAGACTTCACCTTCTCCTTCTTCTACTTCTTCTGATTCACCCTCCTGACTTCACCTTCTCCTTCTCCTTCTTCTGCTTCTTCTGCTTCACCCTCCAGACTTCAACTTCTCCTTCTCCTTCTTCTGCTTCTTCTGCTTCACCCTCCATACTTCACCTTCTCCTTCTCCTTCTTCTGCTTCACCCTGCTGACTTCACCTTCTCCTTCTCCTTCTTATACTTCTTCTGATTCACCCTCCAGACTTCACCTTCTCCTTCTCCTTCTTCTGCTTCTTCTGCTTCACCCTCCAGACTTCACCTTCTCCTTCTCCTTCTTCTGCTTCTTCTGCTTCGCCCTCCAGACTTCACCTTCTCCTTCTCCTTCTTCTGCTTCTTCTGCTTCACCCTCCTGACTTCACCATCCCCTTCTCCTTCTTCTACTTCTTCTGATTCACCCTCCAGACTTCACCTTCTCCTTCTCCTTCTTCTGCTTCTTCTGCTTCACCCTCCAGACTTTACCTTCTCCTTCTCCTTCTTCTGCTTCTTCTGCTGCGCCCTCCAGACTTCACCTTTTCCTTCTCCTTCTTCTGCTTCTTCTGCTTCACCCTCCTGACTTCACCTTCTCCTTCTCCTCCTTCTACTTCTTCTGCTTCACCCCCCTGACTTCACCTTCTCCTTCTCCTTCTTCTGCTTCTTCTGATTCACCCTCCGAACTTCACCTTCTCCTTCTCCTTCTTCTGCTTCTTCTGATACACCCTCCTGACTTCACCTTCTCCTTCTCCTTCTTCTGCTTCTTCTGATTCACCCTCCAGACTTCACCTTCTCCTTCTCCTTCTTCTGCTTCTTCTGATTCACCCTCCAGACTTCACCTTCTCCTTCTCCTTCTTCTGCTTCTTCTGATTCACCCTCCAGACCTCACCTTCTCCTTCTCCTTCTTCTACTTCTTCTGATTCACCCTCCAGACTTCATCTTCTCCTTCTCCTTCTTCTGCTTCTTCTGATTCACCCTCCAGACTTCACCTTCTCCTTCTCCTTCTTCTGATTCTTCTGATTCACCCTCCAGACTTCACCTTCTCCTTCTCCTTCTTCTACTTCTTCTGATTCACCCTGCAGACTTCACCTGCTCCTTCTCCTTCTTCTACTTCTTCTGATTCACCCTCCAGTCTTCACCTTCTCCTTCTCCTTCTTCTGCTTCTTCTGCTTCACCCTCCAGACTTCACCTTCTCCTTCTCTTTCTTCTGCTTCTTCTGATTCGCCCTCCAGACTTCACCTTCTCCTTCTCCTTCTTCTGATTCTTCTGATTGACCCTCCAGACTTTACCTTCTCCTTCTCCTTCTTCTGCTTCTTCTGATTCACCCCCCAGACTTCACCTTCTCCTTCTCCTTCTTCTACTTCTTCTGCTTCACCCTCCAGACTTCACCTTCTCCTTCTCCTTCTTCTACTTCTTCTGATTCACCCTCCTGACTTCACCTTCTCCTTCTCCTTGTTCTACTTCTTCTGATTCACCCTCCAGACTTCACCTTCTCCTTCTACTTCTTCTGCTTCTTCTGATTCACCCTGCAGACTTCACCTTCTCCTTCTCCTTCTTCTGCTTCTTCTGATTCACCCTCCAGACTTCACCTTCTCCTTCTCCTTCTTCTGCTTCTTCTGATTCACCCTCCAGACTTCACCTTCTCCTTCTCCTTCTTCTGCTTCTTCTGATTCACCCTCCAGACTTCACCTTCTCCTTCTCCTTCTTGTACTTCTTCTGATTCACCCCCAGACTTCACCTTCTCCTTCTCCTTCTTCTACTTCTTCTGATTCACCCTCCAGACTTCACCTTCTCCTTCTCCTTCTTCTACTTCTTCTGCTTCACCCTCCAGACTTCACCTTCTCCTTCTCCTTCTTCTACTTCTTCTGATTCACCCTCCTGACTTCACCTTCTCCTTCTCCTTGTTCTACTTCTTCTGATTCACCCTCCAGACTTCACCTTCTCCTTCTACTTCTTCTGCTTCTTCTGATTCACCCTGCAGACTTCACCTTCTCCTTCTCCTTCTTCTGCTTCTTCTGATTCACCCTCCAGACTTCACCTTCTCCTTCTCCTTCTTCTGCTTCTTCTGATTCACCCTCCAGACTTCACCTTCTCCTTCTCCTTCTTCTGCTTCTTCTGATTCACCCTCCAGACTTCACCTTCTCCTTCTTGTACTTCTTCTGATTCACCCTCCAGACTTCACCTTCTCCTTCTCCTGTTTCTGCTTCTTCTGATTCACCCTCCAGACTTAACATTCTCCTTCTCCTTCGTCTACTTCTTCTGATTCACCCTCCAGACTAAACCTTCTCCTTCTCCTTCTTCTACTTCTTCTGATTCACCCTCCAGACTTCACCTTCTCCTTCTCCTTCTTCTGCTTCTTCTGATTCACCCTCCAGACTTCACCTTCTCTTCTCCTTCTTCTACTTCTTCTGATTCACCCTCCAAACTTCACCTTCTCCTTCTCCTTCTTCTACTTCTTCTGATTCACCCTCCAGACTTCACCTTCTCCTTCTCCTTCTTCTACTTCTTCTGCTTCTCCCTCCAGACTTCACCTTCTCCTTCTCCTTCTTCTGCTTCTTCTGATTCACCCTCCAGACTTCACCTTCTCCTTCTCCTTCTTCTACTTCTTCTGATTCACCCTCCAGACTTCACCTTCTCCTTCTCCTTCTTCTACTTCTTCTGATTCACCCTCCAGACTTCACCTTCTCCTTCTCCTTCTTCTACTTCTTCTGATTCACCCTCCTGACTTCACCTTCTCCTTCTCCTTCTTCTGCTTCTTCTGCTTCACCCTCCAGACTTCACCTTCTCCTTCTCCTTCTTCTGCTTCTTCTGCTTCACCCTCCAGACTTCACCTTCTCCTTCTCCTTCTTCTGCTTCTTCTGCTTCACCCTCCTGACTTCACCTTCTCCTTATCCTTCTTCCTCTTCTTCTGATTCACCCTCCAGACTTCACCTTCTCCTTCTCCTTCTTCTGCTTCATCTGCTTCACCCTCCAGACTTCACCTTCTCCTTCTCCTTCTTCTGCTTCTTCTGCTTCGCCCTCCAGACTTCACCTTCTCCTTCTCCTTCTTCTGCTTCTTCTGCTTCACCCTCCAGACTTCACCTTCTCCTTCTCCTTCTTCTGCTTCTTCTGCTTCACCCTCCTGACTTCACCTTCTTCTTCATCTTCTTCTACTTCTTCTGATTCACCCTCCAGACTTCACCTTCTCCTTCTCCTCCTTCTGCTTCTTCTGCTTCACCCTCCAGACTTCACCTTCTCCTTCTCCTTCTACTACTTCTTCTGCTTCACCCCCCTGACTTCACCTTCTCCTTCTCCTTCTTCTGCTTCTTCTGATTCACCCTCCTAACTTCACCTTCTCCTTCTCCTTCTTCTGCTTCTTCTGATTCACCCTCCTGACTTCACCTTCTCCTTCTCCTTCTTCTGCTTCTTCTGATTCACCCTCCAGACTTCACCTTCTCCTTCTCCTTCTTCTGCTTCTTCTGATTCACCCTCCAGACTTCACCTTCTCCTTCTCCTTCTTCTGCTTCTTCTGATTCACCCCCCAGACCTCACCTTCTCCTTCTCCTTCTTCTACTTCTTCTGATTCACCCTCCAGACTTCATCTTCTCCTTCTCCTTCTTCTGCTTCTTCTGATTCACCCTCCAGACTTCACCTTCTCCTTCTCCTTCTTCTACTTCTTCTGATTCACCCTCCAGACTTCACCTTCTCCTTCTCCTTCTTCTGCTTCTTCTGATTCACCCTCCAGACTTCACCTTCTCCTTCTCCTTCTTCTGCTTCTTCTGATTCACCCTCCAGACTTCACCTTCTCCTTCTCTTTCTTCTGCTTCTTCTGATTCACCCCCCAGACCTCACCTTCTCCTTCTCCTTCTTCTACTTCTTCTGATTCACACTCCAGACTTCATCTTCTCCTTCTCCTTCTTCTGCTTCTTCTGATTCACCCTCCAGACTTCTCCTTCTCCTTCTCCTTCTTCTGCTTCTTCTGCTTCACCCTCCAGACTTCACCTTCTCCTTCTCCTTCTTCTGCTTCTTCTGCTTCGCCCTCCAGACTTCACCTTCTCCTTCTCCTTCTTCTGCTTCTTCTGCTTCACCCTCCAGACTTCACCTTCTCCTTCTCCTTCTTCTGCTTCTTCTGCTTCACCCTCCTGACTTCACCTTCTTCTTCATCTTCTTCTACTTCTTCTGCTTCACCCTCCAGACTTCACCTTCTCCTTCTCCTTCTTCTGCTTCTTCTGCTTCGCCCTCCAGACTTCACCTTCTCCTTCTCCTTCTTCTGCTTCTTCTGCTTCACCCTCCAGACTTCACCTTCTCCTTCTCCTGCTTCTGCTTCTTTTGCTTCACCCTCCTGACTTCACCTTCTTCTTCATCTTCTTCTACTTCTTCTGATTCACCCTCCAGACTTCACCTTCTCCCTCTCCTTCTTCTGCTTCTTCTGCTTCACCCTCCAGACTTCACCTTCTCCTTCTCCTTCTTCTACTTCTTCTGCTTCACCCCCCTGACTTCACCTTCTCCTTCTCCTTCTTCTGCTTCTTCTGATTCACCCTCCCAACTTCACCTTCTCCTTCTCCTTCTTCTGCTTCTTCTGATTCACCCTCCTGACTTCACCTTCTCCTTCTCCTTCTTCTGCTTCTTCTGATTCACCCTCCAGACTTCACCTTCTCCTTCTCCTTCTTCTGCTTCTTCGGATTCACCCCCCAGACCTCACCTTCTCCTTCTCCTTCTTCTACTTCTTCTGATTCACCCTCCAGACTTCATCTTCTCCTTCTCCTTCTTCTGCTTCTTCTGCTTCACCCTCCAGACTTCACCTTCTCCTTCTCCTTCTTCTGCTTCTTCTGCTTCACCCTCCTGACTTCACCTTCTTCTTCATCTTCTTCTACTTCTTCTGATTCACCCTCCAGACTTCACCTTCTCCTTCTCCTTCTTCTGCTTCTTCTGCTTCACCCTCCAGACTTCACCTTCTCCTTCTCCTTCTACTACTTCTTCTGCTTCACCCCCCTGACTTCACCTTCTCCTTCTCCTTCTTCTGCTTCTTCTGATTCACCCTCCTAACTTCACCTTCTCCTTCTCCTTCTTCTGCTTCTTCTGATTCACCCTCCTGACTTCACCTTCTCCTTCTCCTTCTTCTGCTTCTTCTGATTCACCCTCCAGACTTCACCTTCTCCTTCTCCTTCTTCTGCTTCTTCTGATTCACCCTCCAGACTTCACCTTCTCCTTCTCCTTCTTCTGCTTCTTCTGATTCACCCCCCAGACCTCACCTTCTCCTTCTCCTTCTTCTACTTCTTCTGATTCACCCTCCAGACTTCATCTTCTCCTTCTCCTTCTTCTGCTTCTTCTGATTCACCCTCCAGACTTCACCTTCTCCTTCTCCTTCTTCTACTTCTTCTGATTCACCCTCCAGACTTCACCTTCTCCTTCTCCTTCTTCTGCTTCTTCTGATTCACCCTCCAGACTTCACCTTCTCCTTCTCCTTCTTCTGCTTCTTCTGATTCACCCTCCAGACTTCACCTTCTCCTTCTCCTTCTTCTGCTTCTTCTGATTCACCCCCCAGACCTCTCCTTCTCCTTCTCCTTCTTCTACTTCTTCTGATTCACACTCCAGACTTCATCTTCTCCTTCTCCTTCTTCTGCTTCTTCTGATTCACCCTCCAGACTTCTCCTTCTCCTTCTCCTTCTTCTGCTTCTTCTGCTTCACCCTCCAGACTTCACCTTCTCCTTCTCCTTCTTCTGCTTCTTCTGCTTCGCCCTCCAGACTTCACCTTCTCCTTCTCCTTCTTCTGCTTCTTCTGCTTCACCCTCCAGACTTCACCTTCTCCTTCTCCTTCTTCTGCTTCTTCTGCTTCACCCTCCTGACTTCACCTTCTTCTTCATCTTCTTCTACTTCTTCTGCTTCACCCTCCAGACTTCACCTTCTCCTTCTCCTTCTTCTGCTTCTTCTGCTTCGCCCTCCAGACTTCACCTTCTCCTTCTCCTTCTTCTGCTTCTTCTGCTTCACCCTCCAGACTTCACCTTCTCCTTCTCCTGCTTCTGCTTCTTTTGCTTCACCCTCCTGACTTCACCTTCTTCTTCATCTTCTTCTACTTCTTCTGATTCACCCTCCAGACTTCACCTTCTCCCTCTCCTTCTTCTGCTTCTTCTGCTTCACCCTCCAGACTTCACCTTCTCCTTCTCCTTCTTCTACTTCTTCTGCTTCACCCCCTGACTTCACCTTCTCCTTCTCCTTCTTCTGCTTCTTCTGATTCACCCTCCCAACTTCACCTTCTCCTTCTCCTTCTTCTGCTTCTTCTGATTCACCCTCCTGACTTCACCTTCTCCTTCTCCTTCTTCTGCTTCTTCTGATTCACCCTCCAGACTTCACCTTCTCCTTCTCCTTCTTCTGCTTCTTCGGATTCACCCCCCAGACCTCACCTTCTCCTTCTCCTTCTTCTGCTTCTTCTGATTCACCCTCCAGACTTCATCTTCTCCTTCTCCTTCTTCTGCTTCTTCTGATTCACCCTCCAGACTTCACCTTCTCCTTCTCCTTCTTCTACTTCTTCTGATTCACCCTCCAGACTTCAGTTTCTCCTTCTCCTTCTTCTACTTCTTCTGATTCACCCTCCAGTCTTCACCTTCTCCTTCTCCTTCTTCTGCTTCTTCTGCTTCACCCTCCAGACTTCACCTTTTCCTTCTCTTTCTTCTGCTTCTTCTGATTCACCCTCCAGACTTCACCTTCTCCTTCTCCTTCTTCTGATTCTTCTGATTCACCCTCCAGACTTCACCTTCTCCTTCTCCTTCTTCTGCTTCTTCTGATTCACCCTCCTGACTTCACCTTCTCCTTCTCCTTCTTCTACTTCTTCTGATTCACCCTCCTGACTTCACCTTCTCCTTCTCCTTCTTCTACTTCTTCTGCTTCACCCTCCAGACTTCACCTTCTCCTTCTCCTTCTTCTACTTCTTCTGATTCACCCTCCAGACTTCACCTTCTCCTTCTCCTTCTTCTGCTTCTTCTGATTCACCCTCCAGACTTCACCTTCTCCTTCTCCTTATTCTGCTTCTTCTGATTCACCCTCCAGACTTCACCTTCTCCTTCTCCTTCTTCTGCTTCTTCTGATTCACCCTCCAGACTTCACCTTCTCCTTCTCCTTCTTCTACTTCTTCTGATTCACCCTCCAGACTTCACCTTCTCCTTCTCCTTCTTCTACTTCTTCCGATTCACCCTCCAGACTTCACCTTCTCCTTCTCCTTCTTCTGCTTCTTCTGATTCACCCTCCAGACTTCACCTTCTCCTTCTCCTTCTTCTGCTTCTTCTGCTTCACCCTCCTGACTTCACCTTCTCCTTCTCCTTCTTCTACTTCTTCTGATTCACCCTCCAGACTTCACCTTCTCCTTCTCCTTCTTCTGCTTCCTCTGCTTCACCCTCCAGACTTCACCTTCTCCTTCTCCTTCTTCTGCTTCTTCTGCTTCACCCTCCAGACTTCACCTTCTCCTTCTCCTTCTTCTGCTTCTTCAGCTTCACCCTCCAGACTTCACCTTCTCCTTCTCCTTCTTCTGCTGCGCCCTCCAGACTTCACCTTCTCCTTCTCCTTCTTCTGCTTCTTCTGCTTCACCCTCCAGACTTCACCTGCTCCTTCTCCTTCTTCTACTTCTTCTGCTTCACCCCCCTGACTTCACCTTCTCCTTCTCCTTCTTCTGCTTCTTCTGATTCACCCTCCTAACTTCACCTTCTCCTTCTCCTTCTTCTGCTTCTTCTGATTCACCCTCCTGACTTCACCTTCTCCTTCTCCTTCTTCTGCTTCTTCTGATTCACCCTCCAGACTTCACCTTCTCCTTCTCCTTCTTCTGCTTCTTCTGATTCACCCTCCAGACTTCACCTTCTCCTTCTCCTTCTTCTGCTTCTTCTGATTCACCCCCCAGACCTCACCTTCTCCTTCTCCTTCTTCTACTTCTTCTGATTCACCCTCCAGACTTCATCTTCTCCTTCTCCTTCTTCTGCTTCTTCTGATTCACCCTCCAGACTTCACCTTCTCCTTCTCCTTCTTCTGCTTCTTCTGATTCACCCTCCAGACTTCACCTTCTCCTTCTCCTTTTTCTACTTCTTCTGATTCACCCTCCAGACTTCAGTTTCTCCTTCCCCTTCTTCTACTTCTTCTGATTCACCCTCCAGTCTTCACCTTCTCCTTCTCCTTCTTCTGCTTCTTCTGCTTCACCCTCCAGACTTCACCTTCTCCTTCTCTTTCTTCTGCTTCTTCTGATTCACCCTCCAGACTTCACCTTCTCCTTCTCCTTCTTCTGATTCTTCTGATTCACCCTCCAGACTTCACCTTCTCCTTCTCCTTCTTCTGCTTCTTCTGATTCACCCTCCTGACTCCACCTTCTCCTTCTCCTTCTTCTACTTCTTCTGATTCACCCTCCTGACTTCACCTTCTCCTTCTCCTTCTTCTACTTCTTCTGCTTCACCCTCCAGACTTCACCTTCTCCTTCTCCTTCTTCTACTTCTTCTGATTCACCCTCCAAACTTCACCTTCTCCTTCTCCTTCTTCTGCTTCTTCTGATTCACCCTCCAGACTTCACCTTCTGCTTCTCCTTATTCTGCTTCTTCTGATTCACCCTCCAGACTTCACCTTCTCCTTCTCCTTCTTCTGCTTCTTCTGCTTCACCCTCCAGACATCACCTTCTCCTTCTCCTTCTTCTACTTCTTCTGATTCACCCTCCAGACTTCATCTTCTCCTTCTCCTTCTTCTGCTTCTTCTGCTTCACCCTCCTGACTTCACCTTCTTCTTCATCTTCTTCTACTTCTTCTGCTTCACCCTCCAGACTTCACCTTCTCCTTCTCCTTCTTCTGCTTCTTCTGCTTCACCCTCCTGACTTCACCTTCTTCTTCATCTTCTTCTACTTCTTCTGCTTCACCCTCCAGACTTCACCTTCTCCTTCTCCTTCTTCTGCTTCTTCTGCTTCGCCCTCCAGACTTCACCTTCTCCTTCTCCTTCTTCTGCTTCTTCTGCTTCACCCTCCAGACTTCACCTTCTCCTTCTCCTGCTTCTGCTTCTTTTGCTTCACCCTCCTGACTTCACCTTCTTCTTCATCTTCTTCTACTTCTTCTGATTCACCCTCCAGACTTCACCTTCTCCCTCTCCTTCTTCTGCTTCTTCTGCTTCACCCTCCAGACTTCACCTTCTCCTTCTCCTTCTTCTACTTCTTCTGCTTCACCCCCCTGACTTCACCTTCTCCTTCTCCTTCTTCTGCTTCTTCTGATTCACCCTCCTAACTTCACCTTCTCCTTCTCCTTCTTCTGCTTCTTCTGCTTCACCCTCCAGACTTCACCTTCTCCTTCTCCTGCTTCTGCTTCTTTTGCTTCACCCTCCTGACTTCACCTTCTTCTTCATCTTCTTCTACTTCTTCTGATTCACCCTCCAGACTTCACCTTCTCCCTCTCCTTCTTCTGCTTCTTCTGCTTCACCCTCCAGACTTCACCTTCTCCTTCTCCTTCTTCTACTTCTTCTGCTTCACCCCCCTGACTTCACCTTCTCCTTCTCCTTCTTCTGCTTCTTCTGATTCACCCTCCTAACTTCACCTTCTCCTTCTCCTTCTTCTGCTTCTTCTGATTCACCCTCCAGACATCACCTTCTCCTTCTCCTTCTTCTGCTTCTTCTGATTCACCCCCCAGACCTCACCTTCTCCTTCTCCTTCTTCTACTTCTTCTGATTCACCCTCCAGACTTCATCTTCTCCTTCTCCTTCTTCTGCTTCTTCTGATTCACCCTCCAGACTTCACCTTCTCCTTCTCCTTCTTCTGCTTCTTCTGATTCACCCTCCAGACTTCACCTTCTCCTTCTCCTTCTTCTACTTCTTCTGATTCACCCTCCAGACTTCAATTTCTCCTTCTCCTTCTTCTACTTCTTCTGATTCACCCTCCAGTCTTCACCTTCTCCTTCTCCTTCTTCTGCTTCTTCTGCTTCACCCTCCAGACTTCACCTTTTCCTTCTCTTTCTTCTGCTTCTTCTGATTCACCCTCCAGACTTCACCTTCTCCTTCTCCTTCTTCTGATTCTTCTGATTCACCCTCCAGACTTCACCTTCTCCTTCTCCTTCTTCTGCTTCTTCTGATTCACCCTCCTGACTTCACCTTCTCCTTCTCCTTCTTCTACTTCTTCTGATTCACCCTCCTGACTTCACCTTCTCCTTCTCCTTCTTCTACTTCTTCTGCTTCACCCTCCAGACTTCACCTTCTCCTTCTCCTTCTTCTACTTCTTCTGATTCACCCTCCAGACTTCACCTTCTCCTTCTCCTTCTTCTGCTTCTTCTGATTCACCCTCCAGACTTCACCTTCTCCTTCTCCTTATTCTGCTTCTTCTGATTCACCCTCCAGACTTCACCTTCTCCTTCTCCTTCTTCTGCTTCTTCTGATTCACCCTCCAGACTTCACCTTCTCCTTCTCCTTCTTCTACTTCTTCTGATTCACCCTCCAGACTTCACCTTCTCCTTCTCCTTCTTCTACTTCTTCCGATTCACCCTCCAGACTTCACCTTCTCCTTCTCCTTCTTCTGCTTCTTCTGATTCACCCTCCAGACTTCACCTTCTCCTTCTCCTTCTTCTGCTTCTTCTGCTTCACCCTCCTGACTTCAACTTCTCCTTCTCCTTCTTCTACTTCTTCTGATTCACCCTCCAGACTTCACCTTCTCCTTCTCCTTCTTCTGCTTCCTCTGCTTCACCCTCCAGACTTCACCTTCTCCTTCTCCTTCTTCTGCTTCTTCTGCTTCACCCTCCAGACTTCACCTTCTCCTTCTCCTTCTTCTGCTTCTTCAGCTTCACCCTCCAGACTTCACCTTCTCCTTCTCCTTCTTCTGCTGCGCCCTCCAGACTTCACCTTCTCCTTCTCCTTCTTCTGCTTCTTCTGCTTCACCCTCCAGACTTCACCTGCTCCTTCTCCTTCTTCTACTTCTTCTGCTTCACCCCCCTGACTTCACCTTCTCCTTCTCCTTCTTCTGCTTCTTCTGATTCACCCTCCTAACTTCACCTTCTCCTTCTCCTTCTTCTGCTTCTTCTGATTCACCCTCCTGACTTCACCTTCTCCTTCTCCTTCTTCTGCTTCTTCTGATTCACCCTCCAGACTTCACCTTCTCCTTCTCCTTCTTCTGCTTTTTCTGATTCACCCTCCAGACTTCACCTTCTCCTTCTCCTTCTTCTGCTTCTTCTGATTCACCCCCCAGACCTCACCTTCTCCTTCTCCTTCTTCTACTTCTTCTGATTCTCCCTCCAGACTTCATCTTCTCCTTCTCCTTCTTCTGCTTCTTCTGATTCACCCTCCAGACTTCACCTTCTCCTTCTCCTTCTTCTGCTTCTTCTGATTCACCCTCCAGACTTCACCTTCTCCTTCTCCTTCTTCTACTTCTTCTGATTCACCCTCCAGACTTCAGTTTCTCCTTCCCCTTCTTCTACTTCTTCTGATTCACCCTCCAGTCTTCACCTTCTCCTTCTCCTTCTTCTGCTTCTTCTGCTTCACCCTCCAGACTTCACCTTCTCCTTCTCTTTCTTCTGCTTCTTCTGATTCACCCTCCAGACTTCACCTTCTCCTTCTCCTTCTTCTGATTCTTCTGATTCACCCTCCAGACTTCACCTTCTCCTTCTCCTTCTTCTGCTTCTTCTGATTCACCCTTCTGACTCCACCTTCTCCTTCTCCTTCTTCTACTTCTTCTGATTCACCCTCCTGACTTCACCTTCTCCTTCTCCTTCTTCTACTTCTTCTGCTTCACCCTCCAGACTTCACCTTCTCCTTCTCCTTCTTCTACTTCTTCTGATTCACCCTCCAAACTTCACCTTCTCCTTCTCCTTCTTCTGCTTCTTCTGATTCACCCTCCAGACTTCACCTTCTCCTTCTCCTTGTTCTGCTTCTTCTGATTCACCCTCCAGACTTCACCTTCTCCTTCTCCTTCTTCTGCTTCTTCTGCTTCACCCTCCAGACATCACCTTCTCCTTCTCCTTCTTCTACTTCTTCTGATTCACCCTCCAGACTTCATCTTCTCCTTCTCCTTCTTCTACTTCTTCTGATTCACCCTCCAGACTGCACCATCTCCTTCTCCTTCTTCTGCTTCTTCTGATTCACCCTCCAGACTTCACCTTCTCCTTCTCCTTCTTCTGCTTCTTCTGATTCTTCCCCCAGACCTCACCTTCTCCTTCTCCTTCTTCTACTTCTTCTGATTCACCCTCCAGACTTCATCTTCTCCTTCTCCTTCTTCTGCTTCTTCTGATTCACCCTCCAGACTTCACCTTCTCCTTCTCCTTCTTCTGCTTCTTCTGCTTCACCCTCCAGACTTCACCTTCTCCTTCTCCTTCTTCTGCTTCTTCTGCTTCGCCCTCCAGACTTCACCTTCTCCTTCTCCTTCTTCTGCTTCTTCTGCTTCACCCTCCAGACTTCACCTTCTCCTTCTCCTTCTTCTGCTTCTTCTGCTTCACCCTCCTGACTTCACCTTCTTCTTCATCTTCTTCTACTTCTTCTGCTTCACCCTCCAGACTTCACCTTCTCCTTCTCCTTCTTCTGCTTCTTCTGCTTCGCCCTCCAGACTTCACCTTCTCCTTTTCCTTCTTCTGCTTCTTCTGCTTCACCCTCCAGACTTCACCTTCTCCTTCTCCTTCTTCTGCTTCTTTTGCTTCACCCTCCTGACTTCACCTTCTTCTTCATCTTCTTCTACTTCTTCTGATTCACCCTCCAGACTTCACCTTCTCCCTCTCCTTCTTCTGCTTCTTCTGCTTCACCCTCCTGACTTCACCTTCTCCTTCTCCTTCTTCTACTTCTTCTGATTCACCCTCCTGACTTCACCTTCTCCTTCTCCTTCTTCTACTTCTTCTGCTTCACCCTCCAGACTTCACCTTCTCCTTCTCCTTCTTCTACTTCTTCTGATTCACCCTCCAGACTTCACCTTCTCCTTCTCCTTCTTCTGCTTCTTCTGATTCACCCTCCAGACTTCACCTTCTCCTTCTCCTTATTCTGCTTCTTCTGATTCACCATCCAGACTTCACCTTCTCCTTCTCCTTCTTCTGCTTCTTCTGATTCACCCTCCAGACTTCACCATCTCCTTCTCCTTCTTCTACTTCTTCCGATTCACCCTCCAGACTTCACCTTCTCCTTCTCCTTCTTCTGCTTCTTCTGATTCACCCTCCAGACTTCACCTTCTCCTTCTCCTTCTTCTGCTTCTTCTGCTTCACCCTCCTGACTTCAACTTCTCCTTCTCCTTCTTCTACTTCTTCTGATTCACCCTCCAGACTTCACCTTCTCCTTCTCCTTCTTCTGCTTCCTCTGCTTCACCCTCCAGACTTCACCTTCTCCTTCTCCTTCTTCTGCTTCTTCTGCTTCACCCTCCAGACTTCACCTTCGCCTTCTCCTTCTTCTGCTTCTTCTGCTTCACCCTCCAGACTTCACCTTCTCCTTCTCCTTCTTCTGCTTCTTCTGCTGCGCCCTCCAGACTTCACCTTCTCCTTCTCCTTCTTCTGCTTCTTCTGCTTCACCCTCCAGACTTCACCTGCTCCTTCTCCTTCTTCTACTTCTTCTGCTTCACCCCCCTGACTTCACCTTCTCCTTCTCCTTCTTCTGCTTCTTCTGATTCACCCTCCTAACTTCACCTTCTCCTTCTCCTTCTTCTGCTTCTTCTGATTCACCCTCCTAACTTCACCTTCTCCTTCTCCTTCTTCTGCTTCTTCTGATTCACCCTCCAGACTTCTCCTTCTCCTTCTCTTTCTTCTGCTTCTTCTGATTCACCCTCCAGACTTCACCTTCTCCTTCTCCTTCTTCTGCTTCTTCTGATTCACCCTCCAGACTTCACCTTCTCCTTCTCCTTATTCTGCTTCTTCTGATTCACCCTCCAGACTTCACCTTCTCCTTCTCCTTCTTCTGCTTCTTCTGATTCACACTCCAGACTTCACCTTCTCCTTCTCCTTCTTCTACTTCTTCTGATTCACCCTCCAGACTTCACCTTCTCCTTCTCTTTCTTCTGCTTCATCTGATTCACCCTCCAGACTTCACCTTCTCCTTCTCCTTCTTCTGATTCTTCTGATTCACCCTCCTGACTTCACCTTCTTCTTCTCCTTCTTCTACTTCTTCTGATTCACCCTCCTGACTTCACCTTCTCCTTCTCCTTCTTCTACTACTTCTACTTCACCCTCCAGACTTCACCTTCTGCTTCTCCTTCTTCTGCTTCTTCTGATTCACCCTCCTGACTTCACCTTCTCCTTCTCCTTCTTCTACTTCTTCTGATTCACCCTCCTGACTTCACCTTCTCCTTCTCCTTCTTCTACTTCTTCTGCTTCACCCTCCAGACTTCACCTTCTCCTTCTCCTTCTTCTACTTCTTCTGATTCACCCTCCAGACTTCATCTTCTCCTTCTCCTTCTTCTGCTTCTTCTGATTCACCCTCCAGACTTCACCTTCTCCTTCTCCTTATTCTGCTTCTTCTGATTCACCCTCCAGACTTCACCTTCTCCTTCTCCTGATTCTGCTTCTTCTGATTCACCCTCCAGACTTCACCTTCTCCTTCTCCTTCTTCTGCTTCTTCTGATTCACCCTCCTGACTTCACCTTCTCCTTCTCCTTCTTCTACTTCTTCTGATTCACCCTCCTGACTTCACCTTCTCCTTCTCCTTCTTCTCCTTCTTCTGCTTCACCCTCCAGACTTCACCTTCTCCTTCTCCTTCTTCTACTTCTTCTGATTCACCCTCCAGACTTCACCTTCTCCTTCTCCTGCTTCTGCTTCTTCTGATTCACCCTCCATACTTCACCTTCACTTCTCCTTATTCTGCTTCTTCTGATTCACCCTCCAGACTTCAACTTCTCCTTCTCCTTCTTCTGCTTCTTCTGATTCACCCTCCAGACTTCACCTTCTCCTTCTCCTTCTTCTGCTTCTTCTGATTCACCCTCCAGACCTCACCTTCTCCTTCTCCTTCTTCTGCTTCTTCTGATTCACCCTCCAGACTTCACCTTCTCCTTCTCCTTCTTCTACTTCTTCTGATTCACCCTCCAGACTTCACCTTCTCCTTCTCTTTCTTCTGCTTCTTCTGATTCACCCTCCAGATTTCATCTTCTCCTTCTCCTTCTTCTGCTTCTTCTGATTCACCCTCCAGACTTCACCTTCTCCTTCTCCTTCTTCTGCTTCTTCTGATTCACCCTCCAGACTTCACCTTCTCCTTCTCCTTCTTCTGCTTCTTCTGATTCACCCTCCAGACTTCACCTTCTCCTTCTCCTTCTTCTACTTCTTCTGATTCACCCTCCAGACCTCACCTTCTCCTTCTCCATCTTCTACTTCTTCTGATTCACCCTCCAGATTTCATCTTCTCCTTCTCCTTCTTCTGCTTCTTCTGATTCACCCTCCAGACATCACCTTCTCCTTCTCCTTCTTCTGCTTCTTCTGATTCACCCTCCTGACTTCACCTTCTCCTTCTCCTTCTTCTACTTCTTCTGATTCACCCTCCTGACTTCACCTTCTCCTTCTCCTTCTTCTACTTCTTCTGCTTCACCCTCCAGACCTCACCTTCTCCTTCTCCTTCTTCTACTTCTTCTGATTCACCCTCCAGACTTGACCTTCTCCTTCTCCTTCTTCTACTTCTTCTGATTCACCCTCCAGACTTCAACTTCTCCTTCTCCTTCTTCTGCTTCTTCTGCTTCACCGTCCTGACATCACCTTCTCCTTCTCCTTCTTCTACTTCTTCTGCTTCATCCCCCTGACATCACCTGCTCCTTCTCCTTCTTCTGCTTCTTCTGATTCACCCTCCTAACTTCACCTTCTCCTTCTCCTTCTTCTGCTTCTTCTGATTCACCCTCCAGACTTCTCCTTCTCCTTCTCTTTCTTCTGCTTCTTCTGATTCACCCTCCAGACTTCACCTTCTCCTTCTCCTTCTTCTGATTCTTCTGATTCACCCTCCAGACTTCACCTTCTCCTTCTCCTTCTTCTGCTTCTTCTGATTCACCCTCCTGACTTCACCTTCTGCTTCTCCTTCTTCTACTTCTTCTGATTCACCCTCCTGACTTCACCTTCTCCTTCTCCTTCTTCTACTTCTTCTGCTTCACCCTCCAGACTTCACCTTCTGCTTCTCCTTCTTCTACTTCTTCTGATTCACCCTCCTGACTTCACCTTCTCCTTCTCCTTCTTCTACTTCTTCTGATTCACCCTCCAGACTTGACCTTCTCCTTCTCCTCCTTCTACTTATTCTGATTCACCCTCCAGACTTCACCTTCTCCTTCTCCTTCTTCTGCTTCTTCTGCTTCACCGTCCTGACTTCACCTTCTCCTTCTCCTTCTTCTACTTCTTCTGCTTCATCCCGCTGACATCACCTGCTCCTTCTCCTTCTTCTGCTTCTTCTGATTCACCCTCCTAACTTCACCTTCTCCTTCTCCTTCTTCTGCTTCTTCTGATTCACCCTCCTGACTTCACCTTCTCCTTCTCCTTCTTCTGCTTCTTCTGATTCACCCTCCGGACTTCACCTTCTCCTTCTCCTTCTTCTGCTTCTTCTGATTCACCCTCCAGACTTCACCTTCTCCTTCTCCTTCTTCTGATTCTTCTGATTCACCCTCCAGACTTCACCTTCTCCTTCTCCTTCTTCTGCTTCTTCTGATTCACCCTCCTGACCTCACCTTCTCCTTCTTCTTCTACTTCTTCTGATTCACCCTCCTGACTTCACCTTCTCCTTCTCCTTCTTCTACTTCTTCTGCTTCACCCTCCAGACTTCACCTTCTCCTTCTCCTTCTTCTGCTTCTTCTGATTCACCCTCCAGACTTCTCCTTCTCCTTCTCCTTCTTCTGCTTCTTCTGATTCACCCTCCAGACTTCACCTTCTCCTTCTCCTTCTTCTGCTTCTTCTGATTCACCCTCCAGACTTCACCTTCTCCTTCTTCTACTTCTTCTGATTCACCCTCCAGACTTCACCTTCTCCATTTCCTTCTTCTGCTTCTGCTGATTCACCCTCCAGACTTCACCTTCTCCTTCTCCTTCGTCTACTTCTTCTGATCGACCCTCCAGACTACACCTTCTCCTTCTCCTTCTTCTACTTCTTCTGATTCACCCTCCTGACTTCACCTTCTCCTTCTCCTTCTTCTACTTCTTCTGCTTCACCCTCCAGACTTCACCTTCTCCTTCTCCTTCTTCTACTTCTTCTGATTCACCCTCCAGACTTCATCTTCTCCTTCTCCTTCTTCTGCTTCTTCTGATTCACCCTCCAGACTTCACCTTCTCCTTCTCCTTATTCTGCTTCTTCTGATTCACCCTCCAGACTTCACCTTCTCCTTCTCCTGATTCTGCTTCTTCTGATTCACCCTCCAGACTTCACCTTCTCCTTCTCCTTCTTCTGCTTCTTCTGATTCACCCTCCTGACTTCACCTTCTCCTTCTCCTTCTTCTACTTCTTCTGATTCACCCTCCTGACTTCACCTTCTCCTTCTCCTTCTTCTACTTCTTCTACTTCACCCTCCAGACTTCACCTTCTCCTTCTCCTTCTTCTACTTCTTCTGATTCACCCTCCAGACTTCACCTTCTCCTTCTCCTTCTTCTGCTTCTTCTGATTCACCCTCCATACTTAACCTTCACTTCTCCTTATTCTGCTTCTTCCGATTCACCCTCCAGACTTCAACTTCTCCTTCTCCTTCTTCTGCTTCTTCTGATTCACCCTCCAGACTTCACCTTCTCCTTCTCCTTCTTCTGCTTCTTCTGATTCACCCTCCAGACTTCACCTTCTCCTTCTCCTTCTTCTACTTCTTCTGATTCACCCTCCAGACTTCACCTTCTCCTTCTCTTTCTTCTGCTTCTTCTGATTCACCCTCCAGATTTCATCTTCTCCTTCTCCTTCTTCTGCTTCTTCTGATTCACCCTCCAGACTTCACCTTCTCCTTCTCCTTCTTCTGCTTCTTCTGATTCACCCTCCAGACTTCACCTTCTCCTTCTCCTTCTTCTGCTTCTTCTGATTCACCCTCCAGACTTCACCTTCTCCTTCTCCTTCTTCTACTTCTTCTGATTCACCCTCCAGACCTCACCTTCTCCTTCTCCATCTTCTACTTCTTCTGATTCACCCTCCAGATTTCATCTTCTCCTTCTCCTTCTTCTGCTTCTTCTGATTCACCCTCCAGACATCACCTTCTCCTTCTCCTTCTTCTGCTTCTTCTGATTCACCCTCCTGACTTCACCTTCTCCTTCTCCTTCTTCTACTTCTTCTGATTCACCCTCCTGACTTCACCTTCTCCTTCTCCTTCTTCTACTTCTTCTGCTTCACCCTCCAGACCTCACCTTCTCCTTCTCCTTCTTCTACTTCTTCTGATTCACCCTCCAGACTTTACCTTCTCCTTCTCCTTCTTCTGCTTCTTCTGATTCACCCTCCAGACTTCACCCTCTCCTTCTCCTTCTTCTACTTCATCTGATTCACCCTCCAGACTTCATCTTCTACTTCTCCTTCTGCTACTTCTTCTGATTCACCCTCCTGACTTCACCTTCTCCTTCTCCTTCTTCTGCTTCTTCTGCTTCACCCTCCAGACTTCAACTTCTTCTTCTCCTTCTTCTGCTTCTTCTGCTTCACCCTCCATACTTCACCTTCTCCTTCTCCTTCTTCTGCTTCACCCTGCTGACTTCACCTTCTCCTTCTCCTTCTTCTACTTCTTCTGATTCACCCTCCAGACTTCACCTTCTCCTTCTCCTTCTTCTGCTTCTTCTGATTCACCCTCCTGACTTCACCTTCTCCTTCTCCTCCTTCTGCTTCTTCTAATTCACCCTCCAGACTTCACCTTCTCCTTCTCCTTCTTCTACTTCTTCTGATTCACCCTCCAGACTTCACCTTCTCCTTCTACTTCTTCTGCTTCTTCTGATTCACCCTCCAGACTTCACCTTCTCCTTCTCCTTCTTCTGCTTCTTCTGATTCACCCTCCAGACTTCACCTTCTCCTTCTCCTTCTTCTGCTTCTTCTGATTCACCCTCCAGAATTCACCTTCTCCTTCTCCTTCTTCTGCTTCTTCTGATTCACCCTCCAGACTTCACCTTCTCCTTCTCCTTCTTCTACTTCTTCTGATTCACCCTCCAGACTTCACCTTCTCCTTCTCCTGCTTCTGCTTCTTCTGTTTCACCCTCCAGACTTCACATTCTCCTTCTCCTTCGTCTACTTCTTCTGATTCACCTTCCAGACTACACCTTCTCCTTCTCCTTCTTCTACTTCTTCTGATTCACCCTCCAGACTTCACCTTCTCCTTCTCCTTCTTCTGCTTCTTCTGATTCACCCTCCAGACTTCACCTTCTCCTTCTCCTTCTTCTACTTCTTCTGATTCATCCTCCAAACTTCACCTTCTCCTTCTCCTTCTTCTACTTCTTCTGATTCACACTCCAGACTTCACCTTCTCCTTCTCCTTCTTCTACTTCTTCTGCTTCTCCCTCCAGACTTTACCTTCTCCTTCTCCTTCTTCTGCTTCTTCTGATTCACCCTCCAGACTTCACCCTCTCTTTCTCCTTCTTCTACTTCATCTGATTCACCCTCCAGACTTCACCTTCTCCTTCTCCTTCTTCTGCTTCTTCTGCTTCACCCTCCATACTTCACCTTCTCCTTCTCCTTCTTCTGCTTCACCCTGCTGACTTCACCTTCTCCTTCTCCTTCTTATACTTCTTCTGATTCACCCTCCAGACTTCACCTTCTCCTTCTCCTTCTTCTGCTTCTTCTGCTTCACCCTCCAGACTTCACCTTCTCCTTCTCCTTCTTCTGCTTCTTCTGCTTCGCCCTCCAGACTTCACCTTCTCCTTCTCCTTCTTCTGCTTCTTCTGCTTCACCCTCCTGACTTCACCATCCCCTTCTCCTTCTTCTACTTCTTCTGATTCACCCTCCAGACTTCACCTTCTCCTTCTCCTTCTTCTGCTTCTTCTGATTCACCCTCCAGACTTCACCTTCTCCTTCTCCTTCTTCTACTTCTTCTGATTCATCCTCCAAACTTCACCTTCTCCTTCTCCTTCTTCTACTTCTTCTGATTCACACTCCAGACTTCACCTTCTCCTTCTCCTTCTTCTACTTCTTCTGCTTCTCCCTCCAGACTTTACCTTCTCCTTCTCCTTCTTCTGCTTCTTCTGATTCACCCTCCAGACTTCACCCTCTCCTTCTCCTTCTTCTACTTCATCTGATTCACCCTCCAGACTTCACCTTCTCCTTCTTCTACTTCTTCTGATTCACCCTCCTGACTTCACCTTCTCCTTCTCCTTCTTCTGCTTCTTCTGCTTCACCCTCCAGACTTCAACTTCTCCTTCTCCTTCTTCTGCTTCTTCTGCTTCACCCTCCATACTTCACCTTCTCCTTCTCCTTCTTCTGCTTCACCCTGCTGACTTCACCTTCTCCTTCTCCTTCTTATACTTCTTCTGATTCACCCTCCAGACTTCACCTTCTCCTTCTCCTTCTTCTGCTTCTTCTGCTTCACCCTCCAGACTTCACCTTCTCCTTCTCCTTCTTCTGCTTCTTCTGCTTCGCCCTCCAGACTTCACCTTCTCCTTCTCCTTCTTCTGCTTCTTCTGCTTCACCCTCCTGACTTCACCATCCCCTTCTCCTTCTTCTACTTCTTCTGATTCACCCTCCAGACTTCACCTTCTCCTTCTCCTTCTTCTGCTTCTTCTGCTTCACCCTCCAGACTTTACCTTCTCCTTCTCCTTCTTCTGCTTCTTCTGCTGCGCCCTCCAGACTTCACCTTTTCCTTCTCCTTCTTCTGCTTCTTCTGCTTCACCCTCCTGACTTCACCTTCTCCTTCTCCTCCTTCTACTTCTTCTGCTTCACCCCCCTGACTTCACCTTCTCCTTCTCCTTCTTCTGCTTCTTCTGATTCACCCTCCGAACTTCACCTTCTCCTTCTCCTTCTTCTGCTTCTTCTGATACACCCTCCTGACTTCACCTTCTCCTTCTCCTTCTTCTGCTTCTTCTGATTCACCCTCCAGACTTCACCTTCTCCTTCTCCTTCTTCTGCTTCTTCTGATTCACCCTCCAGACTTCACCTTCTCCTTCTCCTTCTTCTGCTTCTTCTGATTCACCCTCCAGACCTCACCTTCTCCTTCTCCTTCTTCTACTTCTTCTGATTCACCCTCCAGACTTCATCTTCTCCTTCTCCTTCTTCTGCTTCTTCTGATTCACCCTCCAGACTTCACCTTCTCCTTCTCCTTCTTCTGATTCTTCTGATTCACCCTCCAGACTTCACCTTCTCCTTCTCCTTCTTCTACTTCTTCTGATTCACCCTGCAGACTTCACCTGCTCCTTCTCCTTCTTCTACTTCTTCTGATTCACCCTCCAGTCTTCACCTTCTCCTTCTCCTTCTTCTGCTTCTTCTGCTTCACCCTCCAGACTTCACCTTCTCCTTCTCTTTCTTCTGCTTCTTCTGATTCGCCCTCCAGACTTCACCTTCTCCTTCTCCTTCTTCTGATTCTTCTGATTGACCCTCCAGACTTTACCTTCTCCTTCTCCTTCTTCTGCTTCTTCTGATTCACCCCCCAGACTTCACCTTCTCCTTCTCCTTCTTCTACTTCTTCTGCTTCACCCTCCAGACTTCACCTTCTCCTTCTCCTTCTTCTACTTCTTCTGATTCACCCTCCTGACTTCACCTTCTCCTTCTCCTTGTTCTACTTCTTCTGATTCACCCTCCAGACTTCACCTTCTCCTTCTACTTCTTCTGCTTCTTCTGATTCACCCTGCAGACTTCACCTTCTCCTTCTCCTTCTTCTGCTTCTTCTGATTCACCCTCCAGACTTCACCTTCTCCTTCTCCTTCTTCTGCTTCTTCTGATTCACCCTCCAGACTTCACCTTCTCCTTCTCCTTCTTCTGCTTCTTCTGATTCACCCTCCAGACTTCACCTTCTCCTTCTCCTTCTTGTACTTCTTCTGATTCACCCCCAGACTTCACCTTCTCCTTCTCCTTCTTCTACTTCTTCTGATTCACCCTCCAGACTTCACCTTCTCCTTCTCCTTCTTCTACTTCTTCTGCTTCACCCTCCAGACTTCACCTTCTCCTTCTCCTTCTTCTACTTCTTCTGATTCACCCTCCTGACTTCACCTTCTCCTTCTCCTTGTTCTACTTCTTCTGATTCACCCTCCAGACTTCACCTTCTCCTTCTACTTCTTCTGCTTCTTCTGATTCACCCTGCAGACTTCACCTTCTCCTTCTCCTTCTTCTGCTTCTTCTGATTCACCCTCCAGACTTCACCTTCTCCTTCTCCTTCTTCTGCTTCTTCTGATTCACCCTCCAGACTTCACCTTCTCCTTCTCCTTCTTCTGCTTCTTCTGATTCACCCTCCAGACTTCACCTTCTCCTTCTTGTACTTCTTCTGATTCACCCTCCAGACTTCACCTTCTCCTTCTCCTGTTTCTGCTTCTTCTGATTCACCCTCCAGACTTAACATTCTCCTTCTCCTTCGTCTACTTCTTCTGATTCACCCTCCAGACTAAACCTTCTCCTTCTCCTTCTTCTACTTCTTCTGATTCACCCTCCAGACTTCACCTTCTCCTTCTCCTTCTTCTGCTTCTTCTGATTCACCCTCCAGACTTCACCTTCTCTTCTCCTTCTTCTACTTCTTCTGATTCACCCTCCAAACTTCACCTTCTCCTTCTCCTTCTTCTACTTCTTCTGATTCACCCTCCAGACTTCACCTTCTCCTTCTCCTTCTTCTACTTCTTCTGCTTCTCCCTCCAGACTTCACCTTCTCCTTCTCCTTCTTCTGCTTCTTCTGATTCACCCTCCAGACTTCACCTTCTCCTTCTCCTTCTTCTACTTCTTCTGATTCACCCTCCAGACTTCACCTTCTCCTTCTCCTTCTTCTACTTCTTCTGATTCACCCTCCAGACTTCACCTTCTCCTTCTCCTTCTTCTACTTCTTCTGATTCACCCTCCTGACTTCACCTTCTCCTTCTCCTTCTTCTGCTTCTTCTGCTTCACCCTCCAGACTTCACCTTCTCCTTCTCCTTCTTCTGCTTCTTCTGCTTCACCCTCCAGACTTCACCTTCTCCTTCTCCTTCTTCTGCTTCTTCTGCTTCACCCTCCTGACTTCACCTTCTCCTTATCCTTCTTCCTCTTCTTCTGATTCACCCTCCAGACTTCACCTTCTCCTTCTCCTTCTTCTGCTTCATCTGCTTCACCCTCCAGACTTCACCTTCTCCTTCTCCTTCTTCTGCTTCTTCTGCTTCGCCCTCCAGACTTCACCTTCTCCTTCTCCTTCTTCTGCTTCTTCTGCTTCACCCTCCAGACTTCACCTTCTCCTTCTCCTTCTTCTGCTTCTTCTGCTTCACCCTCCTGACTTCACCTTCTTCTTCATCTTCTTCTACTTCTTCTGATTCACCCTCCAGACTTCACCTTCTCCTTCTCCTCCTTCTGCTTCTTCTGCTTCACCCTCCAGACTTCACCTTCTCCTTCTCCTTCTACTACTTCTTCTGCTTCACCCCCCTGACTTCACCTTCTCCTTCTCCTTCTTCTGCTTCTTCTGATTCACCCTCCTAACTTCACCTTCTCCTTCTCCTTCTTCTGCTTCTTCTGATTCACCCTCCTGACTTCACCTTCTCCTTCTCCTTCTTCTGCTTCTTCTGATTCACCCTCCAGACTTCACCTTCTCCTTCTCCTTCTTCTGCTTCTTCTGATTCACCCTCCAGACTTCACCTTCTCCTTCTCCTTCTTCTGCTTCTTCTGATTCACCCCCCAGACCTCACCTTCTCCTTCTCCTTCTTCTACTTCTTCTGATTCACCCTCCAGACTTCATCTTCTCCTTCTCCTTCTTCTGCTTCTTCTGATTCACCCTCCAGACTTCACCTTCTCCTTCTCCTTCTTCTACTTCTTCTGATTCACCCTCCAGACTTCACCTTCTCCTTCTCCTTCTTCTGCTTCTTCTGATTCACCCTCCAGACTTCACCTTCTCCTTCTCCTTCTTCTGCTTCTTCTGATTCACCCTCCAGACTTCACCTTCTCCTTCTCTTTCTTCTGCTTCTTCTGATTCACCCCCCAGACCTCACCTTCTCCTTCTCCTTCTTCTACTTCTTCTGATTCACACTCCAGACTTCATCTTCTCCTTCTCCTTCTTCTGCTTCTTCTGATTCACCCTCCAGACTTCTCCTTCTCCTTCTCCTTCTTCTGCTTCTTCTGCTTCACCCTCCAGACTTCACCTTCTCCTTCTCCTTCTTCTGCTTCTTCTGCTTCGCCCTCCAGACTTCACCTTCTCCTTCTCCTTCTTCTGCTTCTTCTGCTTCACCCTCCAGACTTCACCTTCTCCTTCTCCTTCTTCTGCTTCTTCTGCTTCACCCTCCTGACTTCACCTTCTTCTTCATCTTCTTCTACTTCTTCTGCTTCACCCTCCAGACTTCACCTTCTCCTTCTCCTTCTTCTGCTTCTTCTGCTTCGCCCTCCAGACTTCACCTTCTCCTTCTCCTTCTTCTGCTTCTTCTGCTTCACCCTCCAGACTTCACCTTCTCCTTCTCCTGCTTCTGCTTCTTTTGCTTCACCCTCCTGACTTCACCTTCTTCTTCATCTTCTTCTACTTCTTCTGATTCACCCTCCAGACTTCACCTTCTCCCTCTCCTTCTTCTGCTTCTTCTGCTTCACCCTCCAGACTTCACCTTCTCCTTCTCCTTCTTCTACTTCTTCTGCTTCACCCCCCTGACTTCACCTTCTCCTTCTCCTTCTTCTGCTTCTTCTGATTCACCCTCCCAACTTCACCTTCTCCTTCTCCTTCTTCTGCTTCTTCTGATTCACCCTCCTGACTTCACCTTCTCCTTCTCCTTCTTCTGCTTCTTCTGATTCACCCTCCAGACTTCACCTTCTCCTTCTCCTTCTTCTGCTTCTTCGGATTCACCCCCCAGACCTCACCTTCTCCTTCTCCTTCTTCTACTTCTTCTGATTCACCCTCCAGACTTCATCTTCTCCTTCTCCTTCTTCTGCTTCTTCTGCTTCACCCTCCAGACTTCACCTTCTCCTTCTCCTTCTTCTGCTTCTTCTGCTTCACCCTCCTGACTTCACCTTCTTCTTCATCTTCTTCTACTTCTTCTGATTCACCCTCCAGACTTCACCTTCTCCTTCTCCTTCTTCTGCTTCTTCTGCTTCACCCTCCAGACTTCACCTTCTCCTTCTCCTTCTACTACTTCTTCTGCTTCACCCCCCTGACTTCACCTTCTCCTTCTCCTTCTTCTGCTTCTTCTGATTCACCCTCCTAACTTCACCTTCTCCTTCTCCTTCTTCTGCTTCTTCTGATTCACCCTCCTGACTTCACCTTCTCCTTCTCCTTCTTCTGCTTCTTCTGATTCACCCTCCAGACTTCACCTTCTCCTTCTCCTTCTTCTGCTTCTTCTGATTCACCCTCCAGACTTCACCTTCTCCTTCTCCTTCTTCTGCTTCTTCTGATTCACCCCCCAGACCTCACCTTCTCCTTCTCCTTCTTCTACTTCTTCTGATTCACCCTCCAGACTTCATCTTCTCCTTCTCCTTCTTCTGCTTCTTCTGATTCACCCTCCAGACTTCACCTTCTCCTTCTCCTTCTTCTACTTCTTCTGATTCACCCTCCAGACTTCACCTTCTCCTTCTCCTTCTTCTGCTTCTTCTGATTCACCCTCCAGACTTCACCTTCTCCTTCTCCTTCTTCTGCTTCTTCTGATTCACCCTCCAGACTTCACCTTCTCCTTCTCCTTCTTCTGCTTCTTCTGATTCACCCCCCAGACCTCTCCTTCTCCTTCTCCTTCTTCTACTTCTTCTGATTCACACTCCAGACTTCATCTTCTCCTTCTCCTTCTTCTGCTTCTTCTGATTCACCCTCCAGACTTCTCCTTCTCCTTCTCCTTCTTCTGCTTCTTCTGCTTCACCCTCCAGACTTCACCTTCTCCTTCTCCTTCTTCTGCTTCTTCTGCTTCGCCCTCCAGACTTCACCTTCTCCTTCTCCTTCTTCTGCTTCTTCTGCTTCACCCTCCAGACTTCACCTTCTCCTTCTCCTTCTTCTGCTTCTTCTGCTTCACCCTCCTGACTTCACCTTCTTCTTCATCTTCTTCTACTTCTTCTGCTTCACCCTCCAGACTTCACCTTCTCCTTCTCCTTCTTCTGCTTCTTCTGCTTCGCCCTCCAGACTTCACCTTCTCCTTCTCCTTCTTCTGCTTCTTCTGCTTCACCCTCCAGACTTCACCTTCTCCTTCTCCTGCTTCTGCTTCTTTTGCTTCACCCTCCTGACTTCACCTTCTTCTTCATCTTCTTCTACTTCTTCTGATTCACCCTCCAGACTTCACCTTCTCCCTCTCCTTCTTCTGCTTCTTCTGCTTCACCCTCCAGACTTCACCTTCTCCTTCTCCTTCTTCTACTTCTTCTGCTTCACCCCCTGACTTCACCTTCTCCTTCTCCTTCTTCTGCTTCTTCTGATTCACCCTCCCAACTTCACCTTCTCCTTCTCCTTCTTCTGCTTCTTCTGATTCACCCTCCTGACTTCACCTTCTCCTTCTCCTTCTTCTGCTTCTTCTGATTCACCCTCCAGACTTCACCTTCTCCTTCTCCTTCTTCTGCTTCTTCGGATTCACCCCCCAGACCTCACCTTCTCCTTCTCCTTCTTCTGCTTCTTCTGATTCACCCTCCAGACTTCATCTTCTCCTTCTCCTTCTTCTGCTTCTTCTGATTCACCCTCCAGACTTCACCTTCTCCTTCTCCTTCTTCTACTTCTTCTGATTCACCCTCCAGACTTCAGTTTCTCCTTCTCCTTCTTCTACTTCTTCTGATTCACCCTCCAGTCTTCACCTTCTCCTTCTCCTTCTTCTGCTTCTTCTGCTTCACCCTCCAGACTTCACCTTTTCCTTCTCTTTCTTCTGCTTCTTCTGATTCACCCTCCAGACTTCACCTTCTCCTTCTCCTTCTTCTGATTCTTCTGATTCACCCTCCAGACTTCACCTTCTCCTTCTTCTGCTTCTTCTGATTCACCCTCCTGACTTCACCTTCTCCTTCTCCTTCTTCTACTTCTTCTGATTCACCCTCCTGACTTCACCTTCTCCTTCTCCTTCTTCTACTTCTTCTGCTTCACCCTCCAGACTTCACCTTCTCCTTCTCCTTCTTCTACTTCTTCTGATTCACCCTCCAGACTTCACCTTCTCCTTCTCCTTCTTCTGCTTCTTCTGATTCACCCTCCAGACTTCACCTTCTCCTTCTCCTTATTCTGCTTCTTCTGATTCACCCTCCAGACTTCACCTTCTCCTTCTCCTTCTTCTGCTTCTTCTGATTCACCCTCCAGACTTCACCTTCTCCTTCTCCTTCTTCTACTTCTTCTGATTCACCCTCCAGACTTCACCTTCTCCTTCTCCTTCTTCTACTTCTTCCGATTCACCCTCCAGACTTCACCTTCTCCTTCTCCTTCTTCTGCTTCTTCTGATTCACCCTCCAGACTTCACCTTCTCCTTCTCCTTCTTCTGCTTCTTCTGCTTCACCCTCCTGACTTCACCTTCTCCTTCTCCTTCTTCTACTTCTTCTGATTCACCCTCCAGACTTCACCTTCTCCTTCTCCTTCTTCTGCTTCCTCTGCTTCACCCTCCAGACTTCACCTTCTCCTTCTCCTTCTTCTGCTTCTTCTGCTTCACCCTCCAGACTTCACCTTCTCCTTCTCCTTCTTCTGCTTCTTCAGCTTCACCCTCCAGACTTCACCTTCTCCTTCTCCTTCTTCTGCTGCGCCCTCCAGACTTCACCTTCTCCTTCTCCTTCTTCTGCTTCTTCTGCTTCACCCTCCAGACTTCACCTGCTCCTTCTCCTTCTTCTACTTCTTCTGCTTCACCCCCCTGACTTCACCTTCTCCTTCTCCTTCTTCTGCTTCTTATGATTCACCCTCCTAACTTCACCTTCTCCTTCTCCTTCTTCTGCTTCTTCTGATTCACCCTCCTGACTTCACCTTCTCCTTCTCCTTCTTCTGCTTCTTCTGATTCACCCTCCAGACTTCACCTTCTCCTTCTCCTTCTTCTGCTTCTTCTGATTCACCCTCCAGACTTCACCTTCTCCTTCTCCTTCTTCTGCTTCTTCTGATTCACCCCCCAGACCTCACCTTCTCCTTCTCCTTCTTCTACTTCTTCTGATTCACCCTCCAGACTTCATCTTCTCCTTCTCCTTCTTCTGCTTCTTCTGATTCACCCTCCAGACTTCACCTTCTCCTTCTCCTTCTTCTGCTTCTTCTGATTCACCCTCCAGACTTCACCTTCTCCTTCTCCTTTTTCTACTTATTCTGATTCACCCTCCAGACTTCAGTTTCTCCTTCCCCTTCTTCTACTTCTTCTGATTCACCCTCCAGTCTTCACCTTCTCCTTCTCCTTCTTCTGCTTCTTCTGCTTCACCCTCCAGACTTCACCTTCTCCTTCTCTTTCTTCTGCTTCTTCTGATTCACCCTCCAGACTTCACCTTCTCCTTCTCCTTCTTCTGATTCTTCTGATTCACCCTCCAGACTTCACCTTCTCCTTCTCCTTCTTCTGCTTCTTCTGATTCACCCTCCTGACTCCACCTTCTCCTTCTCCTTCTTCTACTTCTTCTGATTCACCCTCCTGACTTCACCTTCTCCTTCTCCTTCTTCTACTTCTTCTGCTTCACCCTCCAGACTTCACCTTCTCCTTCTCCTTCTTCTACTTCTTCTGATTCACCCTCCAAACTTCACCTTCTCCTTCTCCTTCTTCTGCTTCTTCTGATTCACCCTCCAGACTTCACCTTCTGCTTCTCCTTATTCTGCTTCTTCTGATTCACCCTCCAGACTTCACCTTCTCCTTCTCCTTCTTCTGCTTCTTCTGCTTCACCCTCCAGACATCACCTTCTCCTTCTCCTTCTTCTACTTCTTCTGATTCACCCTCCAGACTTCATCTTCTCCTTCTCCTTCTTCTGCTTCTTCTGCTTCACCCTCCTGACTTCACCTTCTTCTTCATCTTCTTCTACTTCTTCTGCTTCACCCTCCAGACTTCACCTTCTCCTTCTCCTTCTTCTGCTTCTTCTGCTTCACCCTCCTGACTTCACCTTCTTCTTCATCTTCTTCTACTTCTTCTGCTTCACCCTCCAGACTTCACCTTCTCCTTCTCCTTCTTCTGCTTCTTCTGCTTCGCCCTCCAGACTTCACCTTCTCCTTCTCCTTCTTCTGCTTCTTCTGCTTCACCCTCCAGACTTCACCTTCTCCTTCTCCTGCTTCTGCTTCTTTTGCTTCACCCTCCTGACTTCACCTTCTTCTTCATCTTCTTCTACTTCTTCTGATTCACCCTCCAGACTTCACCTTCTCCCTCTCCTTCTTCTGCTTCTTCTGCTTCACCCTCCAGACTTCACCTTCTCCTTCTCCTTCTTCTACTTCTTCTGCTTCACCCCCCTGACTTCACCTTCTCCTTCTCCTTCTTCTGCTTCTTCTGATTCACCCTCCTAACTTCACCTTCTCCTTCTCCTTCTTCTGCTTCTTCTGCTTCACCCTCCAGACTTCACCTTCTCCTTCTCCTGCTTCTGCTTCTTTTGCTTCACCCTCCTGACTTCACCTTCTTCTTCATCTTCTTCTACTTCTTCTGATTCACCCTCCAGACTTCACCTTCTCCCTCTCCTTCTTCTGCTTCTTCTGCTTCACCCTCCAGACTTCACCTTCTCCTTCTCCTTCTTCTACTTCTTCTGCTTCACCCCCCTGACTTCACCTTCTCCTTCTCCTTCTTCTGCTTCTTCTGATTCACCCTCCTAACTTCACCTTCTCCTTCTCCTTCTTCTGCTTCTTCTGATTCACCCTCCAGACATCACCTTCTCCTTCTCCTTCTTCTGCTTCTTCTGATTCACCCCCCAGACCTCACCTTCTCCTTCTCCTTCTTCTACTTCTTCTGATTCACCCTCCAGACTTCATCTTCTCCTTCTCCTTCTTCTGCTTCTTCTGATTCACCCTCCAGACTTCACCTTCTCCTTCTCCTTCTTCTGCTTCTTCTGATTCACCCTCCAGACTTCACCTTCTCCTTCTCCTTCTTCTACTTCTTCTGATTCACCCTCCAGACTTCAATTTCTCCTTCTCCTTCTTCTACTTCTTCTGATTCACCCTCCAGTCTTCACCTTCTCCTTCTCCTTCTTCTGCTTCTTCTGCTTCACCCTCCAGACTTCACCTTTTCCTTCTCTTTCTTCTGCTTCTTCTGATTCACCCTCCAGACTTCACCTTCTCCTTCTCCTTCTTCTGATTCTTCTGATTCACCCTCCAGACTTCACCTTCTCCTTCTCCTTCTTCTGCTTCTTCTGATTCACCCTCCTGACTTCACCTTCTCCTTCTCCTTCTTCTACTTCTTCTGATTCACCCTCCTGACTTCACCTTCTCCTTCTCCTTCTTCTACTTCTTCTGCTTCACCCTCCAGACTTCACCTTCTCCTTCTCCTTCTTCTACTTCTTCTGATTCACCCTCCAGACTTCACCTTCTCCTTCTCCTTCTTCTGCTTCTTCTGATTCACCCTCCAGACTTCACCTTCTCCTTCTCCTTATTCTGCTTCTTCTGATTCACCCTCCAGACTTCACCTTCTCCTTCTCCTTCTTCTGCTTCTTCTGATTCACCCTCCAGACTTCACCTTCTCCTTCTCCTTCTTCTACTTCTTCTGATTCACCCTCCAGACTTCACCTTCTCCTTCTCCTTCTTCTACTTCTTCCGATTCACCCTCCAGACTTCACCTTCTCCTTCTCCTTCTTCTGCTTCTTCTGATTCACCCTCCAGACTTCACCTTCTCCTTCTCCTTCTTCTGCTTCTTCTGCTTCACCCTCCTGACTTCAACTTCTCCTTCTCCTTCTTCTACTTCTTCTGATTCACCCTCCAGACTTCACCTTCTCCTTCTCCTTCTTCTGCTTCCTCTGCTTCACCCTCCAGACTTCACCTTCTCCTTCTCCTTCTTCTGCTTCTTCTGCTTCACCCTCCAGACTTCACCTTCTCCTTCTCCTTCTTCTGCTTCTTCAGCTTCACCCTCCAGACTTCACCTTCTCCTTCTCCTTCTTCTGCTGCGCCCTCCAGACTTCACCTTCTCCTTCTCCTTCTTCTGCTTCTTCTGCTTCACCCTCCAGACTTCACCTGCTCCTTCTCCTTCTTCTACTTCTTCTGCTTCACCCCCCTGACTTCACCTTCTCCTTCTCCTTCTTCTGCTTCTTCTGATTCACCCTCCTAACTTCACCTTCTCCTTCTCCTTCTTCTGCTTCTTCTGATTCACCCTCCTGACTTCACCTTCTCCTTCTCCTTCTTCTGCTTCTTCTGATTCACCCTCCAGACTTCACCTTCTCCTTCTCCTTCTTCTGCTTTTTCTGATTCACCCTCCAGACTTCACCTTCTCCTTCTCCTTCTTCTGCTTCTTCTGATTCACCCCCCAGACCTCACCTTCTCCTTCTCCTTCTTCTACTTCTTCTGATTCTCCCTCCAGACTTCATCTTCTCCTTCTCCTTCTTCTGCTTCTTCTGATTCACCCTCCAGACTTCACCTTCTCCTTCTCCTTCTTCTGCTTCTTCTGATTCACCCTCCAGACTTCACCTTCTCCTTCTCCTTCTTCTACTTCTTCTGATTCACCCTCCAGACTTCAGTTTCTCCTTCCCCTTCTTCTACTTCTTCTGATTCACCCTCCAGTCTTCACCTTCTCCTTCTCCTTCTTCTGCTTCTTCTGCTTCACCCTCCAGACTTCACCTTCTCCTTCTCTTTCTTCTGCTTCTTCTGATTCACCCTCCAGACTTCACCTTCTCCTTCTCCTTCTTCTGATTCTTCTGATTCACCCTCCAGACTTCACCTTCTCCTTCTCCTTCTTCTGCTTCTTCTGATTCACCCTCCTGACTCCACCTTCTCCTTCTCCTTCTTCTACTTCTTCTGATTCACCCTCCTGACTTCACCTTCTCCTTCTCCTTCTTCTACTTCTTCTGCTTCACCCTCCAGACTTCACCTTCTCCTTCTCCTTCTTCTACTTCTTCTGATTCACCCTCCAAACTTCACCTTCTCCTTCTCCTTCTTCTGCTTCTTCTGATTCACCCTCCAGACTTCACCTTCTCCTTCTCCTTGTTCTGCTTCTTCTGATTCACCCTCCAGACTTCACCTTCTCCTTCTCCTTCTTCTGCTTCTTCTGCTTCACCCTCCAGACATCACCTTCTCCTTCTCCTTCTTCTACTTCTTCTGATTCACCCTCCAGACTTCATCTTCTCCTTCTCCTTCTTCTACTTCTTCTGATTCACCCTCCAGACTGCACCATCTCCTTCTCCTTCTTCTGCTTCTTCTGATTCACCCTCCAGACTTCACCTTCTCCTTCTCCTTCTTCTGCTTCTTCTGATTCTTCCCCCAGACCTCACCTTCTCCTTCTCCTTCTTCTACTTCTTCTGATTCACCCTCCAGACTTCATCTTCTCCTTCTCCTTCTTCTGCTTCTTCTGATTCACCCTCCAGACTTCACCTTCTCCTTCTCCTTCTTCTGCTTCTTCTGCTTCACCCTCCAGACTTCACCTTCTCCTTCTCCTTCTTCTGCTTCTTCTGCTTCGCCCTCCAGACTTCACCTTCTCCTTCTCCTTCTTCTGCTTCTTCTGCTTCACCCTCCAGACTTCACCTTCTCCTTCTCCTTCTTCTGCTTCTTCTGCTTCACCCTCCTGACTTCACCTTCTTCTTCATCTTCTTCTACTTCTTCTGCTTCACCCTCCAGACTTCACCTTCTCCTTCTCCTTCTTCTGCTTCTTCTGCTTCGCCCTCCAGACTTCACCTTCTCCTTTTCCTTCTTCTGCTTCTTCTGCTTCACCCTCCAGACTTCACCTTCTCCTTCTCCTTCTTCTGCTTCTTTTGCTTCACACTCCTGACTTCACCTTCTTCTTCATCTTCTTCTACTTCTTCTGATTCACCCTCCAGACTTCACCTTCTCCCTCTCCTTCTTCTGCTTCTTCTGCTTCACCCTCCTGACTTCACCTTCTCCTTCTCCTTCTTCTACTTCTTCTGATTCACCCTCCTGACTTCACCTTCTCCTTCTCCTTCTTCTACTTCTTCTGCTTCACCCTCCAGACTTCACCTTCTCCTTCTCCTTCTTCTACTTCTTCTGATTCACCCTCCAGACTTCACCTTCTCCTTCTCCTTCTTCTGCTTCTTCTGATTCACCCTCCAGACTTCACCTTCTCCTTCTCCTTATTCTGCTTCTTCTGATTCACCATCCAGACTTCACCTTCTCCTTCTCCTTCTTCTGCTTCTTCTGATTCACCCTCCAGACTTCACCATCTCCTTCTCCTTCTTCTACTTCTTCCGATTCACCCTCCAGACTTCACCTTCTCCTTCTCCTTCTTCTGCTTCTTCTGATTCACCCTCCAGACTTCACCTTCTCCTTCTCCTTCTTCTGCTTCTTCTGCTTCACCCTCCTGACTTCAACTTCTCCTTCTCCTTCTTCTACTTCTTCTGATTCACCCTCCAGACTTCACCTTCTCCTTCTCCTTCTTCTGCTTCCTCTGCTTCACCCTCCAGACTTCACCTTCTCCTTCTCCTTCTTCTGCTTCTTCTGCTTCACCCTCCAGACTTCACCTTCGCCTTCTCCTTCTTCTGCTTCTTCTGCTTCACCCTCCAGACTTCACCTTCTCCTTCTCCTTCTTCTGCTTCTTCTGCTGCGCCCTCCAGACTTCACCTTCTCCTTCTCCTTCTTCTGCTTCTTCTGCTTCACCCTCCAGACTTCACCTGCTCCTTCTCCTTCTTCTACTTCTTCTGCTTCACCCCCCTGACTTCACCTTCTCCTTCTCCTTCTTCTGCTTCTTCTGATTCACCCTCCTAACTTCACCTTCTCCTTCTCCTTCTTCTGCTTCTTCTGATTCACCCTCCTAACTTCACCTTCTCCTTCTCCTTCTTCTGCTTCTTCTGATTCACCCTCCAGACTTCTCCTTCTCCTTCTCTTTCTTCTGCTTCTTCTGATTCACCCTCCAGACTTCACCTTCTCCTTCTCCTTCTTCTGCTTCTTCTGATTCACCCTCCAGACTTCACCTTCTCCTTCTCCTTATTCTGCTTCTTCTGATTCACCCTCCAGACTTCACCTTCTCCTTCTCCTTCTTCTGCTTCTTCTGATTCACACTCCAGACTTCACCTTCTCCTTCTCCTTCTTCTACTTCTTCTGATTCACCCTCCAGACTTCACCTTCTCCTTCTCTTTCTTCTGCTTCATCTGATTCACCCTCCAGACTTCACCTTCTCCTTCTCCTTCTTCTGATTCTTCTGATTCACCCTCCTGACTTCACCTTCTTCTTCTCCTTCTTCTACTTCTTCTGATTCACCCTCCTGACTTCACCTTCTCCTTCTCCTTCTTCTACTACTTCTACTTCACCCTCCAGACTTCACCTTCTGCTTCTCCTTCTTCTGCTTCTTCTGATTCACCCTCCTGACTTCACCTTCTCCTTCTCCTTCTTCTACTTCTTCTGATTCACCCTCCTGACTTCACCTTCTCCTTCTCCTTCTTCTACTTCTTCTGCTTCACCCTCCAGACTTCACCTTCTCCTTCTCCTTCTTCTACTTCTTCTGATTCACCCTCCAGACTTCATCTTCTCCTTCTCCTTCTTCTGCTTCTTCTGATTCACCCTCCAGACTTCACCTTCTCCTTCTCCTTATTCTGCTTCTTCTGATTCACCCTCCAGACTTCACCTTCTCCTTCTCCTGATTCTGCTTCTTCTGATTCACCCTCCAGACTTCACCTTCTCCTTCTCCTTCTTCTGCTTCTTCTGATTCACCCTCCTGACTTCACCTTCTCCTTCTCCTTCTTCTACTTCTTCTGATTCACCCTCCTGACTTCACCTTCTCCTTCTCCTTCTTCTCCTTCTTCTGCTTCACCCTCCAGACTTCACCTTCTCCTTCTCCTTCTTCTACTTCTTCTGATTCACCCTCCAGACTTCACCTTCTCCTTCTCCTGCTTCTGCTTCTTCTGATTCACCCTCCATACTTCACCTTCACTTCTCCTTATTCTGCTTCTTCTGATTCACCCTCCAGACTTCAACTTCTCCTTCTCCTTCTTCTGCTTCTTCTGATTCACCCTCCAGACTTCACCTTCTCCTTCTCCTTCTTCTGCTTCTTCTGATTCACCCTCCAGACCTCACCTTCTCCTTCTCCTTCTTCTGCTTCTTCTGATTCACCCTCCAGACTTCACCTTCTCCTTCTCCTTCTTCTACTTCTTCTGATTCACCCTCCAGACTTCACCTTCTCCTTCTCTTTCTTCTGCTTCTTCTGATTCACCCTCCAGATTTCATCTTCTCCTTCTCCTTCTTCTGCTTCTTCTGATTCACCCTCCAGACTTCACCTTCTCCTTCTCCTTCTTCTGCTTCTTCTGATTCACCCTCCAGACTTCACCTTCTCCTTCTCCTTCTTCTGCTTCTTCTGATTCACCCTCCAGACTTCACCTTCTCCTTCTCCTTCTTCTACTTCTTCTGATTCACCCTCCAGACCTCACCTTCTCCTTCTCCATCTTCTACTTCTTCTGATTCACCCTCCAGATTTCATCTTCTCCTTCTCCTTCTTCTGCTTCTTCTGATTCACCCTCCAGACATCACCTTCTCCTTCTCCTTCTTCTGCTTCTTCTGATTCACCCTCCTGACTTCACCTTCTCCTTCTCCTTCTTCTACTTCTTCTGATTCACCCTCCTGACTTCACCTTCTCCTTCTCCTTCTTCTACTTCTTCTGCTTCACCCTCCAGACCTCACCTTCTCCTTCTCCTTCTTCTACTTCTTCTGATTCACCCTCCAGACTTGACCTTCTCCTTCTCCTTCTTCTACTTCTTCTGATTCACCCTCCAGACTTCAACTTCTCCTTCTCCTTCTTCTGCTTCTTCTGCTTCACCGTCCTGACATCACCTTCTCCTTCTCCTTCTTCTACTTCTTCTGCTTCATCCCCCTGACATCACCTGCTCCTTCTCCTTCTTCTGCTTCTTCTGATTCACCCTCCTAACTTCACCTTCTCCTTCTCCTTCTTCTGCTTCTTCTGATTCACCCTCCAGACTTCTCCTTCTCCTTCTCTTTCTTCTGCTTCTTCTGATTCACCCTCCAGACTTCACCTTCTCCTTCTCCTTCTTCTGATTCTTCTGATTCACCCTCCAGACTTCACCTTCTCCTTCTCCTTCTTCTGCTTCTTCTGATTCACCCTCCTGACTTCACCTTCTGCTTCTCCTTCTTCTACTTCTTCTGATTCACCCTCCTGACTTCACCTTCTCCTTCTCCTTCTTCTACTTCTTCTGCTTCACCCTCCAGACTTCACCTTCTGCTTCTCCTTCTTCTACTTCTTCTGATTCACCCTCCTGACTTCACCTTCTCCTTCTCCTTCTTCTACTTCTTCTGATTCACCCTCCAGACTTGACCTTCTCCTTCTCCTCCTTCTACTTATTCTGATTCACCCTCCAGACTTCACCTTCTCCTTCTCCTTCTTCTGCTTCTTCTGCTTCACCGTCCTGACTTCACCTTCTCCTTCTCCTTCTTCTACTTCTTCTGCTTCATCCCGCTGACATCAGCTGCTCCTTCTCCTTCTTCTGCTTCTTCTGATTCACCCTCCTAACTTCACCTTCTCCTTCTCCTTCTTCTGCTTCTTCTGATTCACCCTCCTGACTTCACCTTCTCCTTCTCCTTCTTCTGCTTCTTCTGATTCACCCTCCGGACTTCACCTTCTCCTTCTCCTTCTTCTGCTTCTTCTGATTCACCCTCCAGACTTCACCTTCTCCTTCTCCTTCTTCTGATTCTTCTGATTCACCCTCCAGACTTCACCTTCTCCTTCTCCTTCTTCTGCTTCTTCTGATTCACCCTCCTGACCTCACCTTCTCCTTCTTCTTCTACTTCTTCTGATTCACCCTCCTGACTTCACCTTCTCCTTCTCCTTCTTCTACTTCTTCTGCTTCACCCTCCAGACTTCACCTTCTCCTTCTCCTTCTTCTGCTTCTTCTGATTCACCCTCCAGACTTCTCCTTCTCCTTCTCCTTCTTCTGCTTCTTCTGATTCACCCTCCAGACTTCACCTTCTCCTTCTCCTTCTTCTGCTTCTTCTGATTCACCCTCCAGACTTCACCTTCTCCTTCTTCTACTTCTTCTGATTCACCCTCCAGACTTCACCTTCTCCATTTCCTTCTTCTGCTTCTGCTGATTCACCCTCCAGACTTCACCTTCTCCTTCTCCTTCGTCTACTTCTTCTGATCGACCCTCCAGACTACACCTTCTCCTTCTCCTTCTTCTACTTCTTCTGATTCACCCTCCTGACTTCACCTTCTCCTTCTCCTTCTTCTACTTCTTCTGCTTCACCCTCCAGACTTCACCTTCTCCTTCTCCTTCTTCTACTTCTTCTGATTCACCCTCCAGACTTCATCTTCTCCTTCTCCTTCTTCTGCTTCTTCTGATTCACCCTCCAGACTTCACCTTCTCCTTCTCCTTATTCTGCTTCTTCTGATTCACCCTCCAGACTTCACCTTCTCCTTCTCCTGATTCTGCTTCTTCTGATTCACCCTCCAGACTTCACCTTCTCCTTCTCCTTCTTCTGCTTCTTCTGATTCACCCTCCTGACTTCACCTTCTCCTTCTCCTTCTTCTACTTCTTCTGATTCACCCTCCTGACTTCACCTTCTCCTTCTCCTTCTTCTACTTCTTCTACTTCACCCTCCAGACTTCACCTTCTCCTTCTCCTTCTTCTACTTCTTCTGATTCACCCTCCAGACTTCACCTTCTCCTTCTCCTTCTTCTGCTTCTTCTGATTCACCCTCCATACTTAACCTTCACTTCTCCTTATTCTGCTTCTTCCGATTCACCCTCCAGACTTCAACTTCTCCTTCTCCTTCTTCTGCTTCTTCTGATTCACCCTCCAGACTTCACCTTCTCCTTCTCCTTCTTCTGCTTCTTCTGATTCACCCTCCAGACTTCACCTTCTCCTTCTCCTTCTTCTACTTCTTCTGATTCACCCTCCAGACTTCACCTTCTCCTTCTCTTTCTTCTGCTTCTTCTGATTCACCCTCCAGATTTCATCTTCTCCTTCTCCTTCTTCTGCTTCTTCTGATTCACCCTCCAGACTTCACCTTCTCCTTCTCCTTCTTCTGCTTCTTCTGATTCACCCTCCAGACTTCACCTTCTCCTTCTCCTTCTTCTGCTTCTTCTGATTCACCCTCCAGACTTCACCTTCTCCTTCTCCTTCTTCTACTTCTTCTGATTCACCCTCCAGACCTCACCTTCTCCTTCTCCATCTTCTACTTCTTCTGATTCACCCTCCAGATTTCATCTTCTCCTTCTCCTTCTTCTGCTTCTTCTGATTCACCCTCCAGACATCACCTTCTCCTTCTCCTTCTTCTGCTTCTTCTGATTCACCCTCCTGACTTCACCTTCTCCTTCTCCTTCTTCTACTTCTTCTGATTCACCCTCCTGACTTCACCTTCTCCTTCTCCTTCTTCTACTTCTTCTGCTTCACCCTCCAGACCTCACCTTCTCCTTCTCCTTCTTCTACTTCTTCTGATTCACCCTCCAGACTTGACCTTCTCCTTCTCCTTCTTCTACTTCTTCTGATTCACCCTCCAGACTTCAACTTCTCCTTCTCCTTCTTCTGCTTCTTCTGCTTCACCGTCCTGACATCACCTTCTCCTTCTCCTTCTTCTACTTCTTCTGCTTCATCCCCCTGACATCACCTGCTCCTTCTCCTTCTTCTGCTTCTTCTGATTCACCCTCCTGACTTCACCTTCTCCTTCTCCTTCTTCTGCTTCTTCTGATTCACCCTCCTGACCTCACCTTCTCCTTCTTCTTCTACTTCTTCTGATTCACCCTCCTGACTTCACCTTCTCCTTCTCCTTCTTCTACTTCTTCTGCTTCACCCTCCAGACTTCACCTTCTCCTTCTCCTTCTTCTGCTTCTTCTGATTCACCCTCCAGACTTCACCTTCTCCTTCTCCTTCTTCTGCTTCTTCTGCTTCACCCTCCAGACATCACCTTCTCCTTCTCCTTCTTCTACTTCTTCTGATTCACCCTCCAGACTTCATCTTCTCCTTCTCCTTCTTCTACTTCTTCTGATTCACCCTCCAGACTGCACCATCTCCTTCTCCTTCTTCTGCTTCTTCTGATTCACCCTCCAGACTTCACCTTCTCCTTCTCCTTCTTCTGCTTCTTCTGATTCTTCCCCCAGACCTCACCTTCTCCTTCTCCTTCTTCTACTTCTTCTGATTCACCCTCCAGACTTCATCTTCTCCTTCTCCTTCTTCTGCTTCTTCTGATTCACCCTCCAGACTTCACCTTCTCCTTCTCCTTCTTCTGCTTCTTCTGCTTCACCCTCCAGACTTCACCTTCTCCTTCTCCTTCTTCTGCTTCTTCTGCTTCGCCCTCCAGACTTCACCTTCTCCTTCTCCTTCTTCTGCTTCTTCTGCTTCACCCTCCAGACTTCACCTTCTCCTTCTCCTTCTTCTGCTTCTTCTGCTTCACCCTCCTGACTTCACCTTCTTCTTCATCTTCTTCTACTTCTTCTGCTTCACCCTCCAGACTTCACCTTCTCCTTCTCCTTCTTCTGCTTCTTCTGCTTCGCCCTCCAGACTTCACCTTCTCCTTTTCCTTCTTCTGCTTCTTCTGCTTCACCCTCCAGACTTCACCTTCTCCTTCTCCTTCTTCTGCTTCTTTTGCTTCACACTCCTGACTTCACCTTCTTCTTCATCTTCTTCTACTTCTTCTGATTCACCCTCCAGACTTCACCTTCTCCCTCTCCTTCTTCTGCTTCTTCTGCTTCACCCTCCTGACTTCACCTTCTCCTTCTCCTTCTTTTCTTCTTCTGATTCACCCTCCTGACTTCACCTTCTCCTTCTCCTTCTTCTACTTCTTCTGCTTCACCCTCCAGACTTCACCTTCTCCTTCTCCTTCTTCTACTTCTTCTGATTCACCCTCCAGACTTCACCTTCTCCTTCTCCTTCTTCTGCTTCTTCTGATTCACCCTCCAGACTTCACCTTCTCCTTCTCCTTATTCTGCTTCTTCTGATTCACCATCCAGACTTCACCTTCTCCTTCTCCTTCTTCTGCTTCTTCTGATTCACCCTCCAGACTTCACCATCTCCTTCTCCTTCTTCTACTTCTTCCGATTCACCCTCCAGACTTCACCTTCTCCTTCTCCTTCTTCTGCTTCTTCTGATTCACCCTCCAGACTTCACCTTCTCCTTCTCCTTCTTCTGCTTCTTCTGCTTCACCCTCCTGACTTCAACTTCTCCTTCTCCTTCTTCTACTTCTTCTGATTCACCCTCCAGACTTCACCTTCTCCTTCTCCTTCTTCTGCTTCCTCTGCTTCACCCTCCAGACTTCACCTTCTCCTTCTCCTTCTTCTGCTTCTTCTGCTTCACCCTCCAGACTTCACCTTCGCCTTCTCCTTCTTCTGCTTCTTCTGCTTCACCCTCCAGACTTCACCTTCTCCTTCTCCTTCTTCTGCTTCTTCTGCTGCGCCCTCCAGACTTCACCTTCTCCTTCTCCTTCTTCTGCTTCTTCTGCTTCACCCTCCAGACTTCACCTGCTCCTTCTCCTTCTTCTACTTCTTCTGCTTCACCCCCCTGACTTCACCTTCTCCTTCTCCTTCTTCTGCTTCTTCTGATTCACCCTCCTAACTTCACCTTCTCCTTCTCCTTCTTCTGCTTCTTCTGATTCACCCTCCTAACTTCACCTTCTCCTTCTCCTTCTTCTGCTTCTTCTGATTCACCCTCCAGACTTCTCCTTCTCCTTCTCTTTCTTCTGCTTCTTCTGATTCACCCTCCAGACTTCACCTTCTCCTTCTCCTTCTTCTGCTTCTTCTGATTCACCCTCCAGACTTCACCTTCTCCTTCTCCTTATTCTGCTTCTTCTGATTCACCCTCCAGACTTCACCTTCTCCTTCTCCTTCTTCTGCTTCTTCTGATTCACACTCCAGACTTCACCTTCTCCTTCTCCTTCTTCTACTTCTTCTGATTCACCCTCCAGACTTCACCTTCTCCTTCTCTTTCTTCTGCTTCATCTGATTCACCCTCCAGACTTCACCTTCTCCTTCTCCTTCTTCTGATTCTTCTGATTCACCCTCCTGACTTCACCTTCTTCTTCTCCTTCTTCTACTTCTTCTGATTCACCCTCCTGACTTCACCTTCTCCTTCTCCTTCTTCTACTACTTCTACTTCACCCTCCAGACTTCACCTTCTGCTTCTCCTTCTTCTGCTTCTTCTGATTCACCCTCCTGACTTCACCTTCTCCTTCTCCTTCTTCTACTTCTTCTGATTCACCCTCCTGACTTCACCTTCTCCTTCTCCTTCTTCTACTTCTTCTGCTTCACCCTCCAGACTTCACCTTCTCCTTCTCCTTCTTCTACTTCTTCTGATTCACCCTCCAGACTTCATCTTCTCCTTCTCCTTCTTCTGCTTCTTCTGATTCACCCTCCAGACTTCACCTTCTCCTTCTCCTTATTCTGCTTCTTCTGATTCACCCTCCAGACTTCACCTTCTCCTTCTCCTGATTCTGCTTCTTCTGATTCACCCTCCAGACTTCACCTTCTCCTTCTCCTTCTTCTGCTTCTTCTGATTCACCCTCCTGACTTCACCTTCTCCTTCTCCTTCTTCTACTTCTTCTGATTCACCCTCCTGACTTCACCTTCTCCTTCTCCTTCTTCTCCTTCTTCTGCTTCACCCTCCAGACTTCACCTTCTCCTTCTCCTTCTTCTACTTCTTCTGATTCACCCTCCAGACTTCACCTTCTCCTTCTCCTGCTTCTGCTTCTTCTGATTCACCCTCCATACTTCACCTTCACTTCTCCTTATTCTGCTTCTTCTGATTCACCCTCCAGACTTCAACTTCTCCTTCTCCTTCTTCTGCTTCTTCTGATTCACCCTCCAGACTTCACCTTCTCCTTCTCCTTCTTCTGCTTCTTCTGATTCACCCTCCAGACCTCACCTTCTCCTTCTCCTTCTTCTGCTTCTTCTGATTCACCCTCCAGACTTCACCTTCTCCTTCTCCTTCTTCTACTTCTTCTGATTCACCCTCCAGACTTCACCTTCTCCTTCTCTTTCTTCTGCTTCTTCTGATTCACCCTCCAGATTTCATCTTCTCCTTCTCCTTCTTCTGCTTCTTCTGATTCACCCTCCAGACTTCACCTTCTCCTTCTCCTTCTTCTGCTTCTTCTGATTCACCCTCCAGACTTCACCTTCTCCTTCTCCTTCTTCTGCTTCTTCTGATTCACCCTCCAGACTTCACCTTCTCCTTCTCCTTCTTCTACTTCTTCTGATTCACCCTCCAGACCTCACCTTCTCCTTCTCCATCTTCTACTTCTTCTGATTCACCCTCCAGATTTCATCTTCTCCTTCTCCTTCTTCTGCTTCTTCTGATTCACCCTCCAGACATCACCTTCTCCTTCTCCTTCTTCTGCTTCTTCTGATTCACCCTCCTGACTTCACCTTCTCCTTCTCCTTCTTCTACTTCTTCTGATTCACCCTCCTGACTTCACCTTCTCCTTCTCCTTCTTCTACTTCTTCTGCTTCACCCTCCAGACCTCACCTTCTCCTTCTCCTTCTTCTACTTCTTCTGATTCACCCTCCAGACTTGACCTTCTCCTTCTCCTTCTTCTACTTCTTCTGATTCACCCTCCAGACTTCAACTTCTCCTTCTCCTTCTTCTGCTTCTTCTGCTTCACCGTCCTGACATCACCTTCTCCTTCTCCTTCTTCTACTTCTTCTGCTTCATCCCCCTGACATCACCTGCTCCTTCTCCTTCTTCTGCTTCTTCTGATTCACCCTCCTAACTTCACCTTCTCCTTCTCCTTCTTCTGCTTCTTCTGATTCACCCTCCAGACTTCTCCTTCTCCTTCTCTTTCTTCTGCTTCTTCTGATTCACCCTCCAGACTTCACCTTCTCCTTCTCCTTCTTCTGATTCTTCTGATTCACCCTCCAGACTTCACCTTCTCCTTCTCCTTCTTCTGCTTCTTCTGATTCACCCTCCTGACTTCACCTTCTGCTTCTCCTTCTTCTACTTCTTCTGATTCACCCTCCTGACTTCACCTTCTCCTTCTCCTTCTTCTACTTCTTCTGCTTCACCCTCCAGACTTCACCTTCTGCTTCTCCTTCTTCTACTTCTTCTGATTCACCCTCCTGACTTCACCTTCTCCTTCTCCTTCTTCTACTTCTTCTGATTCACCCTCCAGACTTGACCTTCTCCTTCTCCTCCTTCTACTTATTCTGATTCACCCTCCAGACTTCACCTTCTCCTTCTCCTTCTTCTGCTTCTTCTGCTTCACCGTCCTGACTTCACCTTCTCCTTCTCCTTCTTCTACTTCTTCTGCTTCATCCCGCTGACATCACCTGCTCCTTCTCCTTCTTCTGCTTCTTCTGATTCACCCTCCTAACTTCACCTTCTCCTTCTCCTTCTTCTGCTTCTTCTGATTCACCCTCCTGACTTCACCTTCTCCTTCTCCTTCTTCTGCTTCTTCTGATTCACCCTCCGGACTTCACCTTCTCCTTCTCCTTCTTCTGCTTCTTCTGATTCACCCTCCAGACTTCACCTTCTCCTTCTCCTTCTTCTGATTCTTCTGATTCACCCTCCAGACTTCACCTTCTCCTTCTCCTTCTTCTGCTTCTTCTGATTCACCCTCCTGACCTCACCTTCTCCTTCTTCTTCTACTTCTTCTGATTCACCCTCCTGACTTCACCTTCTCCTTCTCCTTCTTCTACTTCTTCTGCTTCACCCTCCAGACTTCACCTTCTCCTTCTCCTTCTTCTGCTTCTTCTGATTCACCCTCCAGACTTCTCCTTCTCCTTCTCCTTCTTCTGCTTCTTCTGATTCACCCTCCAGACTTCACCTTCTCCTTCTCCTTCTTCTGCTTCTTCTGATTCACCCTCCAGACTTCACCTTCTCCTTCTTCTACTTCTTCTGATTCACCCTCCAGACTTCACCTTCTCCATTTCCTTCTTCTGCTTCTGCTGATTCACCCTCCAGACTTCACCTTCTCCTTCTCCTTCGTCTACTTCTTCTGATCGACCCTCCAGACTACACCTTCTCCTTCTCCTTCTTCTACTTCTTCTGATTCACCCTCCTGACTTCACCTTCTCCTTCTCCTTCTTCTACTTCTTCTGCTTCACCCTCCAGACTTCACCTTCTCCTTCTCCTTCTTCTACTTCTTCTGATTCACCCTCCAGACTTCATCTTCTCCTTCTCCTTCTTCTGCTTCTTCTGATTCACCCTCCAGACTTCACCTTCTCCTTCTCCTTATTCTGCTTCTTCTGATTCACCCTCCAGACTTCACCTTCTCCTTCTCCTGATTCTGCTTCTTCTGATTCACCCTCCAGACTTCACCTTCTCCTTCTCCTTCTTCTGCTTCTTCTGATTCACCCTCCTGACTTCACCTTCTCCTTCTCCTTCTTCTACTTCTTCTGATTCACCCTCCTGACTTCACCTTCTCCTTCTCCTTCTTCTACTTCTTCTACTTCACCCTCCAGACTTCACCTTCTCCTTCTCCTTCTTCTACTTCTTCTGATTCACCCTCCAGACTTCACCTTCTCCTTCTCCTTCTTCTGCTTCTTCTGATTCACCCTCCATACTTAACCTTCACTTCTCCTTATTCTGCTTCTTCCGATTCACCCTCCAGACTTCAACTTCTCCTTCTCCTTCTTCTGCTTCTTCTGATTCACCCTCCAGACTTCACCTTCTCCTTCTCCTTCTTCTGCTTCTTCTGATTCACCCTCCAGACTTCACCTTCTCCTTCTCCTTCTTCTACTTCTTCTGATTCACCCTCCAGACTTCACCTTCTCCTTCTCTTTCTTCTGCTTCTTCTGATTCACCCTCCAGATTTCATCTTCTCCTTCTCCTTCTTCTGCTTCTTCTGATTCACCCTCCAGACTTCACCTTCTCCTTCTCCTTCTTCTGCTTCTTCTGATTCACCCTCCAGACTTCACCTTCTCCTTCTCCTTCTTCTGCTTCTTCTGATTCACCCTCCAGACTTCACCTTCTCCTTCTCCTTCTTCTACTTCTTCTGATTCACCCTCCAGACCTCACCTTCTCCTTCTCCATCTTCTACTTCTTCTGATTCACCCTCCAGATTTCATCTTCTCCTTCTCCTTCTTCTGCTTCTTCTGATTCACCCTCCAGACATCACCTTCTCCTTCTCCTTCTTCTGCTTCTTCTGATTCACCCTCCTGACTTCACCTTCTCCTTCTCCTTCTTCTACTTCTTCTGATTCACCCTCCTGACTTCACCTTCTCCTTCTCCTTCTTCTACTTCTTCTGCTTCACCCTCCAGACCTCACCTTCTCCTTCTCCTTCTTCTACTTCTTCTGATTCACCCTCCAGACTTGACCTTCTCCTTCTCCTTCTTCTACTTCTTCTGATTCACCCTCCAGACTTCAACTTCTCCTTCTCCTTCTTCTGCTTCTTCTGCTTCACCGTCCTGACATCACCTTCTCCTTCTCCTTCTTCTACTTCTTCTGCTTCATCCCCCTGACATCACCTGCTCCTTCTCCTTCTTCTGCTTCTTCTGATTCACCCTCCTGACTTCACCTTCTCCTTCTCCTTCTTCTGCTTCTTCTGATTCACCCTCCTGACCTCACCTTCTCCTTCTTCTTCTACTTCTTCTGATTCACCCTCCTGACTTCACCTTCTCCTTCTCCTTCTTCTACTTCTTCTGCTTCACCCTCCAGACTTCACCTTCTCCTTCTCCTTCTTCTGCTTCTTCTGATTCACCCTCCAGACTTCTCCTTCTCCTTCTCCTTCTTCTGCTTCTTCTGATTCACCCTCCAGACTTCACCTTCTCCTTCTCCTTCTTCTGCTTCTTCTGATTCACCCTCCAGACTTCACCTTCTCCTTCTTCTACTTCTTCTGATTCACCCTCCAGACTTCACCTTCTCCTTCTCCTTCTTCTACTTCTTCTGCTTCACCCTCCAGACTTCACCTTCTCCTTCTCCTTCTTCTGCTTCTTCTGATTCACCCTCCTGACCTCACCTTCTCCTTCTTCTTCTACTTCTTCTGATTCACCCTCCTGACTTCACCTTCTCCTTCTCCTTCTTCTACTTCTTCTGCTTCACCCTCCAGACTTCACCTTCTCCTTCTCCTTCTTCTGCTTCTTCTGATTCACCCTCCAGACTTCTCCTTCTCCTTCTCCTTCTTCTGCTTCTTCTGATTCACCCTCCAGACTTCACCTTCTCCTTCTCCTTCTTCTGCTTCTTCTGATTCACCCTCCAGACTTCACCTTCTCCTTCTTCTACTTCTTCTGATTCACCCTCCAGACTTCACCTTCTCCTTCTCCTTCTTCTACTTCTTCTGCTTCACCCTCCAGACTTCACCTTCTCCTTCTTCTACTTCTTCTGATTCACCCTCCAGACTTCACCTTCTCCTTCTCCTTCTTCTACTTCTTCTGCTTCACCCTCCAGACTTCACCTTCTCCTTCTCCTTCTTCTGCTTCTTCTGATTCACCCTCCAGACTTCTCCTTCTCCTTCTTCTGCTTCTTCTGATTCACCCTCCAGACTTCACCTTCTCCTTCTCCTTCTTCTGCTTCTTCTGCTTCACCCTCCTGACTTCACCTTCTTCTTCATCTTCTTCTACTTCTTCTGCTTCACCCTCCAGACTTCACCTTCTCCTTCTCCTTCTTCTGCTTCTTCTGCTTCGCCCTCCAGACTTCACCTTCTCCTTCTCCTTCTTCTGCTTCTTCTGCTTCACCCTCCAGACTTCACCTTCTCCTTCTCCTGCTTCTGCTTCTTTTGCTTCACCCTCCTGACTTCACCTTCTTCTTCATCTTCTTCTACTTCTTCTGATTCACCCTCCAGACTTCACCTTCTCCCTCTCCTTCTTCTGCTTCTTCTGCTTCACCCTCCAGACTTCACCTTCTCCTTCTCCTTCTTCTACTTCTTCTGCTTCACCCCCTGACTTCACCTTCTCCTTCTCCTTCTTCTGCTTCTTCTGATTCACCCTCCCAACTTCACCTTCTCCTTCTCCTTCTTCTGCTTCTTCTGATTCACCCTCCTGACTTCACCTTCTCCTTCTCCTTCTTCTGCTTCTTCTGATTCACCCTCCAGACTTCACCTTCTCCTTCTCCTTCTTCTGCTTCTTCGGATTCACCCCCCAGACCTCACCTTCTCCTTCTCCTTCTTCTGCTTCTTCTGATTCACCCTCCAGACTTCATCTTCTCCTTCTCCTTCTTCTGCTTCTTCTGATTCACCCTCCAGACTTCACCTTCTCCTTCTCCTTCTTCTACTTCTTCTGATTCACCCTCCAGACTTCAGTTTCTCCTTCTCCTTCTTCTACTTCTTCTGATTCACCCTCCAGTCTTCACCTTCTCCTTCTCCTTCTTCTGCTTCTTCTGCTTCACCCTCCAGACTTCACCTTTTCCTTCTCTTTCTTCTGCTTCTTCTGATTCACCCTCCAGACTTCACCTTCTCCTTCTCCTTCTTCTGATTCTTCTGATTCACCCTCCAGACTTCACCTTCTCCTTCTCCTTCTTCTGCTTCTTCTGATTCACCCTCCTGACTTCACCTTCTCCTTCTCCTTCTTCTACTTCTTCTGATTCACCCTCCTGACTTCACCTTCTCCTTCTCCTTCTTCTACTTCTTCTGCTTCACCCTCCAGACTTCACCTTCTCCTTCTCCTTCTTCTACTTCTTCTGATTCACCCTCCAGACTTCACCTTCTCCTTCTCCTTCTTCTGCTTCTTCTGATTCACCCTCCAGACTTCACCTTCTCCTTCTCCTTATTCTGCTTCTTCTGATTCACCCTCCAGACTTCACCTTCTCCTTCTCCTTCTTCTGCTTCTTCTGATTCACCCTCCAGACTTCACCTTCTCCTTCTCCTTCTTCTACTTCTTCTGATTCACCCTCCAGACTTCACCTTCTCCTTCTCCTTCTTCTACTTCTTCCGATTCACCCTCCAGACTTCACCTTCTCCTTCTCCTTCTTCTGCTTCTTCTGATTCACCCTCCAGACTTCACCTTCTCCTTCTCCTTCTTCTGCTTCTTCTGCTTCACCCTCCTGACTTCACCTTCTCCTTCTCCTTCTTCTACTTCTTCTGATTCACCCTCCAGACTTCACCTTCTCCTTCTCCTTCTTCTGCTTCCTCTGCTTCACCCTCCAGACTTCACCTTCTCCTTCTCCTTCTTCTGCTTCTTCTGCTTCACCCTCCAGACTTCACCTTCTCCTTCTCCTTCTTCTGCTTCTTCAGCTTCACCCTCCAGACTTCACCTTCTCCTTCTCCTTCTTCTGCTGCGCCCTCCAGACTTCACCTTCTCCTTCTCCTTCTTCTGCTTCTTCTGCTTCACCCTCCAGACTTCACCTGCTCCTTCTCCTTCTTCTACTTCTTCTGCTTCACCCCCCTGACTTCACCTTCTCCTTCTCCTTCTTCTGCTTCTTCTGATTCACCCTCCTAACTTCACCTTCTCCTTCTCCTTCTTCTGCTTCTTCTGATTCACCCTCCTGACTTCACCTTCTCCTTCTCCTTCTTCTGCTTCTTCTGATTCACCCTCCAGACTTCACCTTCTCCTTCTCCTTCTTCTGCTTCTTCTGATTCACCCTCCAGACTTCACCTTCTCCTTCTCCTTCTTCTGCTTCTTCTGATTCACCCCCCAGACCTCACCTTCTCCTTCTCCTTCTTCTACTTCTTCTGATTCACCCTCCAGACTTCATCTTCTCCTTCTCCTTCTTCTGCTTCTTCTGATTCACCCTCCAGACTTCACCTTCTCCTTCTCCTTCTTCTGCTTCTTCTGATTCACCCTCCAGACTTCACCTTCTCCTTCTCCTTTTTCTACTTCTTCTGATTCACCCTCCAGACTTCAGTTTCTCCTTCCCCTTCTTCTACTTCTTCTGATTCACCCTCCAGTCTTCACCTTCTCCTTCTCCTTCTTCTGCTTCTTCTGCTTCACCCTCCAGACTTCACCTTCTCCTTCTCTTTCTTCTGCTTCTTCTGATTCACCCTCCAGACTTCACCTTCTCCTTCTCCTTCTTCTGATTCTTCTGATTCACCCTCCAGACTTCACCTTCTCCTTCTCCTTCTTCTGCTTCTTCTGATTCACCCTCCTGACTCCACCTTCTCCTTCTCCTTCTTCTACTTCTTCTGATTCACCCTCCTGACTTCACCTTCTCCTTCTCCTTCTTCTACTTCTTCTGCTTCACCCTCCAGACTTCACCTTCTCCTTCTCCTTCTTCTACTTCTTCTGATTCACCCTCCAAACTTCACCTTCTCCTTCTCCTTCTTCTGCTTCTTCTGATTCACCCTCCAGACTTCACCTTCTGCTTCTCCTTATTCTGCTTCTTCTGATTCACCCTCCAGACTTCACCTTCTCCTTCTCCTTCTTCTGCTTCTTCTGCTTCACCCTCCAGACATCACCTTCTCCTTCTCCTTCTTCTACTTCTTCTGATTCACCCTCCAGACTTCATCTTCTCCTTCTCCTTCTTCTGCTTCTTCTGCTTCACCCTCCTGACTTCACCTTCTTCTTCATCTTCTTCTACTTCTTCTGCTTCACCCTCCAGACTTCACCTTCTCCTTCTCCTTCTTCTGCTTCTTCTGCTTCACCCTCCTGACTTCACCTTCTTCTTCATCTTCTTCTACTTCTTCTGCTTCACCCTCCAGACTTCACCTTCTCCTTCTCCTTCTTCTGCTTCTTCTGCTTCGCCCTCCAGACTTCACCTTCTCCTTCTCCTTCTTCTGCTTCTTCTGCTTCACCCTCCAGACTTCACCTTCTCCTTCTCCTGCTTCTGCTTCTTTTGCTTCACCCTCCTGACTTCACCTTCTTCTTCATCTTCTTCTACTTCTTCTGATTCACCCTCCAGACTTCACCTTCTCCCTCTCCTTCTTCTGCTTCTTCTGCTTCACCCTCCAGACTTCACCTTCTCCTTCTCCTTCTTCTACTTCTTCTGCTTCACCCCCCTGACTTCACCTTCTCCTTCTCCTTCTTCTGCTTCTTCTGATTCACCCTCCTAACTTCACCTTCTCCTTCTCCTTCTTCTGCTTCTTCTGCTTCACCCTCCAGACTTCACCTTCTCCTTCTCCTGCTTCTGCTTCTTTTGCTTCACCCTCCTGACTTCACCTTCTTCTTCATCTTCTTCTACTTCTTCTGATTCACCCTCCAGACTTCACCTTCTCCCTCTCCTTCTTCTGCTTCTTCTGCTTCACCCTCCAGACTTCACCTTCTCCTTCTCCTTCTTCTACTTCTTCTGCTTCACCCCCCTGACTTCACCTTCTCCTTCTCCTTCTTCTGCTTCTTCTGATTCACCCTCCTAACTTCACCTTCTCCTTCTCCTTCTTCTGCTTCTTCTGATTCACCCTCCAGACTTCACCTTCTCCTTCTCCTTCTTCTGCTTCTTCTGATTCACCCCCCAGACCTCACCTTCTCCTTCTCCTTCTTCTACTTCTTCTGATTCACCCTCCAGACTTCATCTTCTCCTTCTCCTTCTTCTGCTTCTTCTGATTCACCCTCCAGACTTCACCTTCTCCTTCTCCTTCTTCTGCTTCTTCTGATTCACCCTCCAGACTTCACCTTCTCCTTCTCCTTCTTCTACTTCTTCTGATTCACCCTCCAGACTTCAATTTCTCCTTCTCCTTCTTCTACTTCTTCTGATTCACCCTCCAGTCTTCACCTTCTCCTTCTCCTTCTTCTGCTTCTTCTGCTTCACCCTCCAGACTTCACCTTTTCCTTCTCTTTCTTCTGCTTCTTCTGATTCACCCTCCAGACTTCACCTTCTCCTTCTCCTTCTTCTGATTCTTCTGATTCACCCTCCAGACTTCACCTTCTCCTTCTCCTTCTTCTGCTTCTTCTGATTCACCCTCCTGACTTCACCTTCTCCTTCTCCTTCTTCTACTTCTTCTGATTCACCCTCCTGACTTCACCTTCTCCTTCTCCTTCTTCTACTTCTTCTGCTTCACCCTCCAGACTTCACCTTCTCCTTCTCCTTCTTCTACTTCTTCTGATTCACCCTCCAGACTTCACCTTCTCCTTCTCCTTCTTCTGCTTCTTCTGATTCACCCTCCAGACTTCACCTTCTCCTTCTCCTTATTCTGCTTCTTCTGATTCACCCTCCAGACTTCACCTTCTCCTTCTCCTTCTTCTGCTTCTTCTGATTCACCCTCCAGACTTCACCTTCTCCTTCTCCTTCTTCTACTTCTTCTGATTCACCCTCCAGACTTCACCTTCTCCTTCTCCTTCTTCTACTTCTTCCGATTCACCCTCCAGACTTCACCTTCTCCTTCTCCTTCTTCTGCTTCTTCTGATTCACCCTCCAGACTTCACCTTCTCCTTCTCCTTCTTCTGCTTCTTCTGCTTCACCCTCCTGACTTCAACTTCTCCTTCTCCTTCTTCTACTTCTTCTGATTCACCCTCCAGACTTCACCTTCTCCTTCTCCTTCTTCTGCTTCCTCTGCTTCACCCTCCAGACTTCACCTTCTCCTTCTCCTTCTTCTGCTTCTTCTGCTTCACCCTCCAGACTTCACCTTCTCCTTCTCCTTCTTCTGCTTCTTCAGCTTCACCCTCCAGACTTCACCTTCTCCTTCTCCTTCTTCTGCTGCGCCCTCCAGACTTCACCTTCTCCTTCTCCTTCTTCTGCTTCTTCTGCTTCACCCTCCAGACTTCACCTGCTCCTTCTCCTTCTTCTACTTCTTCTGCTTCACCCCCCTGACTTCACCTTCTCCTTCTCCTTCTTCTGCTTCTTCTGATTCACCCTCCTAACTTCACCTTCTCCTTCTCCTTCTTCTGCTTCTTCTGATTCACCCTCCTGACTTCACCTTCTCCTTCTCCTTCTTCTGCTTCTTCTGATTCACCCTCCAGACTTCACCTTCTCCTTCTCCTTCTTCTGCTTTTTCTGATTCACCCTCCAGACTTCACCTTCTCCTTCTCCTTCTTCTGCTTCTTCTGATTCACCCCCCAGACCTCACCTTCTCCTTCTCCTTCTTCTACTTCTTCTGATTCTCCCTCCAGACTTCATCTTCTCCTTCTCCTTCTTCTGCTTCTTCTGATTCACCCTCCAGACTTCACCTTCTCCTTCTCCTTCTTCTGCTTCTTCTGATTCACCCTCCAGACTTCACCTTCTCCTTCTCCTTCTTCTACTTCTTCTGATTCACCCTCCAGACTTCAGTTTCTCCTTCCCCTTCTTCTACTTCTTCTGATTCACCCTCCAGTCTTCACCTTCTCCTTCTCCTTCTTCTGCTTCTTCTGCTTCACCCTCCAGACTTCACCTTCTCCTTCTCTTTCTTCTGCTTCTTCTGATTCACCCTCCAGACTTCACCTTCTCCTTCTCCTTCTTCTGATTCTTCTGATTCACCCTCCAGACTTCACCTTCTCCTTCTCCTTCTTCTGCTTCTTCTGATTCACCCTCCTGACTCCACCTTCTCCTTCTCCTTCTTCTACTTCTTCTGATTCACCCTCCTGACTTCACCTTCTCCTTCTCCTTCTTCTACTTCTTCTGCTTCACCCTCCAGACTTCACCTTCTCCTTCTCCTTCTTCTACTTCTTCTGATTCACCCTCCAAACTTCACCTTCTCCTTCTCCTTCTTCTGCTTCTTCTGATTCACCCTCCAGACTTCACCTTCTCCTTCTCCTTGTTCTGCTTCTTCTGATTCACCCTCCAGACTTCACCTTCTCCTTCTCCTTCTTCTGCTTCTTCTGCTTCACCCTCCAGACATCACCTTCTCCTTCTCCTTCTTCTACTTCTTCTGATTCACCCTCCAGACTTCATCTTCTCCTTCTCCTTCTTCTACTTCTTCTGATTCACCCTCCAGACTGCACCATCTCCTTCTCCTTCTTCTGCTTCTTCTGATTCACCCTCCAGACTTCACCTTCTCCTTCTCCTTCTTCTGCTTCTTCTGATTCTTCCCCCAGACCTCACCTTCTCCTTCTCCTTCTTCTACTTCTTCTGATTCACCCTCCAGACTTCATCTTCTCCTTCTCCTTCTTCTGCTTCTTCTGATTCACCCTCCAGACTTCACCTTCTCCTTCTCCTTCTTCTGCTTCTTCTGCTTCACCCTCCAGACTTCACCTTCTCCTTCTCCTTCTTCTGCTTCTTCTGCTTCGCCCTCCAGACTTCACCTTCTCCTTCTCCTTCTTCTGCTTCTTCTGCTTCACCCTCCAGACTTCACCTTCTCCTTCTCCTTCTTCTGCTTCTTCTGCTTCACCCTCCTGACTTCACCTTCTTCTTCATCTTCTTCTACTTCTTCTGCTTCACCCTCCAGACTTCACCTTCTCCTTCTCCTTCTTCTGCTTCTTCTGCTTCGCCCTCCAGACTTCACCAGTCCTTTTCCTTCTTCTGCTTCTTCTGCTTCACCCTCCAGACTTCACCTTCTCCTTCTCCTTCTTCTGCTTCTTTTGCTTCACCCTCCTGACTTCACCTTCTTCTTCATCTTCTTCTACTTCTTCTGATTCACCCTCCAGACTTCACCTTCTCCCTCTCCTTCTTCTGCTTCTTCTGCTTCACCCTCCTGACTTCACCTTCTCCTTCTCCTTCTTCTACTTCTTCTGATTCACCCTCCTGACTTCACCTTCTCCTTCTCCTTCTTCTACTTCTTCTGCTTCACCCTCCAGACTTCACCTTCTCCTTCTCCTTCTTCTACTTCTTCTGATTCACCCTCCAGACTTCACCTTCTCCTTCTCCTTCTTCTGCTTCTTCTGATTCACCCTCCAGACTTCACCTTCTCCTTCTCCTTATTCTGCTTCTTCTGATTCACCATCCAGACTTCACCTTCTCCTTCTCCTTCTTCTGCTTCTTCTGATTCACCCTCCAGACTTCACCATCTCCTTCTCCTTCTTCTACTTCTTCCGATTCACCCTCCAGACTTCACCTTCTCCTTCTCCTTCTTCTGCTTCTTCTGATTCACCCTCCAGACTTCACCTTCTCCTTCTCCTTCTTCTGCTTCTTCTGCTTCACCCTCCTGACTTCAACTTCTCCTTCTCCTTCTTCTACTTCTTCTGATTCACCCTCCAGACTTCACCTTCTCCTTCTCCTTCTTCTGCTTCCTCTGCTTCACCCTCCAGACTTCACCTTCTCCTTCTCCTTCTTCTGCTTCTTCTGCTTCACCCTCCAGACTTCACCTTCGCCTTCTCCTTCTTCTGCTTCTTCTGCTTCACCCTCCAGACTTCACCTTCTCCTTCTCCTTCTTCTGCTTCTTCTGCTGCGCCCTCCAGACTTCACCTTCTCCTTCTCCTTCTTCTGCTTCTTCTGCTTCACCCTCCAGACTTCACCTGCTCCTTCTCCTTCTTCTACTTCTTCTGCTTCACCCCCCTGACTTCACCTTCTCCTTCTCCTTCTTCTGCTTCTTCTGATTCACCCTCCTAACTTCACCTTCTCCTTCTCCTTCTTCTGCTTCTTCTGATTCACCCTCCTGACTTCACCTTCTCCTTCTCCTTCTTCTGCTTCTTCTGATTCACCCTCCAGACTTCACCTTCTCCTTCTCCTTCTTCTGCTTCTTCTGATTCACCCTCCAGACTTCACCTTCTCCTTCTCCTTCTTCTGCTTCTTCTGATTCACCCCCCAGACCTCACCTTCTCCTTCTCCTTCTTCTACTTCTTCTGATTCACCCTCCAGACTTCATCTTCTCCTTCTCCTTCTTCTGCTTCTTCTGATTCACCCTCCAGACTTCACCTTCTCCTTCTCCTTCTTCTGCTTCTTCTGATTCACCCTCCAGACTTCACCTTCTCCTTCTCCTTCTTCTACTTCTTCTGATTCACCCTCCAGACTTCAGTTTCTCCTTCCCCTTCTTCTACTTCTTCTGATTCACCCTCCAGTCTTCACCTTCTCCTTCTCCTTCTTCTGCTTCTTCTGCTTCACCCTCCAGACTTCACCTTCTCCTTCTCTTTCTTCTGCTTCTTCTGATTCACCCTCCAGACTTCACCTTCTCCTTCTCCTTCTTCTGATTCTTCTGATTCACCCTCCAGACTTCACCTTCTCCTTCTCCTTCTTCTGCTTCTTCTGATTCACCCTCCTGACTCCACCTTCTCCTTCTCCTTCTTCTACTTCTTCTGATTCACCCTCCTGACTTCACCTTCTCCTTCTCCTTCTTCTACTTCTTCTGCTTCACCCTCCAGACTTCACCTTCTCCTTCTCCTTCTTCTACTTCTTCTGATTCACCCTCCAAACTTCACCTTCCCCTTCTCCTTATTCTGCTTCTTCTGATTCACCCTCCAGACTTCACCTTCTCCTTCTCCTTCTTCTGCTTCTTCTGCTTCACCCTCCAGACATCACCTTCTCCTTCTCCTTCTTCTACTTCTTCTGATTCACTCTCCAGACTTCACCTTCTCCTTCTCCTTCTTCTACTTCTTCTGATTCACCCTCCAGACTGCACCATCTCCTTCTCCTTCTTCTGCTTCTTCTGATTCACCCTCCAGACTTCACCTTCTCCTTCTCCTTTTTCTGCTTCTTCTGATTCACCCTCTAGACTTCACCTTCTCCTTCTCCTTCTTCTGCTTCTTCTGATACACCCTTCAGACTTCACCTTCTCCTTCTCCTTCTTCTGCTTCTTCTGATTCACCCTCCAGACCTCACCTTCTCCTTCTCCTTCTTCTACTTCTTCTGATTCACCCTCTAGACTTCATCTTCTCCTTCTCCTTCTTCTGCTTCTTCTGATTCAACCTCCAGACTTCACCTTCTCCTTCTCCTTCTTCTGCTTCTTCTGATTCACCCTCCAGACTTCACCTTCTCCTTCTCCTTCTTCTACTTCTTCTGATTCACCCTCCATACTTCACCTTCTCCTTCTCCTTCTTCTGCTTCTTCTGATTCACCCTCCAGACTTCACCTTCTCCTTCTCCTTCTTCTGCTTCTTCTGATTCACCCTCCAGACTTCACCTTCTCCTTTTCCTTCTACTTCTACTTCTGATTCACCCTCCAGACTTCGCCTTCTCCTTCTCCTTCTTCTACTTCTTCTGATTCACCCTCCGGACTTCACCTTCTCCTTCTTCTTCTACTTCTTCTGATTCACCCTCCAGTCTTCACCTTCTCCTTCTCCTTCTTCTGCTTCTTCTGATTCACCCTCCAGACATCACCTTCTCCTTCTCCTTCTTCTACTTCTTCTGATTCACCCTCCAGACTTCAGCTTCTCCTTCTACTTCTTCTGCTTCTTCTGATTCACCCCCCAGACATCACCTTCTCCTTCTCCTTCTTCTACTTCTTCTGATTCACCCTCCAGACTTCACCTTCTCCTTCTCCTTCTTCTGCTTCTTCTGCTTCACCCTCGAGACTTCACCTTCTCCTTCTCCTTCTTCTGCTTCTTCTGATTCACCCTCCAGACTTCACCTTCTCCTTCTCCTTTTTCTGCTTCTTCTGATTCACCCTCCAGACTTCATCTTCTCATTCTCCTTCTTCTGCTTCTTCTGATTCACCCTCCAGACTTCACATTCTCCTTCTCCTTCTTCTGCTTCTTCTGATTCACCCTCCAGACTTCGCCTTTTCCTTCTCCTTCTTCTACTTCTTCTGATTCACCCTCCAGACTTCACCTTCTCCTTCTCCTTCTTCTACTTCTTCTGATTCACGCTCCAGTCTTCACCTTCTCCTTCTCCTTCTTCTGCTTCTTCTGATTCACCCTCCAGACTTCACCTTCTCCTTCTCCTTCTTCTACTTCTTCTGATTCACCCTCCAGACTTCACCTTCTCCTTCTCCTTCTGCTTCTTCTGATCCACCCTCCAGACTTCACCTTCTCCTTCTCCTTCGTCTACTTCTTCGGATTCACCCTCCAGACTACACCTTCTCCTTCTCCTTCTTCTGCTTCTTCTGCTTCACCCTCCAGACTTCACCTTCTCCTTCTCCTTCTTCTACTTCGTCTGATTCACCCTCCAGACTTCACCTTCTCCTTCTCCTTCTTCTACTTCTTCTGATTCACCATCCTGACTTCACCTTCTCCATCTCCTTCTTCTGCTTCTTCTGCTTCACCCTCCAGACTTCACCTTCTCCTTCTCCTTCTTCTGCTTCTTCTGCTTCACCCTCCAGACTTCACCTTCTCCTTCTCCTTATTCTGCTTCTTCTGCTTCACCCTCCTGACTTCACCTTCTCCTTCTCCTTCTTCTACTTCTTCTGATTCACCCTCCAGACTTCACCTTCGCCTTCTCCTTCTTCTGCTTCTTCTGCTTCACCCTCCAGACTGCACCCTCTCCTTCTCCTTCTTCTGCTTCTTCTGCTTCGCCCTCCAGACTTCACCTTCTCCTTTTCCACTTCTGCTTCTTCTGCTTCACCCTCCAGACTTCACCTTCTCCTTCTCCTTCTTCTGCTTCTTCTGCTTCACCCTCCTGACTTCACCTTCTCCTTCTCCTTCTTCTACTTCTTCTGATTCACCCTCCAGACTTCACCTCCTCCTTCTCCTTCTTCTGCTTCTTCTGCTTCACCCTCCAGACTTCTCCTTCTCCTTCTCCTTATTCAGCTTCTTCTGCTGCGCCCTCCAGACTTCACCTTCTCCTTCTCCTTCTTCTGCTTCTTCTGCTTCACCTTCCTGACTTCACCTTCTCGTTCTCCTTCTTCTACTTCTTCTGCTTCATCCCCTTAATTCACCTTCTCCTTCTCCTTCTTCTGCTTCTTCTGATTCACCCGCCTAACTTCATCTTCTCCTTCTCCTTCTTCTGCTTCTTCTGATTCAGCCTCCTGACCTCACCTTCTCCTTCTCCTTCTTCTGCTTCTTCTGATTCACCCTCCAGACTTCACCTTCTCCTTCTCCTTCGTCTGCTTCTTCTGATTCTCCCTCCAGACTTCAGCTTCTCCTTCTCCTTCTTCTGCTTCTTCTGCTTCACACTCCTGACTTCACCTTCTCCTTCTCCTTCTTCTACTTCTTCTGATTCACCCTCCAGACTTCACCTTCTCCTTCTCCTTCTTCTGCTTCTTCTGCTTCACCCTCCAGACTTCACCTTCTCCTTCTACTTCTTCTGCTTCTTCTGCTGCGCCCTCCAGACTTCACCTTCTCCTTCTCCTTCTTCTGCTTCTTCTCCTTCACCTTCCTGACTTCACCTTCTCCTTCTCCTTCTTCTACTTCTTCTGCTTCACCCCCCTGACTTCAACTTCTCCTTCTCCTTCTTCTGCTTCTTCTGATTCACCCTACTAACTTCACCTTCTCCTTCTCCTTCTTCTGCTTCTTCTGATTCAACCTCCTGACCTCAACTTCTCCTCTCCTTCTTCTGCTTCTTCTGATTCACCCTCCAGACTTCACCTTCTCCTTCTCCTTCTTCTGCTTCTTCTGATTCACCCTCCAGACTTCACCTTCTCCTTCTCCTTCTTCTGCTTATTATGATTCACCCTCCTGACCTCACCTTCTCCTTCTCCTTCTTCTACTTCTTCTGATTCACCCTCCAGACTTCATCTTCGCTTTCTCCTTCTTCTGCTTCTTCTGATTCACCCTCCAGACTTCACCTTCTCCTTCTCCTTCTTCTGCTTCTTCTGATTCACCCTCCAGACTTCACCTTCTCCTTCTCCTTCTTCTACTTCTTCTGATTCACCCTCCAGACTTCACCTTCTCCTTCTCCTTCTTCTACATCTTCTGATTCACCCTCCAGTCTTCACCTTCTCCTTCTACTTCTTCTGCTTCTTCTGCTTCACCCTCCAGACTTCACCTTCTCCTTCTCTTTCTTCTGCTTCTTCTGATTCACCCTCCAGACTTCACCTTCTCCTTCTCCTTCTTCTGATTCTTCTGATTCACCCTCCAGACTTCACCTTCTCCTTCCCCTTCTTCTGCTTCTTCTGATTCACCCTCCTGACTTCACCTTCTCCTTCTCCTTCTTCTACTTCTTCTGATTCACCCTCCTGACTTCACCTTCTCCTTCTCCTTCTTTTCCTTCTTCTGCTTCACCCTCCAGACTTCACCTTCTCCTTCTCCTTCTTCTGCTTCTTCTGATTCACCCTCCAGACTTCACCTTCTCCTTCTCCTTCGTCTGCTTCTTCTGATTCACCCTCCAGACTTCACCTTCTCCTTCTTATTCTGCTTCTTCTGATTCACCCTCCAGACTTCACCTTCTCCTTCTCCTTCTTCTGCTTCTTCTGATTCACCCTCCAGACTTCACCTTCTCCTTCTCCTTCTTCTGCTTCTTCTGATTCACCCTCCAGACTTCACCTTCTCCTTCTCCTTCTTCTACTTCATCTGATTCACCCTCCAGACTTCATCTTCTCCTTCTCCTTCTTCTACTTCTTCCGATTCAGCCTCCAGACTTCACCTTCTCCTTCTCCTTCTTCTACTTCTTCTGATTCACCCTCCAGACTTCACCTTCTCCTTCTCCTTCATCTACTTCTTCTGATTCACCCTCCAGACTTCGCCTTCTCCTTCACCTTCTTCTGCTTCTTCTGATTCACCTCCAGACTTCACCTTCTCCTTCTCCTTCTTCTGCTTTTTCTGATTCACCCTTCAGACTTCACCTTCTCCTTCTCCTTCTTCTGCTTCTTCTGATTCACCCTCCAGACCTCACCTTCTCCTTCTTATACATCTTCTGATTCACCCTCCAGACATCATCTTCTCCTTCTCCTTCTTGTGCTTCTTCTGATTCACCCTCCAGACGTCACCTTCTCCTTCTCCTTCTTCTGCTTCTTCTGATTCACCCTCCAGACTTCGCCTTCTCCTTCTTCTACTTCTTCTGATTCACCCTCCAGACTTCACCTTCTCCTTCTCCTTCTTCTACTTCTTCTGATTCACCCTCCAGTCTTCACCTTCTCCTTCTCCTTCTTCTGCTTCTTCTGATTCACCCTCCAGACTTCACCTTCTCCTTCTCCTTCTTCCGCCTCTTCTGATTCACCCTCCTGACTTCACCTTCTCCTTCTCCTTCTTCTGCTTCTTCTGATTCACGCTCCAGACTTCACCTTCTCCTTCTCCTTCTTCTACTTCTTCTGATTCACCCTCCAGACTTCACCGTCTCCTTCTACTTCTTCTGCTTCTTCTGATTCAACCTCCAGAATTCACCTTCTCCTTCTCCTTCTTCTGCTTCTTCTGATTCACCCTCCAGACTTCACCTTCTCCTTCTCCTTCTTCTACTTCTTCTGTTTCACCCTCCAGACTTCACCTTCTCCTTCTCCTGCTTCTGCTTCTTCTGATTCACCCTCCAGACTTCACCTTCTCCTTCTCCTTCGTCTACGTCTTCTGATTCACCCTCCAGACTACACCTTCTCCTTCTCCTTCTTTTACTTCTTCTGATTCACCCTCCAGACTTCACCTTCTCCTTCTCCTTCTTCTGCTTCTTCTGATTCACCCTCCAGACTTCACCTTCTCCTTCTCCTTCTTCTACTTCTTCTGATTCACACTCCAAACTTCACCTTCTCCTTCTCCTTCTTCTACTTCTTCTGATTCACCCTCCAGACTTCACCTTCTCCTTCTCCTTCTTCTACTTCTTCTGCTTCTCCCTCCAGACTTCACCTTCTCCTTCTCCTTCTTCTGCTTCTTCTGATTCACCCTCCAGACTTCACCTTCTCCTTCTCCTTCTTCTACTTCTTCTGATTCACCCTCCAGACTTCACCTTCTCCTTCTCCTTCTTCTACTTCTTCTGATTCACCCTCCAGACTTCACCTTCTCCTTCTCCTTCTTCTACTTCTTCTGATTCACCCTCCTGACTTCACCTTCTCCTTCTCCTTCTTCTGCTTCTTCTGCTTCACCCTCCAGACTTCACCTTCTCCTTCTCCTTCTTCTGCTTCTTCTGCTTCACCCTCCAGACTTCACCTTCTCCTTCTCCTTCTTCTGCTTCTTCTGCTTCACCCTCCTGACTTCACCTTCTTCTACTCCTTCTTCTACTTCTTCTGATTCACCCTGCAGACTTCACCTTCTCCTTCTCCATCATCTGATTTTTCTGCTTCACCCTCCAGAATTCACCTTCTCCTTCTCCTTCTTCTGCTTCTTCTGCTTCGCCCTCCAGACTTCACCTTCTCCTTCTCCTTCTTCTGCTTCTTCTGCTTCACCCTCCAGACTTCACCTTCTCCTTCTCCTTCTTCTGCTTCTTCTGCTTCACCCTCCTGACTTCACCTTCTCCTTCTCCTTCTTCTACTTCTTCTGATTCACCCTCCAGACTTCACCTTCTCCTTCTCCTTCTTCTGCTTCTACGGCTTCACCCTCCAGACTTCACCTTCTCCTTCTCCTTCTTCTGCTTCTTCTGCTGTGCCCTCCAGACTTGACCTTCTCCTTCTCCTTCTTCTGCTTCTTCTGCTTCACCCTCCTGACTTCACCTTCTCCTTCTCCTTCTTCTACTTCTTCTGCTTCACCCCCCTGACTTCACCTTCTCCTTCTCCTTCTTCTGCTTCTTCTGATTCACCCTCCTAACTTCACCTTCTCCTTCTCCTTCTTCTGCTTCTTCTGATTCACCCTCCTGACTTCACCTTCTCCTTCTCCTTCTTCTGCTTCTTCTGATCCACCCTCCAGACTTCACCTTCTGCTTCTCCTTCTTCTGCTTCTTCTGATTCACCCTCCAGACCTCAACTTCTCCTTCTCCTTCTTCTACTTCTTCTGATTCACCCTCCAGACTTCATCTTCTCCTTCTCCTTCTTCTGCTTCTTCTGATTCACCCTCCAGACTTCACCTTCTCCTTCTCCTTCTTCTGCTTCTTCTGATTCACCCTCCAGACTTCACCTTCTCCTTCTCCTTCTTCTACTTCTTCTGATTCACCCTCCAGACTTCACCTTCTTCTTCTCCTTCTTCTCCGTCTTCTGATTCACCCTCCAGTCTTCACCTTCTCCTTCTCCTTCTTCTGCTTCTTCTGCTTCACCCTCCAGACTTCACCTTCTCCTTCTCTTTCTTCTGCTTCTTCTGATTCACCCTCCAGACTTCACCTTCTCCTTCTCCTTCTTCTGATTCTTCTGGTTCACCCTCCAGACTTCACCTTCTCCTTCTCCTTCTTCTGCTTCTTCTGATTCACCCTAGTGACTTCACCTTCTCCTTCTCCTTCTTCTACTTCTTCTGATTCACCCTCCTGACTTCACCTTCTCCTTCTCCTTCTTCTACTTCTTCTGCTTTACCCTCCAGACTTCACCTTCTCCTTCTCCTTCTTCTACTTCTTCTGATTCACCCTCCAGACTTCACCTTCTCCTTCTCCTTCTTCTGCTTCTTCTGATTCACCCTCCAGACTTCACCTTCTCCTTCTCCTTATTCTGCTTCTTCTGATTCACCCTCCAGACTTCACCTTCTCCTTCTCCTTCTTCTGCTTCTTCTGATTCACCATCCAGACTTCACCTTCTCCTTCTCCTTCTTCTGCTTCTTCTGATTCACCCTCCAGACTTCACCTTCTCCTTCTCCTTCTTCTACTTCTTCTGATTCACCCTCCAGACTTCATCTTCTCCTTCTCCTTCTTCTGCTTCTTCTGATTCACCCTCCAGACTTCACCTTCTCCTTCTCCTTCTTCTGCTTCTTCTGATTCACCCTCCAGACTTCACCTTCTCCTTCTCCTTCTTCCACTTCTTCTGATTCACCCTCCAGACTTCACCTTCTCCTTCTCCTTCTTCTACTTCTTCTGATTCACCCTCCGGAATTCACCTTGTCCTTCTCCTTCTTCTGCTTCTTCTGATTCACCCTCCAGACTTCACCTTCTCCTTCTCCTTCTTCTGCTTCTTCTGATTCACCCTCCAGACTTCACCTTCTCCTTCTCCTTTTTCTGCTTCTTCTGATTCACCCTTCAGACTTCACCTTCTCCTTCTCCTTCTTCTGCTTCTTCTGATTCACCCTCCAGATCTCACCTTCTCCTTCTCCTTCTTCTACTTCTTCTGATTCACCCTCCAGACTTCATCTTCTCCTTCTCCTTCTTCTGCTTCTTCTGATTCACCCTCCAGATTTCACCTTCTCCTTCTCCTTCTTCTGCTTCTTCTGATTCACACTCCAGACTTCGCCTTCTCCTTCTCCTTCTTCTACTTCTTCTGATTCACCCTTCAGACTTCACCTTCTCCTTCTCCTTCTTCTACTTCTTCTGATTCACCCTCCAGTCTTCACCTTCTCCTTCGCCTTCTTCTGCTTCTTCTGATTCACCCTCCAGATTTCACCTTCTCCTTCTCCTTCTTCTGCTTCTTCTGATTCACCCTCCTGACTTCACCTTCTCCTTCTCCTTCTTCTGCTTCTTCTGATTCACCCTCCAGACTTCACTTTCTCCTTCTCCTTCTTCTACTTCTTCTGATTCACCCTCCAGACTTCACCTTCTCCTTCTACTTCTTCTGCTTCTTCTGATTCAACCTCCAGACTTCACCTTCTCCTTCTCCTTCTTCTGCTTCTTCTGATTCACCCTCCATACTTCACCTTCTCCTTCTCCTTCTTCTGCTTCTTCCGATTCACCCTCCAGACTTCACCTTCTCCTTCTCCTTCTTCTGCTTCTTCTGATTCACCCTCCAGACTTCACCTTCTCCTTCTGCTTCTTCTACTTCTTCTGAATCACCCTCCAGACTTCACCTTCTCCTTCTCCTTCTTCTGCTTCTTCTGATTCACCCTCCAGACTTCACCTTCTCCTTCTCCTTCGTCTACTTCTCCTGATTCACCCTCCAAACTACACCTTCTACTTCTCCTTCTTCTACTTCTTCTGATTCACCCTCCAGATTTCACCTTCTCCTTCTCCTTCTTCTGCTTCTTCTGATTCACCCTCCAGACTTCACCTTCTCCTTCTCCTTCTTCTACTTCTTCTGATTCACCCTCCAGACTTTACCTTCTCCTTCTCCTTCTTCTACTTCTTCTGATTCACCCTCCAGACTTCACCTTCTCCTTCTCCTTCTTCTACTTCTTCTGCTTCTCCCTCCAGACTTCACCTTCTCCTTCTCCTTCTTCTACCTCTTCTGATTCACCCTCCAGACTTCACCTTCTCCTTCTCCTTCTTCTACTTCTTCTGATTCACCCTCCTGACTTCACCTTCTCCTTCTCCTTCTTCTGCTTCTTCTGCTTCACCCTCCAGACTTCACCTTCTCCTTCTCCTTCTTCTGCTTCTTCTGCTTCACCCTCCAGACTTCACCTTCTCCTTCTCCTTCTTCTGCTTCTTCTGCTTCACCCTCCTGACTTCACCTTCTTCTACTCCTTCTTCTACTTCTTCTGATTCACCCTGCAGACTTCACCTTCTCCTTCTCCATCATCTGATTTTTCTGCTTCACCCTCCAGAATTCACCTTCTCCTTCTCCTTCTTCTGCTTCTTCTGCTTCGCCCTCCAGACTTCACCTTCTCCTTCTCCTTCTTCTGCTTCTTCTGCTTCACCCTCCAGACTTCACCTTCTCCTTCTCCTTCTTCTGCTTCTTCTGCTTCACCCTCCTGACTTCACCTTCTCCTTCTCCTTCTTCTACTTCTTCTGATTCACCCTCCAGACTTCACCTTCTCCTTCTCCTTCTTCTGCTTCTACGGCTTCACCCTCCAGACTTCACCTTCTCCTTTTCCTTCTTCTGCTTCTTCTGCTGTGCCCTCCAGACTTGACCTTCTCCTTCTCCTTCTTCTGCTTCTTCTGCTTCACCCTCCTGACTTCACCTTCTCCTTCTCCTTCTTCTACTTCTTCTGCTTCACCCCCCTGACTTCACCTTCTCCTTCTCCTTCTTCTGCTTCTTCTGATTCACCCTCCTAACTTCACCTTCTCCTTCTCCTTCTTCTGCTTCTTCTGATTCACCCTCCTGACTTCACCTTCTCCTTCTCCTTCTTCTGCTTCTTCTGATCCACCCTCCAGACTTCACCTTCTGCTTCTCCTTCTTCTGCTTCTTCTGATTCACCCTCCAGACCTCACATTCTCCTTCTCCTTCTTCTACTTCTTCTGATTCACCCTCCAGACTTCATCTTCTCCTTCTCCTTCTTCTGCTTCTTCTGATTCACCCTCCAGACTTCACCTTCTCCTTCTCCTTCTTCTGCTTCTTCTGATTCACCCTCCAGACTTCACCTTCTCCTTCTCCTTCTTCTACTTCTTCTGATTCACCCTCCAGACTTCACCTTCTTCTTCTCCTTCTTCTCCGTCTTCTGATTCACCCTCCAGTCTTCACCTTCTCCTTCTCCTTCTTCTGCTTCTTCTGCTTCACCCTCCAGACTTCACCTTCTCCTTCTCTTTCTTCTGCTTCTTCTGATTCACCCTCCAGACTTCACCTTCTCCTTCTCCTTCTTCTGATTCTTCTGGTTCACCCTCCAGACTTCACCTTCTCCTTCTCCTTCTTCTGCTTCTTCTGATTCACCCTAGTGACTTCACCTTCTCCTTCTCCTTCTTCTACTTCTTCTGATTCACCCTCCTGACTTCACCTTCTCCTTCTCCTTCTTCTACTTCTTCTGCTTTACCCTCCAGACTTCACCTTCTCCTTCTCCTTCTTCTACTTCTTCTGATTCACCCTCCAGACTTCACCTTCTCCTTCTCCTTCTTCTGCTTCTTCTGATTCACCCTCCAGACTTCACCTTCTCCTTCTCCTTATTCTGCTTCTTCTGATTCACCCTCCAGACTTCACCTTCTCCTTCTCCTTCTTCTGCTTCTTCTGATTCACCATCCAGACTTCACCTTCTCCTTCTCCTTCTTCTGCTTCTTCTGATTCACCCTCCAGACTTCACCTTCTCCTTCTCCTTCTTCTACTTCTTCTGATTCACCCTCCAGACTTCATCTTCTCCTTCTCCTTCTTCTGCTTCTTCTGATTCACCCTCCAGACTTCACCTTCTCCTTCTCCTTCTTCTGCTTCTTCTGATTCACCCTCCAGACTTCACCTTCTCCTTCTCCTTCTTCCACTTCTTCTGATTCACCCTCCAGACTTCACCTTCTCCTTCTCCTTCTTCTACTTCTTCTGATTCACCCTCCGGACTTCACCTTCTCCTTCTCCTTCTTCTGCTTCTTCTGATTCACCCTCCAGACTTCACCTTCTCCTTCTCCTTCTTCTGCTTCTTCTGATTCACCCTCCAGACTTCACCTTCTCCTTCTCCTTTTTCTGCTTCTTCTGATTCACCCTTCAGACTTCACCTTCTCCTTCTCCTTCTTCTGCTTCTTCTGATTCACCCTCCAGATCTCACCTTCTCCTTCTCCTTCTTCTACTTCTTCTGATTCACCCTCCAGACTTCATCTTCTCCTTCTCCTTCTTCTGCTTCTTCTGATTCACCCTCCAGATTTCACCTTCTCCTTCTCCTTCTTCTGCTTCTTCTGATTCACACTCCAGACTTCGCCTTCTCCTTCTCCTTCTTCTACTTCTTCTGATTCACCCTTCAGACTTCACCTTCTCCTTCTCCTTCTTCTACTTCTTCTGATTCACCCTCCAGTCTTCACCTTCTCCTTCGCCTTCTTCTGCTTCTTCTGATTCACCCTCCAGATTTCACCTTCTCCTTCTCCTTCTTCTGCTTCTTCTGATTCACCCTCCTGACTTCACCTTCTCCTTCTCCTTCTTCTGCTTCTTCTGATTCACCCTCCAGACTTCACTTTCTCCTTCTCCTTCTTCTACTTCTTCTGATTCACCCTCCAGACTTCACCTTCTCCTTCTACTTCTTCTGCTTCTTCTGATTCAACCTCCAGACTTCACCTTCTCCTTCTCCTTCTTCTGCTTCTTCTGATTCACCCTCCATACTTCACCTTCTCCTTCTCCTTCTTCTGCTTCTTCCGATTCACCCTCCAGACTTCACCTTCTCCTTCTCCTTCTTCTGCTTCTTCTGATTCACCCTCCAGACTTCACCTTCTCCTTCTGCTTATTCTACTTCTTCTGAATCACCCTCCAGACTTCACCTTCTCCTTCTCCTTCTTCTGCTTCTTCTGATTCACCCTCCAGACTTCACCTTCTCCTTCTCCTTCGTCTACTTCTCCTGATTCACCCTCCAAACTACACCTTCTACTTCTCCTTCTTCTACTTCTTCTGATTCACCCTCCAGATTTCACCTTCTCCTTCTCCTTCTTCTGCTTCTTCTGATTCACCCTCCAGACTTCACCTTCTCCTTCTCCTTCTTCTACTTCTTCTGATTCACCCTCCAGACTTTACCTTCTCCTTCTCCTTCTTCTACTTCTTCTGATTCACCCTCCAGACTTCACCTTCTCCTTCTCCTTCTTCTACTTCTTCTGCTTCTCCCTCCAGACTTCACCTTCTCCTTCTCCTTCTTCTGCTTCTTCTGATTCACACTCCAGACTTCACCTTCTCCTTCTCCTTCTTCTACTTCTTCTGATTCACCCTCCAGACTTCACCTTCTCCTTCTCCTTCTTCTACTTCTTCTGATTCACCCTCCAGACTTCACCTTCTCCTTCTCCTTCTTCTACTTCTTCTGATTCACCCTCCAGACTTCACCTTCTCCTTCTCCTTCTTCTGCTTCTTCTGCTTCACCCTCCAGACTTCACCTTCACCTTCTCCTTCTTCTGCTTCTTCTGCTTCGCCCTCCAGACTTCACCTTCTCCTTCTCCTTCTTCTGTTTCTTCTGCTTCACCCTCCAGACTTCACCTTCTCCTTCTCCTTCTTCTGCTTCTTCTGCTTCACCCTCCTGACTTCACCATCTCCTTCTCCTTCTTCTACTTCTTCTGCTTCACCCCCCTGACTTCACCTTCTCCTTCTCCTTCTTCTGCTTCTTCTGATTCACCCTCCTAACTTCACCTTCTCCTTCTCCTTCTTCTGCTTCTTCTGATTCACCCTCCTGACTTCACCTTCTCCTTCTCCTTCTTCTGCTTCTTCTGATTCACCCTCCAGACTTCACCTTCTCCTTCTCCTTCTTCTGCTTCTTCTGATTCACCCTCCAGACTTCATCTTCTCCTTCTCCTTCTTCTGCTTCTTCTGATTCACCCTCCAGACCTCACCTTCTCCTTCTCCTTCTTCTACTTCTTCTGATTCACCCTCCTGACTTCACCTTCTCCTTCTCCTTCATCTACTTCTTCTGCTTCACCCTCCAGACTTCACCTTCTCCTTCTCCTTCTTCTACTTCTTCTGATTCACCCTCCAGACTTCACCTTCTCCTTCTCCTTCTTCTACTTCTTCTGATTCACCCTCCAGACTTCACCTTCTCCTTCTCCTTCTTCTACTTCTTCTGATTCACCCTCCAGACTTCACCTTCTCCTTCTCCCTCTTCTGCTTCTTCTGATTCACCCTCCAGACTTCACCTTCTCCTTCTCCTTATTCTGCTTCTTCTGATTCACCCTCCAGACTTCACCTTCTCCTTCTCCTTCTTCTGCTTCTTCTGATTCACCCTCCAGACTTCACCTTCTCCTTCTCCTTCTTCTGCTTTTCTGATTCACCCTCCAGACTTCACCTTCTCCTTCTCCTTCTTCTACTTCTTCTGATTCACCCTCCAGACTTCACCTTCTCCTTCTCCTTCTTCTGCTTCTTCTGATTCACCCTCCAGACTTCACCTTCTCCTTCTCCTTCGTCTACTTCTTCTGATTCACCCTCCAGACTACACCTTCTCCTTCTCCTTCTTCTACTTCTTCTGATTCACCCTCCAGACTTCACCTTCTCCTTCTCCTTCTTCTCTTTCTTCTGATTCACCCTCCAGACTTCATCTTCTCCTTCTCCTTCTTCTACTTCTTCTGATTCACCCTCCAGACTTCACCTTCTCCTTCTCCTTCTTCTACTTCTTCTGATTCACCCTCCAGACTTCATCTTCTCCTTCTCCTTCTTCTGCTTCTTCTGATTCACCCTCCAGACTTCACCTTCTCCTTCTCCTTCTTCTGCTTCTTCTGATTCACCCTCCAGACTTCAACTTCTCCTTCTCCTTCTTCTACTTCTTCTGATTCACCCTCCAGACTTCACCTTCTCCTTCTCCTTCTTCTACTTCTTCTGATTCACCCTCCAGTCTTCACCTTCTCCTTCTCCTTCTTCTGTTTCTTCTGCTTCACCCTCCAGACTTCACCTTCTCCTTCTCCTTCTTCTGCTTCTTCTGCTTCACACTCCAGACTTCACCTTCTCCTTCTCCTTCTTCTGCTTCTTCTGCTGCGCCCTCCAGGCTTCACCTTCTCCTTCTCCTTCTTCTGCTTCTTCTGCTTCACCGTCCTGACTTCACCTTCTCCTTCTGCTTCTTCTACTTCTTCTGCTACACCCCCCTGACTTCACCTACTCCTTCTCCTTCTTCTGCTTCTTCTGATTCACCCTCCTAAATTCACCTTCTCCTTCTCCTTCTTCTGCTTCTTCTGATTCACCCTCCTGACTTCTCCTTCTCCTTCTCCTTCTTCTGCTTCTTCTGATTCACCCTCCAGACTTCACCTTCTCCTTCTCCTTCTTCTGCTTCTTCTGATTCACCCTCCAGACTTCACCTTCTCCTTCTCCTTCTTCTGCTTCTTCTGCTTCACCCTCCAGACTTCACCTTCTCCTTCTCCTTCTTCTGCTTCTTCTGCTTCACCCTCCTGACTTCACCTTCTCCTTCTCCTTCTTCTACTTCTTCTTATTCACCCTCCAGACTTCACCTACTCCTTCTCCTTCTTCTGCTTCTTCTGCTTCACCCTCCAGACTTCACCTTCTCCTTCTCCTTCTTCTGCTTCTTCTGCTTCGCCCTCCAGACTTCACCTTCTCCTTCTCCTTCTTCTGCTTCTTCTGCTACACCCCCCTGACTTCACCTACTCCTTCTCCTTCTTCTGCTTCTTCTGATTCACCCTCCTAAATTCACCTTCTCCTTCTCCTTCTTCTGCTTCGTCTGATTCACCCTCCTGACTTCTCCTTCTCCTTCTCCTTCTTCTGCTTCTTCTGATTCACCCTCCAGACTTCACCTTCTCCTTCTCCTTCTTCTGCTTCTTCTGATTCACCCTCCAGACTTCACCTTCTCCTTCTCCTTCTTCTACTTCTTCTGATCCACCCTCCTGACTTCACCTTCTCCTTCTCCTTCTTCTGCTTCTTCTGCTTCACCCTCCAGACTTCACCTTCTCCTTCTCCTTCTTCTGCTTCTTCTGCTTCACCCACCAGACTTCACCTTCTCCTTCTCCTTCTTCTGCTTCTTCTGCTTCACCCTCCTGACTTCACCTTATCCTTCTCCTTCTTCTACTTCTTCTGATTCACCCTCCAGACTTCACCTACTCCTTCAACTTCTTCTGCTTCTTCTGCTTCACCCTCCACACTTCACCTTCTCCTTCTCCTTCTTCTGCTTCTTTTGCTTCGCCCTCCAGACTTCACCTTCTCCTTCTCCTTCTTCTGCTTCTTCTGCTTCACTCTCCTGACTTCACCTTCTCCTTCTCCTTCTTCTACTTCTTCTGATTCACCCTCCAGACTTCACCCTCTCCTTCTCCTTCTTCTGCTTCTTCTGCTTCACCCTCCAGACTTCACCTTCTCCTTCTCCTTCTTCTTCTTCTTCTGCTTCACCGTCCTGACTTCACCTTCTCCTTCTCCTTCTTCTACTTCTTCTGCTTCACCCCCCTGACTTCACCTGCTCCTTCTCCTTCTTCTGCTTCTTCTGATTCACCCTCCTAACTTCACCTTCTCCTTCTCCTTCTTCTGCTTCTTCTGATTCACCCTCCAGACTTCACCTTCTCCTTCTCCTTCTTCTACTTCGTCTGATTCACCCTCCAGACTTCACCTTCTCCTTCTCCTTCTTCTGCTTCTTCTGATTCACCCTCCAGTCTTCACCTACTCCTTCTCCTTCTTCTGTTTCTTCTGCTTCACCCTCCAGACTTCACCTTCTCCTTCTCTTTCTTCTGCTTCTTCTGATTCACCCTCCAGACTTCATCTTCTCCTTCTCCTTCTTCTGATTCTTCTGATTCACCCTCCAGACTTCACCTTCTCCTTCTCCTTCTTCTGCTTCTTCTGATTCACCCTCCTGACTTCACCTTCTCCTTCTCCTTCTTCTACTTCTTCTGCTTCACCCTCCAGACTTCACCTTCTCCTTCTCCTTCTTCTACTTCTTCTGATTCACCCTCCAGACTTCACCTTCTCCTTCTCCTTCTTCTGCTTCTTCTGATTCACCCTCCAGACTTCACCTTTTACTTCTCCTTATTCTGCTTCTTCTGATTCACCCTCCAGACTTCACCTTCTCCTTCTCCTTCTTCTGCTTCTTCTGATTCACCCTCCAGACTTCACCTTCTCCTTCTCCTTCTTCTACTTCTTCTGATTCACCCTCCAGACTTCATCTTCTCCTTCTCCTTCTTCTGCTTCTTCTGATTCACCCTCCAGACTTCACCTTCTCCTTCTCCTTCTTCTGCTTCTTCTGATTCACCCTCCAGACTTCAACTTCTCCTTCTCCTTCTTCTACTTCTTCTGATTCACCCTCCAGACTTAACTTCTCCTTCTCCTTCTTCTACTTCTTCTGATTCACCCTCCAGTCTTCACCTTCTCCTTCTCCTTCTTCTGTTTCTTCTGCTTCACCCTCCAGACTTCACCTTCTCCTTCTCCTTCTTCTGCTTCTTCTGCTTCACACTCCAGACTTCACCTTCTCCTTCTCCTTCTTCTGCTGCGCCCTCCAGGCTTCACCTTCTCCTTCTCCTTCTTCTGCTTCTTCTGCTTCACCGTCCTGACTTCACCTTCTCCTTCTCCTTCTTCTACTTCTTCTGCTACACCCCCCTGACTTCACCTACTCCTTCTCCTTCTTCTGCTTCTTCTGATTCACCCTCCTAAATTCACCTTCTCCTTCTCCTTCTTCTGCTTCGTCTGATTCACCCTCCTGACTTCTCCTTCTCCTTCTCCTTCTTCTGCTTCTTCTGATTCACCCTCCAGACTTCACCTTCTCCTTCTCCTTCTTCTGCTTCTTCTGATTCACCCTCCAGACTTCACCTTCTCCTTCTCCTTCTTCTGCTTCTTCTGCTTCACCCTCCAGACTTCACCTTCTCCTTCTCCTTCTTCTGCTTCTTCTGCTTCACCCTCCTGTCTTCACCTTCTCCTTCTCCTTCTTCTACTTCTTCTTATTCACCCTCCAGACTTCACCTACTCCTTCTCCTTCTTCTGCTTCTTCTGCTTCACCCTCCAGACTTCACCTTCTCCTTCTCCTTCTTCTGCTTCTTCTGCTTCGCCCTCCAGACTTCACCTTCTCCTTCTCCTTCTTCTGCTTCTTCTGCTTCACTCTCCTGACTTCACCTTCTCCTTCTCCTTCTTCTACTTCTTCTGATTCACCCTCCAGACTTCACCCTCTCCTTCTCCTTCTTCTGCTTCTTCTGCTTCACCCTCCAGACTTCACCTTCTCTTTCTCCTTCTTCTGCTTCTTCTGCTGCGCCCTCCAGACTTCACCTTCTCCTTCTCCTTCTTCTGCTTCTTCTGATTCACCCTCCAGACTTCACCTTCTCCTTCTCCTTCTTCTACTTCTTCTGATCCACCCTCCTGACTTCACCTTCTCCTTCTCCTTCTTCTGCTTCTTCTGCTTCACCCTCCAGACTTCACCTTCTCCTTCTCCTTCTTCTGCTTCTTCTGCTTCACCCACCAGACTTCACCTTCTCCTTCTCCTTCTTCTGCTTCTTCTGCTTCACCCTCCTGACTTCACCTTATCCTTCTCCTTCTTCTACTTCTTCTGATTCACCCTCCAGACTTCACCTACTCCTTCAACTTCTTCTGCTTCTTCTGCTTCACCCTCCAGACTTCACCTTCTCCTTCTCCTTCTTCTGCTTCTTTTGCTTCGCCCTCCAGACTTCACCTTCTCCTTCTCCTTCTTCTGCTTCTTCTGCTTCACTCTCCTGACTTCACCTTCTCCTTCTCCTTCTTCTACTTCTTCTGATTCACCCTCCAGACTTCACCCTCTCCTTCTCCTTCTTCTGCTTCTTCTGCTTCACCCTCCAGACTTCACCTTCTCCTTCTCCTTCTTCTGCTTCTTCTGCTTCACCGTCCTGACTTCACCTTCTCCTTCTCCTTCTTCTACTTCTTCTGCTTCACCCCCCTGACTTCACCTGCTCCTTCTCCTTCTTCTGCTTCTTCTGATTCACCCTCCCAACTTCACCTTCTCCTTCTCCTTCTTCTGCTTCTTCTGATTCACCCTCCAGACTTCACCTTCTCCTTCTCCTTCTTCTACTTCGTCTGATTCACCCTCCAGACTTCACCTTCTCCTTCTCCTTCTTCTACTTCTTCTGATTCACCCTCCAGTCTTCACCTACTCCTTCTCCTTCTTCTGTTTCTTCTGCTTCACCCTCCAGACTTCACCTTCTCCTTCTCTTTCTTCTGCTTCTTCTGATTCACCCTCCAGACTTCATCTTCCCCTTCTCCTTCTTCTGATTCTTCTGATTCACCCTCCAGACTTCACCTTCTCCTTCTCCTTCTTCTGCTTCTTCTGATTCACCCTCCTGACTTCACCTTCTCCTTCTCCTTCTTCTACTTCTTCTGCTTCACCCTCCAGACTTCACCTTCTCCTTCTCCTTCTTCTACTTCTTCTGATTCACCCTCCAGACTTCACCTTCTCCTTCTCCTTCTTCTGCTTCTTCTGATTCACCCTCCAGACTTCACCTTTTACTTCTCCTTATTCTGCTTCTTCTGATTCACCCTCCAGACTTCACCTTCTCCTTCTCCTTCTTCTGCTTCTTCTGATTCACCCTCCAGACTTCACCTTTTCCTTCTCCTTCTTCTGCTTCTTCTGATTCACCCTCCAGACTTCACCTTCTCCTTCTCCTTCTTCTGCTTCTTCTGATTCACCCTCCAGACTTCACCTTCTCCTTCTCCTTCTTCTACTTCTTCTGATTCACCCTCCAGACTTCACCTTCTCCTTCTCTTTCTTCTGCTTCTTCTGATTCACCCTCCAGACTTCACCTTCTCCTTCTCCTTCTTCTACTTCTTCTGATTCACCCTCCAGACTTCACCTTCTCCTTCTCCTTCTTCTGCTTCTTCTGATTCACCCTCCAGACTTCACCTTCTCCTTCTCCTTCGTCTACTTCTTCTGATTCACCCTCCAGACTACACCTTCTCCTTCTCCTTCTTCTACTTCTTCTCATTCACCCTCCAGACTTCACCTTCTCCTTCTCCTTCTTCTCTTTCTTCTGATTCACCCTCCAGACTTCATCTTCTCCTTCTCCTTCTTCTACTTGTTCTGATTCACCCTCCAGACTTCACCTTCTCCTTCTCCTTCTTCTACTTCTTCTGATTCACCCTCCAGACTTCATCTTCTCCTTCTCCTTCTTCTGCTTCTTCTGATTCACCCTCCAGACTTCACCTTCTCCTTCTCCTTCTTCTGCTTCTTCTGATTCACCCTCCAGACTTCAACTTCTCCTTCTCCTTCTTCTACTTCTTCTGATTCACGCTCCAGACTTCACCTTCTCCTTCTCCTTCTTCTACTTCTTCTGATTCACCCTCCAGTCTTCACCTTCTCCTTCTCCTTCTTCTGTTTCTTCTGCTTCACCCTCCAGACTTCACCTTCTCCTTCTCCTTCTTCTGCTTCTTCTGCTTCACACTCCAGACTTCACCTTCTCCTTCTCCTTCTTCTGCTTCTTCTGCTGCGCCCTCCAGGCTTCACCTTCTCCTTCTCCTTCTTCTGCTTCTTCTGCTTCACCGTCCTGACTTCACCTTCTCCTTCTCCTTCTTCTACTTCTTCTGCTACACCCCCCTGACTTCACCTGCTCCTTCTCCTTCTTCTGCTTCTTCTGATTCACCCTCCTAAATTCACCTTCTCCTTCTCCTTCTTCTGCTTCTTCTGATTCACCCTCCTGACTTCACCTTCTCCATCTCCTTCTTCTGCTTCTTCTGATTCACCCTCCAGACTTCACCTTCTCCTTCTCCTTCTTCTGCTTCTTCTGATTCACCCTCCAGACTTCACCTTCTCCTTCTCCTTCTTCTGCTTCTTCTGCTTCACCCTCCAGACTTCACCTTCTCCTTCTCCTTCTTCTGCTTCTTCTGCTTCACCCTCCTGACTTCACCTTCTCCTTCTCCTTCTTCTACTTCTTCTGATTCACCCTCCAGACTTCACCTACTCCTTCTCCTTCTTCTGCTTCTTCTGCTTCAACCTCCAGACTTCACCTTCTCCTTCTCCTTCTTCTGCTTCTTCTGCTTCGCCCTCCAGACTTCACCTTCTCCTTCTCCTTCTTCTGCTTCTTCTGCTTCACTCTCCTGACTTCACCTTCTCCTTCTCCTTCTTCTACTTCTTCTGATTCACCCTCCAGACTTCACCCTCTCCTTCTCCTTCTTCTGCTTCTTCTGCTTCACCCTCCAGACTTCACCTTCTCTTTCTCCTTCTTCTGCTTCTTCTGCTGCGCCCTCCAGACTTCACCTTCTCCTTCTCCTTCTTCTGCTTCTTCTGATTCACCCTCCAGACTTCAACTTCTCCTTCTCCTTCTTCTACTTCTTCTGATCCACCCTCCTGACTTCACCTTCTCCTTCTCCTTCTTCTGCTTCTTCTGCTTCACCCTCCAGACTTCACCTTCTCCTTCTCCTTCTTCTGCTTCTTCTGCTTCACCCACCAGACTTCACCTTCTCCTTCTCCTTCTTCTGCTTCTTCTGCTTCACCCTCCTGACTTCACCTACTCCTTCTCCTTCTTCTGCTTCTTCTGCTTCACCCTCCAGACTTCACCTACTCCTTCTACTTCTTCTGCTTCTTCTGCTTCGCCCTCCAGACTTCACCTTCTCCTTCTCCTTCTTCTGCTTCTTCTGCTTCACTCTCCTGACTTCACCTTCTCCTTCTCCTTCTTCTACTTCTTCTGATTCACCCTCCAGACTTCACCCTCTCCTTCTCCTTCTTCTGCTTCTTCTGATTCACCCTCCAGACTTCACCTTCTCCTTCTCCTTCTTCTACTTCTTCTGATCCACCCTCCTGACTTCACCTTCTCCTTCTCCTTCTTCTGCTTCTTCTGCTTCACCCTCCAGACTTCACCTTCTCCTTCTCCTTCTTCTGCTTCTTCTGCTTCACCCACCAGACTTCACCTTCTCCTTCTCCTTCTTCTGCTTCTTCTGCTTCACCCTCCTGACTTCACCTTCTCCTTCTCCTTCTTCTACTTCTTCTGATTCACCCTCCAGACTTCACCGACTCCTTCTCCTTCTTCTGCTTCTTCTGCTTCACCCTCCAGACTTCACCTTCTCCTTCTCCTTCTTCTGCTTCTTCTGCTTCGCCCTCCAGACTTCACCTTCTCCTTCTCCTTCTTCTGCTTCTTCTGCTTCACTCTCCTGACTTCACCTTCTCCTTCGCCTTCTTCTACTTCTTCTGATTCACCCTCCAGACTTCACCCTCTCCTTCTCCTTCTTCTGCTTCTTCTGCTTCACCCTCCAGACTTCACCTTCTCCTTCTCCTTCTTCTGCTTCTTCTGCTTCACCGTCCTGACTTCACCTTCTCCTTCTCCTTCTTCTACTTCTTCTGCTTCACCCCCCTGACTTCACCTGCTCCTTCTCCTTCTTCTGCTTCTTCTGATTCACCCTCCTAACTTCACCTTCTCCTTCTCCTTCTACTGCTTCTTCTGATTCACCCTCCAGACTTCACCTTCTCCTTCTCCTTCTTCTACTTCGTCTGATTCACCCTCCAGACTTCACCTTCTCCTTCTCCTTCTTCTACTTCTTCTGATTCACCCTCCAGTCTTCACCTACTCCTTCTCCTTCTTCTGTTTCTTCTGCTTCACCCTCCAGACTTCACCTTCTCCTTCTCTTTCTTCTGCTTCTTCTGATTCACCCTCCAGACTTCATCTTCTCCTTCTCCTTCTTCTGATTCTTCTGATTCACCCTCCAGACTTCACCTTCTCCTTCTCCTTCTTCTGCTTCTTCTGATTCACCCTCCTGACTTCACCTTCTCCTTCTCCTTCTTCTACTTCTTCTGCTTCACCCTCCAGACTTCACCTTCTCCTTCTCCTTCTTCTACTTCTTCTGATTCACCCTCCAGACTTCACCCTCTCCTTCTCCTTCTTCTGCTTCTTCTGCTTCACCCTCCAGACTTCACCTTCTCTTTCTCCTTCTTCTGCTTCTTCTGCTGCGCTCTCCAGACTTCACCTCCTCCTTCTCCTTCTTCTGCTTCTTCTGATTCACCCTCCAGACTTCACCTTCTCCTTCTCCTTCTTCTACTTCTTCTGATCCACCCTCCTGACTTCACCTTCTCCTTCTCCTTCTTCTGCTTCTTCTGCTTCACCCTCCAGACTTCACCTTCTCCTTCTCCTTCTTCTGCTTCTTCTGCTTCACCCACCAGACTTCACCTTCTCCTTCTCCTTCTTCTGCTTCTTCTGCTTCACCCTCCTGACTTCACCTTATCCTTCTCCTTCTTCTACTTCTTCTGGTTCACCCTCCAGACTTCACCTACTCCTTCTCCTTCTTCTGCTTCTTCTGCTTCACCCTCCAGACTTCACCTTCTCCTTCTCCTTCTTCTGCTTCTTCTGCTTCGCCCTCCAGACTTCACCTTCTCCTTCTCCTTCTTCTGCTTCTTCTGCTTCACTCTCCTGACTTCACCTTCTCCTTCTCCTTCTTCTACTTCTTCTGATTCACCCTCCAGACTTCACCCTCTCCTTCTCCTTCTTCTGCTTCTTCTGCTTCACCCTCCAGACTTCACCTTCTCCTTCTCCTTCTTCTGCTTCTTCTGCTTCACCGTCCTGACTTCACCTTCTCCTTCTCCTTCTTCTACTTCTTCTGCTTCACCCCCCTGACTTCACCTGCTCCTTCTCCTTCTTCTGCTTCTTCTGATTCACCCTTCTAACTTCACCTTCTCCTTCTCCTTCTTCTGCTTCTTCTGATTCACCCTCCAGACTTCACCTTCTCCTTCTCCTTCTTCTACTTCGTCTGTTTCACCCTCCAGACTTCACCTTCTCCTTCTCCTTCTTCTACTTCTTCTGATTCACCCTCCAGTCTTCACCTACTCCTTCTCCTTCTTCTGTTTCTTCTGCTTCACCCTCCAGACTTCACCTTCTCCTTCTCTTTCTTCTGCTTCTTCTGATTCACCCTCCAGACTTCATCTTCTCCTTCTCCTTCTTCTGATTCTTCTGATTCACCCTCCAGACTTCACCTTCTCCTTCTCCTTCTTCTGCTTCTTCTGATTCACCCTCCTGACTTCACCTTCTCCTTCTCCTTCTTCTACTTCTTCTGCTTCACCCTCCAGACTACACCTTCTCCTTCTCCTTCTTCTACTTCTTCTGATTCACCCTCCAGACTTCACCTTCTCCTTCTCCTTCTTCTGCTTCTTCTGATTCACCCTCCAGACTTCACCTTCTCCTTCTCCTTATTCTGCTTCTTCTGATTCACCCTCCAGACTTCACCTTCTCCTTCTCCTTCTTCTGCTTCTTCTGATTCACCCTCCAGACTTCACCTTTTCCTTCTCCTTCTTCTGCTTCTTCTGATTCACCCTCCAGACTTCACCTTCTCCTTCTCCTTCTTCTGCTTCTTCTGATTCACCCTCCAGACTTCACCTTCTCCTTCTCCTTCTTCTACTTCTTCTGATTCACCCTCCAGACTTCACCTTCTCCTTCTCTTTCTTCTGCTTCTTCTGATTCACCCTCCAGACTTCACCTTCTCCTTCTCCTTCTTCTGCTTCTTCTGCTTCACCCTCCAGACTTCACCTTCTCCTTCTCCTTCTTCTGCTTCTTCTGCTTCACCCTCCTGACTTCACCTTCTCCTTCTCCTTCTTCTACTTCTTCTGATTCACCCTCCTGACTTCACCTTCTCCTTCTCCTTCTTCTACTTCTTCTGCTTCACCCTCCAGACTTCACCTTCTCCTTCTCCTTCTTCTACTTCTTCTGATTCACCCTCCAGACTTCACCTTCTCCTTCTCCTTCTTCTACTTCTTCTGATTCACCCTCCAGACTTCACCTTCTCCTTCTCCTTCTTCTACTTCTTCTGATTCATCCTCCAGACTTCACCTTCTCCTTCTCCTTCTTCTGCTTCTTCTGATTCACCCTCCAGACTTCACCTTCTCCTTCTCCTTATTCTGCTTCTTCTGATTCACCCTCCAGACTTCACCTTCTCCTTCTCCTTCTTCTGCTTCTTCTGATTCACCCTCCAGACTTCACCTTCTCCTTCTCCTTCTTCTGCTTCTTCTGATTCACCCTCCAGACTTCACCTTCTCCTTCTCCTTCTTCTACTTCTTCTGATTCACCCTCCAGACTTCATCTTCTCCTTCTCCTTCTTCTGCTTCTTCTGATTCACCCTCCAGACTTCACCTTCTCCTTCTCCTTCGTCTACTTCTTCTGATTCACCCTCCAGACTACACCTTCTCCTTCTCCTTCTTCTACTTCTTCTGATTCACCCTCCAGACTTCACCTTCTCCTTCTCCTTCTTCTGTTTCTTCTGATTCACCCTCCAGACTTCACCTTCTCCTTCTCCTTCTTCTACTTCTTCTGATTCACCCTCCAGACTTCACCTTCTCCTTCTCCTTCTTCTACTTCTTCTGATTCACCCTCCAGACTTCATCTTCTCCTTCTCCTTCTTCTGCATCTTCTGATTCACCCTCCAGACTTCACCTTCTCCTTCTCCTTCTTCTGCTTCTTCTGATTCACCCTCCAGACTTCACCTTCTCCTTCTCCTTCTTCTACTTCTTCTGATTCACCCTCCAGACTTCACCTTCTCCTTCTCCTTCTTCTACTTCTTCTGATTCACCCTCCAGTCTTCACATGCTCCTTCTCCTTCTTCTGTTTCTTCTGCTTCAGCCTCCAGACTTCACCTTCTCCTTCTCTTTCTTCTGATTCTTCTGATTCACCCTCCAGACTTCACCTTCTCCTTCTCCTTCTTCTGATTCTTCTGATTCACCCTCCAGACTTCACCTTCTCCTTCTCCTTCTTCTGCTTCTTCTGATTCACCCTCCTGGCTTCACCATCTCCTTCTCCTTCTTCTACTTCTTCTGATTCACCCTCCTGACTTCACCTTCTCCTTCTCCTTCTTCTCCTTCTTCTGCTTCACCCTCCAGACTTCACCTTCTCCTTCTCCTTCTTCTACCTCTTCTGATTCACCCTCCAGACTTCACCTTCTCCTTCTCCTTCTTCTGCTTCTTCTGATTCACCCTCCAGACTTCACCTTCTCCTTCTCCTTATTCTGCTTCTTCTGATTCACCCTCCAGACTTCACCTTCTCCTTCTCGTTATTCTGCTTCTTCTGATTCAACCTCCAGACTTCACCTTCTCCTTCTCCTTCTTCTGCTTCTTCTGATTCACCCTCCAGACTTCACCTTCTCCTTCTCCTTCTTCTGTTTCTTCTGATTCGCCCACCAGACTTCACCTTCTCCTTCTCCTTCTTCTGCTTCTTCTGATTCTCCCTCCTGACTTCACCTTCTCCTTCTCCTTCTTCTACTTCTTCTGATTCACCCTCCTGACTTCACCTTCTCCTTCTCCTTCTTCTCCTTCTTCTGATTCACCCTCCAGACTTCACCTTCTCCTTCTCCTTCTTCTGCTTCTTCTGATTCACCCTCCAGACTTCACCTTCTCATTCTCCTTCTTCTGCTTCTTCTGCTGCGCCCTCCAGACTTCACCTTCTCCTTCTCCTTCTTCTGCTTCTTCTGCTTCACACTCCAGACTTCACCTTCTCCTTCTCCTTCTTCTGCTTCTTCTGCTGCGCCCTCCAGGCTTCACCTTCTCCTTCTCCTTCTTCTGCTTCTTCTGCTTCACCGTCCTGACTTCACCTTCTCCTTCTCCTTCTTCTACTTCTTCTGCTACACCCCCCTGACTTCACCTGCTCCTTCTCCTTCTTCTGCTTCTTCTGATTCACCCTCCTAAATTCACCTTCTCCTTCTCCTTCTTCTGCTTCTTCTGATTCACCCTCCTGACTTCACCTTCTCCTTCTCCTTCTTCTGCTTCTTCTGATTCACCTTCCAGACTTCACCTTCTCCTTCTCCTTCTTCTGCTTCTTCTGATTCACCCTCCAGACTTCACCTTCTCCTTCTCCTTCTTCTGCTTCTTCTGCTTCACCCTCCAGACTTCACCTTCTCCTTCTCCTTCTTCTGCTTCTTCTGCTTCACCCTCCTGACTTCACCTTCTCCTTCTCCTTCTTCTACTTCTTCTGATTCACCCTCCAGACTTCACCTACTCCTTCTCCTTCTTCTGCTTCTTCTGCTTCACCCTCCAGACTTCACCTTCTCCTTCTCCTTCTTCTGCTTCTTCTGCTTCGCCCTCCAGACTTCACCTTCTCCTTCTCCTTCTTCTGCTTCTTCTGCTTCACTCTCCTGACTTCACCTACTCCTTCTCCTTCTTCTACTTCTTCTGATTCACCCTCCAGACTTCACCCTCTCCTTCTCCTTCTTCTGCTTCTTGTGCTTCACCCTCCAGACTTCACCTTCTCTTTCTCCTTCTTCTGCTTCTTCTGCTGCGCCCTCCAGACTTCACCTTCTCCTTCTCCTTCTTCTGCTTCTTCTGATTCACCCTCCAGACTTCACCTTCTCCTTCTCCTTCTTCTACTTCTTCTGATCCACCCTCCTGACTTCAGCTTCTCCTTCTCCTTCTTCTGCTTCTTCTGCTTCACCCTCCAGACTTCACCTTCTCCTTCTCCTTCTTCTGCTTCACCCACCTGACTTCACCTTCTCCTTCTCCTTCTTCTGCTTCTTCTGCTTCACCCTCCTGACTTCACCTTCTCCTTCTCCTTCTTCTACCTCTTCTGATTCACCCTCCAGACTTCACCTTCTCCTTCTCCTTCTTCTGCTTCTTCTGATTCACCCTCCAGACTGCAACTTCTCCTTCTCCTTCTTCTACTTTATCTGATCCACCCTCCTGACTTCACCATCTCCTTCTCCTTCTTCTGCTTCTTCTGATTCACCCTCCTGGCTTCACCTTCTCCTTCTCCTTCTTCTACTTCTTCTGATTCACCCTACTGACTTCACCTTCTCCTTCTCCTTCTTCTCCTTCTTCTGCTTCACCCTCCAGACTTCACCTTCTCCTTCTCCTTCTTCTACCTCTTCTGATTCACCCTCCAGACTTCACCTTCTCCTTCTCCTTCTTCTGCTTCTTCTGATTCACCCTCCAGACTTCACCTTCTCCTTCTCCTTATTCTGCTTCTTCTGATTCACCCTCCAGACTTCACCTTCTCCTTCTCCTTCTTCTGTTTCTTCTGATTCACCCTCCAGACTTCACCTTCTCCTTCTCCTTCTTCTACTTCTTCTGATTCCCCCTCCAGACTTCACCTTCTCCTTCTCCTTCTTCTACTTCTTCTGATTCACCCTCCAGACTTCATCTTCTCCTTCTCCTTCTTCTGCATCTTCTGATTCACCCTCCAGACTTCACCTTCTCCTTCTCCTTCTTCTGCTTCTTCTGATTCACCCTCCAGACTTCACCTTCTCCTTCTCCTTCTTCTACTTCTTCTGATTCACCCTCCAGACTTCACCTTCTCCTTCTCCTTCTTCTACTTCTTCTGTTTCACCCTCCAGTCTTCACATTCTCCTTCTCCTTCTTCTGTTTCTTCTGCTTCAGCCTCCAGACTTCACCTTCTCCTTCTCTTTCTTCTGATTCTTCTGATTCACCCTCCAGACTTCACCTTCTCCTTCTCCTTCTTCTGATTCTTCTGATTCACCCTCCAGACTTCACCATCTCCTTCTCCTTCTTCTGCTTCTTCTGATTCACCCTCCTGGCTTCACCATCTCCTTCTCCTTCTTCTACTTCTTCTGATTCACCCTCCTGACTTCACCTTCTCCTTCTCCTTCTTCTCCTTCTTCTGCTTCACCCTCCAGACTTCACCTTCTCCTTCTCCTTCTTCTACCTCTTCTGATTCACCCTCCAGACTTCACCTTCTCCTTCTCCTTCTTCTGCTTCTTCTGATTCACCCTCCAGACTTCACCTTCTCCTTCTCCTTATTCTGCTTCTTCTGATTCACCCTCCAGACTTCACCTTCTCCTTCTCGTTATTCTGCTTCTTCTGATTCAACCTCCAGACTTCACCTTCTCCTTCTCCTTCTTCTGCTTCTTCTGATTCACCCTCCAGACTTCACCTTCTCCTTCTCCTTCTTCTGTTTCTTCTGATTCGCCCTCCAGACTTCACCTTCTCCTTCTCCTTCTTCTGCTTCTTCTGATTCACCCTCCTGACTTCACCTTCTCCTTCTCCTTCTTCTACTTCTTCTGATTCACCCTCCTGACTTCACCTTCTCCTTCTCCTTCTTCTCCTTCTTCTGATTCACCCTCCAGACTTCACCTTCTCCTTCTCCTTCTTCTGCTTCTTCTGATTCACCCTCCAGACTTCAACTTCTCATTCTCCTTCTTCTGCTTCTTCTGCTGCGCCCTCCAGACTTCACCTTCTCCTTCTCCTTCTTCTGCTTCTTCTGCTTCACACTCCAGACTTCACCTTCTCCTTCTCCTTCTTCTGCTTCTTCTGCTGCGCCCTCCAGGCTTCACCTTCTCCTTCTCCTTCTTCTGCTTCTTCTGCTTCACCGTCCTGACTTCACCTTCTCCTTCTCCTTCTTCTACTTCTTCTGCTACACCCCCCTGACTTCACCTGCTCCTTCTCCTTCTTCTGCTTCTTCTGATTCACCCTCCTAAATTCACCTTCTCCTTCTCCTTCTTCTGCTTCTTCTGATTCACCCTCCTGACTTCACCTTCTCCTTCTCCTTCTTCTGCTTCTTCTGATTCACCTTCCAGACTTCACCTTCTCCTTCTCCTTCTTCTGCTTCTTCTGATTCACCCTCCAGACTTCACCTTCTCCTTCTCCTTCTTCTGCTTCTTCTGCTTCACCCTCCAGACTTCACCTTCTCCTTCTCCTTCTTCTGCTTCTTCTGCTTCACCCTCCTGACTTCACCTTCTCCTTCTCCTTCTTCTACTTCTTCTGATTCACCCTCCAGACTTCACCTACTCCTTCTCCTTCTTCTGCTTCTTCTGCTTCACCCTCCAGACTTCACCTTCTCCTTCTCCTTCTTCTGCTTCTTCTGCTTCGCCCTCCAGACTTCACCTTCTCCTTCTTCTGCTTCTTCTGCTTCACTCTCCTGACTTCACCTACTCCTTCTCCTTCTTCTACTTCTTCTGATTCACCCTCCAGACTTCACCCTCTCCTTCTCCTTCTTCTGCTTCTTCTGCTTCACCCTCCAGACTTCACCTTCTCTTTCTCCTTCTTCTGCTTCTTCTGCTGTGCCCTCCAGACTTCACCTTCTCCTTCTCCTTTTTCTGCTTCTTCTGATTCACCCTCCAGACTTCACCTTCTCCTTCTCCTTCTTCTACTTCTTCTGATCCACCCTCCTGACTTCACCTTCTCCTTCTCCTTCTTCTGCTTCTTCTGCTTCACCCTCCAGACTTCACCTTCTCCTTCTCCTTCTTCTGCTTCACCCACCAGACTTCACCTTCTCCTTCTCCTTCTTCTGCTTCTTCTGCTTCACCCTCCTGACTTCACCTTCTCCTTCTCCTTCTTCTACCTCTTCTGATTCACCCTCCAGACTTCACCTTCTCATTCTCCTTCTTCTGCTTCTTCTGATTCACCCTCCAGACTTCACCTTCTCATTCTCCTTATTCTGCTTCTTCTGATTCACCCTCCAGACTTCACCTTCTCCTTCTCGTTATTCTGCTTCTTCTCATTCAACCTCCAGACTTCACCTTCTCCTTCTCCTTCTTCTGCTTCTTCTGATTCACCCTCCAGACTGCACCTTCTCCTTCTCCTTCTTCTACTTTATCTGATCCACCCTCCTGACTTCACCTTCTCCTTCTCCTTCTTCTGCTTCTTCTGATTCACCCTCCTGGCTTCACCTTCTCCTTCTCCTTCTTCTACTTCTTCTGATTCACCCTCCTGACTTCACCTTCTCCTTCTCCTTCTTCTCCTTCTTCTGCTTCACCCTCCAGACTTCACCTTCTCCTTCTCCTTCTTCTACCTCTTCTGATTCACCCTCCAGACTTCACCTTCTCCTTCTCCTTCTTCTACTTCTTCTGATTCACCCTCCAGACTTCATCTTCTCCTTCTCCTTCTTCTGCATCTTCTGATTCACCCTCCAGACTTCACCTTCTCCTTCTCCTTCTTCTGCTTCTTCTGATTCACCCTCCAGACTTCACCTTCTCCTTCTCCTTCTTCTACTTCTTCTGATTCACCCTCCAGACTTCACCTTCTCCTTCTCCTTCTTCTACTTCTTCTGATTCACCCTCCAGTCTTCACATTCTCCTTCTCCTTCTTCTGTTTCTTCTGCTTCAGCCTCCAGACTTCACCTTCTCCTTCTCTTTCTTCTGATTCTTCTGATTCACCCTCCAGACTTCACCTTCTCCTTCTCCTTCTTCTGATTCTTCTGATTCACCCTCCAGACTTCACCATCTCCTTCTCCTTCTTCTGCTTCTTCTGATTCACCCTCCTGGCTTCACCATCTCCTTCTCCTTCTTCTACTTCTTCTGATTCACCCTCCTGACTTCACCTTCTCCTTCTCCTTCTTCTCCTTCTTCTGCTTCACCCTCCAGACTTCACCTTCTCCTTCTCCTTCTTCTACCTCTTCTGATTCACCCTCCAGACTTCACCTTCTCCTTCTCCTTCTTCTGCTTCTTCTGATTCACCCTCCAGACTTCACCTTCTCCTTCTCCTTATTCTGCTTCTTCTGATTCACCCTCCAGACTTCACCTTCTCCTTCTCGTTATTCTGCTTCTTCTGATTCAACCTCCAGACTTCACCTTCTCCTTCTCCTTCTTCTGCTTCTTCTGATTCACCCTCCAGACTTCACCTTCTCCTTCTCCTTCTTCTGTTTCTTCTGATTCGCCTTCCAGACTTCACCTTCTCCTTCTCCTTCTTCTGCTTCTTCTGATTCACCCTCCTGACTTCACCTTCTCCTTCTCCTTCTTCTACTTCTTCTGATTCACCCTCCTGACTTCACCTTCTCCTTCTCCTTCTTCTCCTTCTTCTGATTCACCCTCCAGACTTCACCTTCTCCTTCTCCTTCTTCTGCTTCTTCTGATTCACCCTCCAGACTTCACCTTCTCATTCTCCTTCTTCTGCTTCTTCTGCTGCGCCCTCCAGACTTCACCTTCTCCTTCTCCTTCTTCTGCTTCTTCTGCTTCACACTCCAGACTTCACCTTCTCCTTCTCCTTCTTCTGCTTCTTCTGCTGCGCCCTCCAGGCTTCACCTTCTCCTTCTCCTTCTTCTGCTTCTTCTGCTTCACCGTCCTGACTTCACCTTCTCCTTCTCCTTCTTCTACTTCTTCTGCTACACCCCCCTGACTTCACCTGCTCCTTCTCCTTCTTCTGCTTCTTCTGATTCACCCTCCTAAATTCACCTTCTCCTTCTCCTTCTTCTGCTTCTTCTGATTCACCCTCCTGACTTCACCTTCTCCTTCTCCTTCTTCTGCTTCTTCTGATTCACCTTCCAGACTTCACCTTCTCCTTCTCCTTCTTCTGCTTCTTCTGATTCACCCTCCAGACTTCACCTTCTCCTTCTCCTTCTTCTGCTTCTTCTGCTTCACCCTCCAGACTTCACCTTCTCCTTCTCCTTCTTCTGCTTCTTCTGCTTCACCCTCCTGACTTCACCTTCTCCTTCTCCTTCTTCTACTTCTTCTGATTCACCCTCCAGACTTCACCTACTCCTTCTCCTTCTTCTGCTTCTTCTGCTTCACCCTCCAGACTTCACCTTCTCCTTCTCCTTCTTCTGCTTCTTAGGCTTCGCCCTCCAGACTTCACCTTCTCCTTCTTCTGCTTCTTCTGCTTCACTCTCCTGACTTCACCTACTCCTTCTCCTTCTTCTACTTCTTCTGATTCACCCTCCAGACTTCACCCTCTCCTTCTCCTTCTTCTGCTTCTTCTGCTTCACCCTCCAGACTTCACCTTCTCTTTCTCCTTCTTCTGCTTCTTCTGCTGTGCCCTCCAGACTTCACCTTCTCCTTCTCCTTTTTCTGCTTCTTCTGATTCACCCTCCAGACTTCACCTTCTCCTTCTCCTTCTTCTACTTCTTCTGATCCACCCTCCTGACTTCACCTTCTCCTTCTCCTTCTTCTGCTTCTTCTGCTTCACCCTCCAGACTTCACCTTCTCCTTCTCCTTCTTCTGCTTCACCCACCAGACTTCACCTTCTCCTTCTCCTTCTTCTGCTTCTTCTGCTTCACCCTCCTGACTTCACCTTCTCCTTCTCCTTCTTCTACCTCTTCTGATTCAACCTCCAGACTTCACCTTCTCCTTCTCCTTCTTCTGCTTCTTCTGATTCACCCTCCAGACTGCACCTTCTCCTTCTCCTTCTTCTACTTTATCTGATCCACCCTCCTGACTTCACCTTCTCCTTCTCCTTCTTCTGCTTCTTCTGATTCACCCTCCTGGCTTCACCTTCTCCTTCTCCTTCTTCTACTTCTTCTGATTCACCCTCCTGACTTCACCTTCTCCTTCTCCTTCTTCTCCTTCTTCTGCTTCACCCTCCAGACTTCACCTTCTCCTTCTCCTTCTTCTACCTCTTCTGATTCACCCTCCAGACTTCACCTTCTCCTTCTCCTTCTTCTGCTTCTTCTGATTCACCCTCCAGACTTCACCTTCTCCTTCTCCTTATTCTGCTTCTTCTGATTCACCCTCCAGACTTCACCTTCTCCTTCTCGTTATTCTGCTTCTTCTGATTCAACCTCCAGACTTCACCTTCTCCTTCTCCTTCTTCTGCTTCTTCTGATTCACCCTCCAGACTTCACCTTCTCCTTCTCCTTCTTCTGTTTCTTCTGATTCGCCCTCCAGACTTCACCTTCTCCTTCTCCTTCTTCTGCTTCTTCTGATTCACCCTCCTGACTTCACCTTCTCCTTCTCCTTCTTCTACTTCTTCTGATTCACCCTCCTGACTTCACCTTCTCCTTCTCCTTCTTCTCCTTCTTCTGATTCACCCTCCAGACTTCACCTTCTCCTTCTCCTTCTTCTGCTTCTTCTGATTCACCCTCCAGACTTCACCTTCTCATTCTCCTTCTTCTGCTTCTTCTGCTGCGCCCTCCAGACTTCACCTTCTCCTTCTCCTTCTTCTGCTTCTTCTGCTTCACACTCCAGACTTCACCTTCTCCTTCTCCTTCTTCTGCTTCTTCTGCTGCGCCCTCCAGGCTTCACCTTCTCCTTCTCCTTCTTCTGCTTCTTCTGCTTCACCGTCCTGACTTCACCTTCTCCTTCTCCTTCTTCTACTTCTTCTGCTACACCCCCCTGACTTCACCTGCTCCTTCTCCTTCTTCTGCTTCTTCTGATTCACCCTCCTAAATTCACCTTCTCCTTCTCCTTCTTCTGCTTCTTCTGATTCACCCTCCTGACTTCACCTTCTCCTTCTCCTTCTTCTGCTTCTTCTGATTCACCTTCCAGACTTCACCTTCTCCTTCTCCTTCTTCTGCTTCTTCTGATTCACCCTCCAGACTTCACCTTCTCCTTCTCCTTCTTCTGCTTCTTCTGCTTCACCCTCCAGACTTCACCTTCTCCTTCTCCTTCTTCTGCTTCTTCTGCTTCACCCTCCTGACTTCACCTTCTCCTTCTCCTTCTTCTACTTCTTCTGATTCACCCTCCAGACTTCACCTACTCCTTCTCCTTCTTCTGCTTCTTCTGCTTCACCCTCCAGACTTCACCTTCTCCTTCTCCTTCTTCTGCTTCTTCTGCTTCGCCCTGCAGACTTCACCTTCTCCTTCTCCTTCTTCTGCTTCTTCTGCTTCACTCTCCTGACTTCACCTACTCCTTCTCCTTCTTCTACTTCTTCTGATTCCCCCTCCAGACTTCACCCTCTCCTTCTCCTTCTTCTGCTTCTTCTGCTTCACCCTCCAGACTTCACCTTCTCTTTCTCCTTCTTCTGCTTCTTCTGCTGTGCCCTCCAGACTTCACCTTCTCCTTCTCCTTTTTCTGCTTCTTCTGATTCACCCTCCAGACTTCACCTTCTCCTTCTCCTTCTTCTACTTCTTCTGATCCACCCTCCTGACTTCACCTTCTCCTTCTCCTTCTTCTGCTTCTTCTGCTTCACCCTCCAGACTTCACCTTCTCCTTCTCCTTCTTCTGCTTCACCCACCAGACTTCACCTTCTCCTTCTCCTTCTTCTGCTTCTTCTGCTTCACCCTCCTGACTTCACCTTCTCCTTCTCCTTCTTCTCCCTCTTCTGATTCACCCTCCAGACTTCACCTTCTCCTTCTCCTTCTTCTGCTTCTTCTGATTCACCCTCCAGACTTCACCTTCTCCTTCTCCTTATTCTGCTTCTTCTGATTCACACTCCAGACTTCACCTTCTCCTTCTCGTTATTCTGCTTCTTCTCATTCAACCTCCAGACTTCACCTTCTCCTTCTCCTTCTTCTGCTTCTTCTGATTCACCCTCCAGACTGCACCTTCTCCTTCTCCTTCTTCTACTTTATCTGATCCACCCTCCTGACTTCACCTTCTCCTTCTCCTTCTTCTGCTTCTTCTGATTCACCCTCCTGGCTTCACCTTCTCCTTCTCCTTCTTCTACTTCTTCTGATTCACCCTCCTGACTTCACCTTCTCCTTCTCCTTCTTCTCCTTCTTCTGCTTCACCCTCCAGACTTCACCTTCTCCTTCTCCTTCTTCTACCTCTTCTGATTCACCCTCCAGACTTCACCTTCTCCTTCTCCTTCTTCTGCTTCTTCTGATTCACCCTCCAGACTTCACCTTCTCCTTCTCCTTATTCTGCTTCTTCTGATTCACCCTCCAGACTTCACCTTCTCCTTCTCGTTATTCTGCTTCTTCTGATTCAACCTCCAGACTTCACCTTCTCCTTCTCCTTCTTCTGCTTCTTCTGATTCACCCTCCAGACTTCACCTTCTCCTTCTCCTTCTTCTGTTTCTTCTGATTCGCCCTCCAGACTTCACCTTCTCCTTCTCCTTCTTCTGCTTCTTCTGATTCACCCTCCAGACTTCACCTTCTCCTTCTCCTTCTTCTGTTTCTTCTGATTCGCCCTCCAGACTTCACCTTCTCCTTCTCCCTCTTCTGCTTCTTCTGATTCACCCTCCAGACTTCACCTTCTCCTTCTCCTTATTCTGCTTCTTCTGATTCACCCTCCAGACTTCACCTTCTCCTTCTCCTTCTTCTGCTTCTTCTGATTCACCCTCCAGACTTCACCTTCTCCTTCTCCTTCTTCTGCTTTTCTGATTCACCCTCCAGACTTCACCTTCTCCTTCTCCTTCTTCTACTTCTTCTGATTCACCCTCCAGACTTCACCTTCTCCTTCTCCTTCTTCTGCTTCTTCTGATTCACCCTCCAGACTTCACCTTCTCCTTCTCCTTCGGCTACTTCTTCTGATTCACCCTCCAGACTACACCTTCTCCTTCTCCTTCTTCTACTTCTTCTGATTCACCCTCCAGACTTCACCTTCTCCTTCTCCTTCTTCTCTTTCTTCTGATTCACCCTCCAGACTTCATCTTCTCCTTCTCCTTCTTCTACTTCTTCTGATTCACCCTCCAGACTTCACCTTCTCCTTCTCCTTCTTCTACTTCTTCTGATTCACCCTCCAGACTTCATCTTCTCCTTCTCCTTCTTCTGCTTCTTCTGATTCACCCTCCAGACTTCACCTTCTCCTTCTCCTTCTTCTGCTTCTTCTGATTCACCCTCCAGACTTCAACTTCTCCTTCTCCTTCTTCTACTTCTTCTGATTCACCCTCCAGACTTCACCTTCTCCTTCTCCTTCTTCTACTTCTTCTGATTCACCCTCCAGTCTTCACCTTCTCCTTCTCCTTCTTCTGTTTCTTCTGCTTCACCCTCCAGACTTCACCTTCTCCTTCTCCTTCTTCTGCTTCTTCTGCTTCACACTCCAGACTTCACCTTCTCCTTCTCCTTCTTCTGCTTCTTCTGCTGCGCCCTCCAGGCTTCACCTTCTCCTTCTCCTTCTTCTGCTTCTTCTGCTTCACCGTCCTGACTTCACCTTCTCCTTCTGCTTCTTCTACTTCTTCTGCTACACCCCCCTGACTTCACCTACTCCTTCTCCTTCTTCTGCTTCTTCTGATTCACCCTCCTAAATTCACCTTCTCCTTCTCCTTCTTCTGCTTCTTCTGATTCACCCTCCTGACTTCTCCTTCTCCTTCTCCTTCTTCTGCTTCTTCTGATTCACCCTCCAGACTTCACCTTCTCCTTCTCCTTCTTCTGCTTCTTCTGATTCACCCTCCAGACTTCACCTTCTCCTTCTCCTTCTTCTGCTTCTTCTGCTTCACCCTCCAGACTTCACCTTCTCCTTCTCCTTCTTCTGCTTCTTCTGCTTCACCCTCCTGACTTCACCTTCTCCTTCTCCTTCTTCTACTTCTTCTTATTCACCCTCCAGACTTCACCTACTCCTTCTCCTTCTTCTGCTTCTTCTGCTTCACCCTCCAGACTTCACCTTCTCCTTCTCCTTCTTCTGCTTCTTCTGCTTCGCCCTCCAGACTTCACCTTCTCCTTCTCCTTCTTCTGCTTCTTCTGCTTCACTCTCCTGACTTCACCTTCTCCTTCTCCTTCTTCTACTTCTTCTGATTCACCCTCCAGACTTCACCCTCTCCTTCTCCTTCTTCTGCTTCTTCTGCTTCACCCTCCAGACTTCACCTTCTCTTTCTCCTTCTTCTGCTTCTTCTGCTGCGCCCTCCAGACTTCACCTTCTCCTTCTCCTTCTTCTGCTTCTTCTGATTCACCCTCCAGACTTCACCTTCTCCTTCTCCTTCTTCTACTTCTTCTGATCCACCCTCCTGACTTCACCTTCTCCTTCTCCTTCTTCTGCTTCTTCTGCTTCACCCTCCAGACTTCACCTTCTCCTTCTCCTTCTTCTGCTTCTTCTGCTTCACCCACCAGACTTCACCTTCTCCTTCTCCTTCTTCTGCTTCTTCTGCTTCACCCTCCTGACTTCACCTTATCCTTCTCCTTCTTCTACTTTTCTGATTCACCCTCCAGACTTCACCTACTCCTTCAACTTCTTCTGCTTCTTCTGCTTCACCCTCCAGACTTCACCTTCTCCTTCTCCTTCTTCTGCTTCTTTTGCTTCGCCCTCCAGACTTCACCTTCTCCTTCTCCTTCTTCTGCTTCTTCTGCTTCACTCTCCTGACTTCACCTTCTCCTTCTCCTTCTTCTACTTCTTCTGATTCACCCTCCAGACTTCACCCTCTCCTTCTCCTTCTTCTGCTTCTTCTGCTTCACCCTCCAGACTTCACCTTCTCCTTCTCCTTCTTCTTCTTCTTCTGCTTCACCGTCCTGACTTCACCTTCTCCTTCTCCTTCTTCTACTTCTTCTGCTTCACCCCCCTGACTTCACCTGCTCCTTCTCCTTCTTCTGCTTCTTCTGATTCACCCTCCTAACTTCACCTTCTCCTTCTCCTTCTTCTGCTTCTTCTGATTCACCCTCCAGACTTCACCTTCTCCTTCTCCTTCTTCTACTTCGTCTGATTCACCCTCCAGACTTCACCTTCTCCTTCTCCTTCTACTACTTCTTCTGATTCACCCTCCAGTCTTCACCTACTCCTTCTCCTTCTTCTGTTTCTTCTGCTTCACCCTCCAGACTTCACCTTCTCCTTCTCTTTCTTCTGCTTCTTCTGATTCACCCTCCAGACTTCATCTTCTCCTTCTCCTTCTTCTGATTCTTCTGATTCACCCTCCAGACTTCACCTTCTCCTTCTCCTTCTTCTGCTTCTTCTGATTCACCCTCCTGACTTCACCTTCTCCTTCTCCTTCTTCTACTTCTTCTGCTTCACCCTCCAGACTTCACCTTCTCCTTCTCCTTCTTCTACTTCTTCTGATTCACCCTCCAGTCTTCACCTTCTCCTTCTCCTTCTTCTGCTTCTTCTGATTCACCCTCCAGACTTCACCTTTTACTTCTCCTTATTCTGCTTCTTCTGATTCACCCTCCAGACTTCACCTTCTCCTTCTCCTTCTTCTGCTTCTTCTGATTCACCCTCCAGACTTCACCTTCTCCTTCTCCTTCTTCTACTTCTTCTGATTCACCCTCCAGACTTCATCTTCTCCTTCTCCTTCTTCTGCTTCTTCTGATTCACCCTCCAGACTTCACCTTCTCCTTCTCCTTCTTCTGCTTCTTCTGATTCACCCTCCAGACTTCAACTTCTCCTTCTCCTTCTTCTACTTCTTCTGATTCACCCTCCAGACTTCACCTTCTCCTTCTCCTTCTTCTACTTCTTCTGATTCACCCTCCAGTCTTCACCTTCTCCTTCTCCTTCTTCTGTTTCTTCTGCTTCACCCTCCAGACTTCACCTTCTCCTTCTCCTTCTTCTGCTTCTTCTGCTTCACACTCCAGACTTCACCTTCTCCTTCTCCTTCTTCTGCTGCGCCCTCCAGGCTTCACCTTCTCCTTCTCCTTCTTCTGCTTCTTCTGCTTCACCGTCCTGACTTCACCTTCTCCTTCTCCTTCTTCTACTTCTTCTGCTACACCCCCCTGACTTCACCTACTCCTTCTCCTTCTTCTGCTTCTTCTGATTCACCCTCCTAAATTCACCTTCTCCTTCTCCTTCTTCTGCTTCGTCTGATTCACCCTCCTGACTTCTCCTTCTCCTTCTCCTTCTTCTGCTTCTTCTGATTCACCCTCCAGACTTCACCTTCTCCTTCTCCTTCTTCTGCTTCTTCTGATTCACCCTCCAGACTTCACCTTCTCCTTCTCCTTCTTCTGCTTCTTCTGCTTCACCCTCCAGACTTCACCTTCTCCTTCTCCTTCTTCTGCTTCTTCTGCTTCACCCTCCTGTCTTCACCTTCTCCTTCTCCTTCTTCTACTTCTTCTTATTCACCCTCCAGACTTCACCTACTCCTTCTCCTTCTTCTGCTTCTTCTGCTTCACCCTCCAGACTTCACCTTCTCCTTCTCCTTCTTCTGCTTCTTCTGCTTCGCCCTCCAGACTTCACCTTCTCCTTCTCCTTCTTCTGCTTCTTCTGCTTCACTCTCCTGACTTCACCTTCTCCTTCTCCTTCTTCTACTTCTTCTGATTCACCCTCCAGACTTCACCCTCTCCTTCTCCTTCTTCTGCTTCTTCTGCTTCACCCTCCAGACTTCACCTTCTCTTTCTCCTTCTTCTGCTTCTTCTGCTGCGCCCTCCAGACTTCACCTTCTCCTTCTCCTTCTTCTGCTTCTTCTGATTCACCCTCCAGACTTCACCTTCTCCTTCTCCTTCTTCTACTTCTTCTGATCCACCCTCCTGACTTCACCTTCTCCTTCTCCTTCTTCTGCTTCTTCTGCTTCACCCTCCAGACTTCACCTTCTCCTTCTCCTTCTTCTGCTTCTTCTGCTTCACCCACCAGACTTCACCTTCTCCTTCTCCTTCTTCTGCTTCTTCTGCTTCACCCTCCTGACTTCACCTTATCCTTCTCCTTCTTCTACTTCTTCTGATTCACCCTCCAGACTTCACCTACTCCTTCAACTTCTTCTGCTTCTTCTGCTTCACCCTCCAGACTTCACCTTCTCCTTCTCCTTCTTCTGCTTCTTTTGCTTCGCCCTCCAGACTTCACCTTCTCCTTCTCCTTCTTCTGCTTCTTCTGCTTCACTCTCCTGACTTCACCTTCTCCTTCTCCTTCTTCTACTTCTTCTGATTCACCCTCCAGACTTCACCCTCTCCTTCTCCTTCTTCTGCTTCTTCTGCTTCACCCTCCAGACTTCACCTTCTCCTTCTCCTTCTTCTGCTTCTTCTGCTTCACCGTCCTGACTTCACCTTCTCCTTCTCCTTCTTCTACTTCTTCTGCTTCACCCCCCTGACTTCACCTGCTCCTTCTCCTTCTTCTGCTTCTTCTGATTCACCCTCCTAACTTCACCTTCTCCTTCTCCTTCTTCTGCTTCTTCTGATTCACCCTCCAGACTTCACCTTCTCCTTCTCCTTCTTCTACTTCGTCTGATTCACCCTCCAGACTTCACCTTCTCCTTCTCCTTCTTCTACTTCTTCTGATTCACCCTCCAGTCTTCACCTACTCCTTCTCCTTCTTCTGTTTCTTCTGCTTCACCCTCCAGACTTCACCTTCTCCTTCTCTTTCTTCTGCTTCTTCTGATTCACCCTCCAGACTTCATCTTCCCCTTCTCCTTCTTCTGATTCTTCTGATTCACCCTCCAGACTTCACCTTCTCCTTCTCCTTCTTCTGCTTCTTCTGATTCACCCTCCTGACTTCACCTTCTCCTTCTCCTTCTTCTACTTCTTCTGCTTCACCCTCCAGACTTCACCTTCTCCTTCTCCTTCTTCTACTTCTTCTGATTCACCCTCCAGACTTCACCTTCTCCTTCTCCTTCTTCTGCTTCTTCTGATTCACCCTCCAGACTTCACCTTTTACTTCTCCTTATTCTGCTTCTTCTGATTCACCCTCCAGACTTCACCTTCTCCTTCTCCTTCTTCTGCTTCTTCTGATTCACCCTCCAGACTTCACCTTTTCCTTCTCCTTCTTCTGCTTCTTCTGATTCACCCTCCAGACTTCACCTTCTCCTTCTCCTTCTTCTGCTTCTTCTGATTCACCCTCCAGACTTCACCTTCTCCTTCTCCTTCTTCTACTTCTTCTGATTCACCCTCCAGACTTCACCTTCTCCTTCTCTTTCTTCTGCTTCTTCTGATTCACCCTCCAGACTTCACCTTCTCCTTCTCCTTCTTCTACTTCTTCTGATTCACCCTCCAGACTTCACCTTCTCCTTCTCCTTCTTCTGCTTCTTCTGATTCACCCTCCAGACTTCACCTTCTCCTTCTCCTTCGTCTACTTCTTCTGATTCACCCTCCAGACTACACCTTCTCCTTCTCCTTCTTCTACTTCTTCTCATTCACCCTCCAGACTTCACCTTCTCCTTCTCCTTCTTCTCTTTCTTCTGATTCACCCTCCAGACTTCATCTTCTCCTTCTCCTTCTTCTACTTGTTCTGATTCACCCTCCAGACTTCACCTTCTCCTTCTCCTTCTTCTACTTCTTCTGATTCACCCTCCAGACTTCATCTTCTCCTTCTCCTTCTTCTGCTTCTTCTGATTCACCCTCCAGACTTCACCTTCTCCTTCTCCTTCTTCTGCTTCTTCTGATTCACCCTCCAGACTTCAACTTCTCCTTCTCCTTCTTCTACTTCTTCTGATTCACGCTCCAGACTTCACCTTCTCCTTCTCCTTCTTCTACTTCTTCTGATTCACCCTCCAGTCTTCACCTTCTCCTTCTCCTTCTTCTGTTTCTTCTGCTTCACCCTCCAGACTTCACCTTCTCCTTCACCTTCTTCTGCTTCTTCTGCTTCACACTCCAGACTTCACCTTCTCCTTCTCCTTCTTCTGCTTCTTCTGCTGCGCCCTCCAGGCTTCACCTTCTCCTTCTCCTTCTTCTGCTTCTTCTGCTTCACCGTCCTGACTTCACCTTCTCCTTCTCCTTCTTCTACTTCTTCTGCTACACCCCCCTGACTTCACCTGCTCCTTCTCCTTCTTCTGCTTCTTCTGATTCACCCTCCTAAATTCACCTTCTCCTTCTCCTTCTTCTGCTTCTTCTGATTCACCCTCCTGACTTCACCTTCTCCTTCTCCTTCTTCTGCTTCTTCTGATTCACCCTCCAGACTTCACCTTCTCCTTCTCCTTCTTCTGCTTCTTCTGATTCACCCTCCAGACTTCACCTTCTCCTTCTCCTTCTTCTGCTTCTTCTGCTTCACCCTCCAGACTTCACCTTCTCCTTCTCCTTCTTCTGCTTCTTCTGCTTCACCCTCCTGACTTCACCTTCTCCTTCTCCTTCTTCTACTTCTTCTGATTCACCCTCCAGACTTCACCTACTCCTTCTCCTTCTTCTGCTTCTTCTGCTTCAACCTCCAGACTTCACCTTCTCCTTCTCCTTCTTCTGCTTCTTCTGCTTCGCCCTCCAGACTTCACCTTCTCCTTCTCCTTCTTCTGCTTCTTCTGCTTCACTCTCCTGACTTCACCTTCTCCTTCTCCTTCTTCTACTTCTTCTGATTCACCCTCCAGACTTCACCCTCTCCTTCTCCTTCTTCTGCTTCTTCTGCTTCACCCTCCAGACTTCACCTTCTCTTTCTCCTTCTTCTGCTTCTTCTGCTGCGCCCTCCAGACTTCACCTTCTCCTTCTCCTTCTTCTGCTTCTTCTGATTCACCCTCCAGACTTCAACTTCTCCTTCTCCTTCTTCTACTTCTTCTGATCCACCCTCCTGACTTCACCTTCTCCTTCTCCTTCTTCTGCTTCTTCTGCTTCACCCTCCAGACTTCACCTTCTCCTTCTCCTTCTTCTGCTTCTTCTGCTTCACCCACCAGACTTCACCTTCTCCTTCTCCTTCTTCTGCTTCTTCTGCTTCACCCTCCTGACTTCACCTACTCCTTCTCCTTCTTCTGCTTCTTCTGCTTCACCCTCCAGACTTCACCTACTCCTTCTACTTCTTCTGCTTCTTCTGCTTCGCCCTCCAGACTTCACCTTCTCCTTCTCCTTCTTCTGCTTCTTCTGCTTCACTCTCCTGACTTCACCTTCTCCTTCTCCTTCTTCTACTTCTTCTGATTCACCCTCCAGACTTCACCCTCTCCTTCTCCTTCTTCTGCTTCTTCTGATTCACCCTCCAGACTTCACCTTCTCCTTCTCCTTCTTCTACTTCTTCTGATCCACCCTCCTGACTTCACCTTCTCCTTCTCCTTCTTCTGCTTCTTCTGCTTCACCCTCCAGACTTCACCTTCTCCTTCTCCTTCTTCTGCTTCTTCTGCTTCACCCACCAGACTTCACCTTCTCCTTCTCCTTCTTCTGCTTCTTCTGCTTCACCCTCCTGACTTCACCTTCTCCTTCTCCTTCTTCTACTTCTTCTGATTCACCCTCCAGACTTCACCTACTTCTTCTCCTTCTTCTGCTTCTTCTGCTTCACCCTCCAGACTTCACCTTCTCCTTCTCCTTCTTCTGCTTCTTCTGCTTCGCCCTCCAGACTTCACCTTCTCCTTCTCCTTCTTCTGCTTCTTCTGCTTCACTCTCCTGACTTCACCTTCTCCTTCTCCTTCTTCTACTTCTTCTGATTCACCCTCCAGACTTCACCCTCTCCTTCTCCTTCTTCTGCTTCTTCTGCTTCACCCTCCAGACTTCACCTTCTCCTTCTCCTTCTTCTGCTTCTTCTGCTTCACCGTCCTGACTTCACCTTCTCCTTCTCCTTCTTCTACTTCTTCTGCTTCACCCCCCTGACTTCACCTGCTCCTTCTCCTTCTTCTGCTTCTTCTGATTCACCCTCCTAACTTCACCTTCTCCTTCTCCTTCTTCTGCTTCTTCTGATTCACCCTCCAGACTTCACCTTCTCCTTCTCCTTCTTCTACTTCGTCTGATTCACCCTCCAGACTTCACCTTCTCCTTCTCCTTCTTCTACTTCTTCTGATTCACCCTCCAGTCTTCACCTACTCCTTCTCCTTCTTCTGTTTCTTCTGCTTCACCCTCCAGACTTCACCTTCTCCTTCTCTTTCTTCTGCTTCTTCTGATTCACCCTCCAGACTTCATCTTCTCCTTCTCCTTCTTCTGATTCTTCTGATTCACCCTCCAGACTTCACCTTCTCCTTCTCCTTCTTCTGCTTCTTCTGATTCACCCTCCTGACTTCACCTTCTCCTTCTCCTTCTTCTACTTCTTCTGCTTCACCCTCCAGACTTCACCTTCTCCTTCTCCTTCTTCTACTTCTTCTGATTCACCCTCCAGACTTCACCCTCTCCTTCTCCTTCTTCTGCTTCTTCTGCTTCACCCTCCAGACTTCACCTTCTCTTTCTCCTTCTTCTGCTTCTTCTGCTGCGCTCTCCAGACTTCACCTCCTCCTTCTCCTTCTTCTGCTTCTTCTGATTCACCCTCCAGACTTCACCTTCTCCTTCTCCTTCTTCTACTTCTTCTGATCCACCCTCCTGACTTCACCTTCTCCTTCTCCTTCTTCTGCTTCTTCTGCTTCACCCTCCAGACTTCACCTTCTCCTTCTCCTTCTTCTGCTTCTTCTGCTTCACCCACCAGACTTCACCTTCTCCTTCTCCTTCTTCTGCTTCTTCTGCTTCACCCTCCTGACTTCACCTTATCCTTCTCCTTCTTCTACTTCTTCTGGTTCACCCTCCAGACTTCACCTACTCCTTCTCCTTCTTCTGCTTCTTCTGCTTCACCCTCCAGACTTCACCTTCTCCTTCTCCTTCTTCTGCTTCTTCTGCTTCGCCCTCCAGACTTCACCTTCTCCTTCTCCTTCTTCTGCTTCTTCTGCTTCACTCTCCTGACTTCACCTTCTCCTTCTCCTTCTTCTACTTCTTCTGATTCACCCTCCAGACTTCACCCTCTCCTTCTCCTTCTTCTGCTTCTTCTGCTTCACCCTCCAGACTTCACCTTCTCCTTCTCCTTCTTCTGCTTCTTCTGCTTCACCGTCCTGACTTCACCTTCTCCTTCTCCTTCTTCTACTTCTTCTGCTTCACCCCCCTGACTTCACCTGCTCCTTCTCCTTCTTCTGCTTCTTCTGATTCACCCTTCTAACTTCACCTTCTCCTTCTCCTTCTTCTGCTTCTTCTGATTCACCCTCCAGACTTCACCTTCTCCTTCTCCTTCTTCTACTTCGTCTGTTTCACCCTCCAGACTTCACCTTCTCCTTCTCCTTCTTCTACTTCTTCTGATTCACCCTCCAGTCTTCACCTACTCCTTCTCCTTCTTCTGTTTCTTCTGCTTCACCCTCCAGACTTCACCTTCTCCTTCTCTTTCTTCTGCTTCTTCTGATTCACCCTCCAGACTTCATCTTCTCCTTCTCCTTCTTCTGATTCTTCTGATTCACCCTCCAGACTTCACCTTCTCCTTCTCCTTCTTCTGCTTCTTCTGATTCACCCTCCTGACTTCACCTTCTCCTTCTCCTTCTTCTACTTCTTCTGCTTCACCCTCCAGACTACACCTTCTCCTTCTCCTTCTTCTACTTCTTCTGATTCACCCTCCAGACTTCACCTTCTCCTTCTCCTTCTTCTGCTTCTTCTGATTCACCCTCCAGACTTCACCTTCTCCTTCTCCTTATTCTGCTTCTTCTGATTCACCCTCCAGACTTCACCTTCTCCTTCTCCTTCTTCTGCTTCTTCTGATTCACCCTCCAGACTTCACCTTTTCGTTCTCCTTCTTCTGCTTCTTCTGATTCACCCTCCAGACTTCACCTTCTCCTTCTCCTTCTTCTGCTTCTTCTGATTCACCCTCCAGACTTCACCTTCTCCTTCTCCTTCTTCTACTTCTTCTGATTCACCCTCCAGACTTCACCTTCTCCTTCTCTTTCTTCTGCTTCTTCTGATTCACCCTCCAGACTTCACCTTCTCCTTCTCCTTCTTCTGCTTCTTCTGCTTCACCCTCCAGACTTCACCTTCTCCTTCTCCTTCTTCTGCTTCTTCTGCTTCACCCTCCTGACTTCACCTTCTCCTTCTCCTTCTTCTACTTCTTCTGATTCACCCTCCTGACTTCACCTTCTCCTTCTCCTTCTTCTACTTCTTCTGCTTCACCCTCCAGACTTCACCTTCTCCTTCTCCTTCTTCTACTTCTTCTGATTCACCCTCCAGACTTCACCTTCTTCTTCTCCTTCTTCTACTTCTTCTGATTCACCCTCCAGACTTCACCTTCTCCTTCTCCTTCTTCTACTTCTTCTGATTCATCCTCCAGACTTCACCTTCTCCTTCTCCTTCTTCTGCTTCTTCTGATTCACCCTCCAGACTTCACCTTCTCCTTCTCCTTATTCTGCTTCTTCTGATTCACCCTCCAGACTTCACCTTCTCCTTGTCCTTCTTCTGCTTCTTCTGATTCACCCTCCAGACTTCACCTTCTCCTTCTCCTTCTTCTGCTTCTTCTGATTCACCCTCCAGACTTCACCTTCTCCTTCTCCTTCTTCTACTTCTTCTGATTCACCCTCCAGACTTCATCTTCTCCTTCTCCTTCTTCTGCTTCTTCTGATTCACCCTCCAGACTTCACCTTCTCCTTCTCCTTCGTCTACTTCTTCTGATTCACCCTCCAGACTACACCTTCTCCTTCTCCTTCTTCTACTTCTTCTGATTCACCCTCCAGACTTCACCTTCTCCTTCTCCTTCTTCTGTTTCTTCTGATTCACCCTCCAGACTTCACCTTCTCCTTCTCCTTCTTCTACTTCTTCTGATTCACCCTCCAGACTTCACCTTCTCCTTCTCCTTCTTCTACTTCTTCTGATTCACCCTCCAGACTTCATCTTCTCCTTCTCCTTCTTCTGCATCTTCTGATTCACCCTCCAGACTTCACCTTCTCCTTCTCCTTCTTCTGCTTCTTCTGATTCACCCTCCAGACTTCACCTTCTCCTTCTCCTTCTTCTACTTCTTCTGATTCACCCTCCAGTCTTCACATACTCCTTCTCCTTCTTCTGTTTCTTCTGCTTCAGCCTCCAGACTTCACCTTCTCCTTCTCTTTCTTCTGATTCTTCTGATTCACCCTCCAGACTTCACCTTCTCCTTCTCCTTCTTCTGATTCTTCTGATTCACCCTCCAGACTTCACCTTCTCCTTCTCCTTCTTCTGCTTCTTCTGATTCACCCTCCTGGCTTCACCATCTCCTTCTCCTTCTTCTACTTCTTCTGATTCACCCTCCTGACTTCACCTTCTCCTTCTCCTTCTTCTCCTTCTTCTGCTTCACCCTCCAGACTTCACCTTCTCCTTCTCCTTCTTCTACCTCTTCTGATTCACCCTCCAGACTTCACCTTCTCCTTCTCCTTCTTCTGCTTCTTCTGATTCACCCTCCAGACTTCACCTTCTCCTTCTCCTTATTCTGCTTCTTCTGATTCACCCTCCAGACTTCACCTTCTCCTTCTCGTTATTCTGCTTCTTCTGATTCAACCTCCAGACTTCACCTTCTCCTTCTCCTTCTTCTGCTTCTTCTGATTCACCCTCCAGACTTCACCTTCTCCTTCTCCTTCTTCTGTTTCTTCTGATTCGCCCTCCAGACTTCACCTTCTCCTTCTCCTTCTTCTGCTTCTTCTGATTCTCCCTCCTGACTTCACCTTCTCCTTCTCCTTCTTCTACTTCTTCTGATTCACCCTCCTGACTTCACCTTCTCCTTCTCCTTCTTCTCCTTCTTCTGATTCACCCTCCAGACTTCACCTTCTCCTTCTCCTTCTTCTGCTTCTTCTGATTCACCCTCCAGACTTCACCTTCTCATTCTCCTTCTTCTGCTTCTTCTGCTGCGCCCTCCAGACTTCACCTTCTCCTTCTCCTTCTTCTGCTTCTTCTGCTTCACACTCCAGACTTCACCTTCTCCTTCTCCTTCTTCTGCTTCTTCTGCTGCGCCCTCCAGGCTTCACCTTCTCCTTCTCCTTCTTCTGCTTCTTCTGCTTCACCGTCCTGACTTCACCTTCTCCTTCTCCTTCTTCTACTTCTTCTGCTACACCCCCCTGACTTCACCTGCTCCTTCTCCTTCTTCTGCTTCTTCTGATTCACCCTCCTAAATTCACCTTCTCCTTCTCCTTCTTCTGCTTCTTCTGATTCACCCTCCTGACTTCACCTTCTCCTTCTCCTTCTTCTGCTTCTTCTGATTCACCTTCCAGACTTCACCTTCTCCTTCTCCTTCTTCTGCTTCTTCTGATTCACCCTCCAGACTTCACCTTCTCCTTCTCCTTCTTCTGCTTCTTCTGCTTCACCCTCCAGACTTCACCTTCTCCTTCTCGTTATTCTGCTTCTTCTGATTCAACCTCCAGACTTCACCTTCTCCTTCTCCTTCTTCTGCTTCTTCTGATTCACCCTCCAGACTTCACCTTCTCCTTCTCCTTCTTCTGTTTCTTCTGATTCGCCCTCCAGACTTCACCTTCTCCTTCTCCTTCTTCTGCTTCTTCTGATTCTCCCTCCTGACTTCACCTTCTCCTTCTCCTTCTTCTACTTCTTCTGATTCACCCTCCTGACTTCACCTTCTCCTTCTCCTTCTTCTCCTTCTTCTGATTCACCCTCCAGACTTCACCTTCTCCTTCTCCTTCTTCTGCTTCTTCTGATTCACCCTCCAGACTTCACCTTCTCATTCTCCTTCTTCTGCTTCTTCTGCTGCGCCCTCCAGACTTCACCTTCTCCTTCTCCTTCTTCTGCTTCTTCTGCTTCACACTCCAGACTTCACCTTCTCCTTCTCCTTCTTCTGCTTCTTCTGCTGCGCCCTCCAGGCTTCACCTTCTCCTTCTCCTTCTTCTGCTTCTTCTGCTTCACCGTCCTGACTTCACCTTCTCCTTCTCCTTCTTCTACTTCTTCTGCTACACCCCCCTGACTTCACCTGCTCCTTCTCCTTCTTCTGCTTCTTCTGATTCACCCTCCTAAATTCACCTTCTCCTTCTCCTTCTTCTGCTTCTTCTGATTCACCCTCCTGACTTCACCTTCTCCTTCTCCTTCTTCTGCTTCTTCTGATTCACCTTCCAGACTTCACCTTCTCCTTCTCCTTCTTCTGCTTCTTCTGATTCACCCTCCAGACTTCACCTTCTCCTTCTCCTTCTTCTGCTTCTTCTGCTTCACCCTCCAGACTTCACCTTCTCCTTCTCCTTCTTCTGCTTCTTCTGCTTCACCCTCCTGACTTCACCTTCTCCTTCTCCTTCTTCTACTTCTTCTGATTCACCCTCCAGACTTCACCTACTCCTTCTCCTTCTTCTGCTTCTTCTGCTTCACCCTCCAGACTTCACCTTCTCCTTCTCCTTCTTCTGCTTCTTCTGCATCGCCCTCCAGACTTCACCTTCTCCTTCTCCTTCTTCTGCTTCTTCTGCTTCACTCTCCTGACTTCACCTACTCCTTCTCCTTCTTCTACTTCTTCTGATTCACCCTCCAGACTTCACCCTCTCCTTCTCCTTCTTCTGCTTCTTCTGCTTCACCCTCCAGACTTCACCTTCTCTTTCTCCTTCTTCTGCTTCTTCTGCTGCGCCCTCCAGACTTCACCTTCTCCTTCTCCTTCTTCTGCTTCTTCTGATTCACCCTCCAGACTTCACCTTCTCCTTCTCCTTCTTCTACTTCTTCTGATCCACCCTACTGACTTCAGCTTCTCCTTCTCCTTCTTCTGCTTCTTCTGCTTCACCCTCCAGACTTCACCTTCTCCTTCTCCTTCTTCTGCTTCACCCACCAGACTTCACCTTCTCCTTCTCCTTCTTCTGCTTCTTCTGCTTCACCCTCCTGACTTCACCTTCTCCTTCTCCTTCTTCTACCTCTTCTGATTCACCCTCCAGACTTCACCTTCTCCTTCTCCTTCTTCTGCTTCTTCTGATTCACCCTCCAGACTGCACCTTCTCCTTCTCCTTCTTCTACTTTATCTGATCCACCCTCCTGACTTCACCTTCTCCTTCTCCTTCTTCTGCTTCTTCTGATTCACCCTCCTGGCTTCACCTTCTCCTTCTCCTTCTTCTACTTCTTCTGATTCACCCTCCTGACTTCACCTTCTCCTTCTCCTTCTTCTCCTTCTTCTGCTTCACGCTCCAGACTTCACCTTCTCCTTCTCCTTCTTCTACCTCTTCTGATTCACCCTCCAGACTTCACCTTCTCCTTCTCCTTCTTCTGCTTCTTCTGATTCACCCTCCAGACTTCACCTTCTCCTTCTCCTTATTCTGCTTCTTCTGATTCACCCTCCAGACTTCACCTTCTCCTTCTCCTTCTTCTGTTTCTTCTGATTCACCCTCCAGACTTCACCTTCTCCTTCTCCTTCTTCTACTTCTTCTGATTCACCCTCCAGACTTCACCTTCTCCTTCTCCTTCTTCTACTTCTTCTGATTCACCCTCCAGACTTCATCTTCTCCTTCTCCTTCTTCTGCATCTTCTGATTCACCCTCCAGACTTCACCTTCTCCTTCTCCTTCTTCTGCTTCTTCTGATTCACCCTCCAGACTTCACCTTCTCCTTCTCCTTCTTCTACTTCTTCTGATTCACCCTCCAGACTTCACCTTCTCCTTCTCCTTCTTCTACTTCTTCTGATTCACCCTCCAGTCTTCACATTCTCCTTCTCCTTCTTCTGTTTCTTCTGCTTCAGCCTCCAGACTTCACCTTCTCCTTCTCTTTCTTCTGATTCTTCTGATTCACCCTCCAGACTTCACCTTCTCCTTCTCCTTCTTCTGATTCTTCTGATTCACCCTCCAGACTTCACCATCTCCTTCTCCTTCTTCTGCTTCTTCTGATTCACCCTCCTGGCTTCACCATCTCCTTCTCCTTCTTCTACTTCTTCTGATTCACCCTCCTGACTTCACCTTCTCCTTCTCCTTCTTCTCCTTCTTCTGCTTCACCCTCCAGACTTCACCTTCTCCTTCTCCTTCTTCTACCTCTTCTGATTCACCCTCCAGACTTCACCTTCTCCTTCTCCTTCTTCTGCTTCTTCTGATTCACCCTCCAGACTTCACCTTCTCCTTCTCCTTATTCTGCTTCTTCTGATTCACCCTCCAGACTTCACCTTCTCCTTCTCGTTATTCTGCTTCTTCTGATTCAACCTCCAGACTTCACCTTCTCCTTCTCCTTCTTCTGCTTCTTCTGATTCACCCTCCAGACTTCACCTTCTCCTTCTCCTTCTTCTGTTTCTTCTGATTCGCCCTCCAGACTTCACCTTCTCCTTCTCCTTCTTCTGCTTCTTCTGATTCACCCTCCTGACTTCACCTTCTCCTTCTCCTTCTTCTACTTCTTCTGATTCACCCTCCTGACTTCACCTTCTCCTTCTCCTTCTTCTCCTTCTTCTGATTCACCCTCCAGACTTCACCTTCTCCTTCTCCTTCTTCTGCTTCTTCTGATTCACCCTCCAGACTTCACCTTCTCATTCTCCTTCTTCTGCTTCTTCTGCTGCGCCCTCCAGACTTCACCTTCTCCTTCTCCTTCTTCTGCTTCTTCTGCTTCACACTCCAGACTTCACCTTCTCCTTCTCCTTCTTCTGCTTCTTCTGCTGCGCCCTCCAGGCTTCACCTTCTCCTTCTCCTTCTTCTGCTTCTTCTGCTTCACCGTCCTGACTTCACCTTCTCCTTCTCCTTCTTCTACTTCTTCTGCTACACCCCCCTGACTTCACCTGCTCCTTCTCCTTCTTCTGCTTCTTCTGATTCACCCTCCTAAATTCACCTTCTCCTTCTCCTTCTTCTGCTTCTTCTGATTCACCCTCCTGACTTCACCTTCTCCTTCTCCTTCTTCTGCTTCTTCTGATTCACCTTCCAGACTTCACCTTCTCCTTCTCCTTCTTCTGCTTCTTCTGATTCACCCTCCAGACTTCACCTTCTCCTTCTCCTTCTTCTGCTTCTTCTGCTTCACCCTCCAGACTTCACCTTCTCCTTCTCCTTCTTCTGCTTCTTCTGCTTCACCCTCCTGACTTCACCTTCTCCTTCTCCTTCTTCTACTTCTTCTGATTCACCCTCCAGACTTCACCTACTCCTTCTCCTTCTTCTGCTTCTTCTGCTTCACCCTCCAGACTTCACCTTCTCCTTCTCCTTCTTCTGCTTCTTCTGCTTCGCCCTCCAGACTTCACCTTCTCCTTCTTCTGCTTCTTCTGCTTCACTCTCCTGACTTCACCTACTCCTTCTCCTTCTTCTACTTCTTCTGATTCACCCTCCAGACTTCACCCTCTCCTTCTCCTTCTTCTGCTTCTTCTGCTTCACCCTCCAGACTTCACCTTCTCTTTCTCCTTCTTCTGCTTCTTCTGCTGTGCCCTCCAGACTTCACCTTCTCCTTCTCCTTTTTCTGCTTCTTCTGATTCACCCTCCAGACTTCACCTTCTCCTTCTCCTTCTTCTACTTCTTCTGATCCACCCTCCTGACTTCACCTTCTCCTTCTCCTTCTTCTGCTTCTTCTGCTTCACCCTCCAGACTTCACCTTCTCCTTCTCCTTCTTCTGCTTCACCCACCAGACTTCACCTTCTCCTTCTCCTTCTTCTGCTTCTTCTGCTTCACCCTCCTGACTTCACCTTCTCCTTCTCCTTCTTCTACCTCTTCTGATTCACCCTCCAGACTTCACCTTCTCCTTCTCCTTCTTCTGCTTCTTCTGATTCACCCTCCAGACTTCACCTTCTCATTCTCCTTATTCTGCTTCTTCTGATTCACCCTCCAGACTTCACCTTCTCCTTCTCGTTATTCTGCTTCTTCTCATTCAACCTCCAGACTTCACCTTCTCCTTCTCCTTCTTCTGCTTCTTCTGCTTCACCCTCCAGACTTCACCTTCTCCTTCTCCTTCTTCTGCTTCTTCTGCTTCACCCTCCTGACTTCACCTTCTCCTTCTCCTTCTTCTACTTCTTCTGATTCACCCTCCAGACTTCACCTACTCCTTCTCCTTCTTCTGCTTCTTCTGCTTCACCCTCCAGACTTCACCTTCTCCTTCTCCTTCTTCTGCTTCTTCTGCTTCGCCCTCCAGACTTCACCTTCTCCTTCTTCTGCTTCTTCTGCTTCACTCTCCTGACTTCACCTACTCCTTCTCCTTCTTCTACTTCTTCTGATTCACCCTCCAGACTTCACCCTCTCCTTCTCCTTCTTCTGCTTCTTCTGCTTCACCCTCCAGACTTCACCTTCTCTTTCTCCTTCTTCTGCTTCTTCTGCTGTGCCCTCCAGACTTCACCTTCTCCTTCTCCTTTTTCTGCTTCTTCTGATTCACCCTCCAGACTTCACCTTCTCCTTCTCCTTCTTCTACTTCTTCTGATCCACCCTCCTGACTTCACCTTCTCCTTCTCCTTCTTCTGCTTCTTCTGCTTCACCCTCCAGACTTCACCTTCTCCTTCTCCTTCTTCTGCTTCACCCACCAGACTTCACCTTCTCCTTCTCCTTCTTCTGCTTCTTCTGCTTCACCCTCCTGACTTCACCTTCTCCTTCTCCTTCTTCTACCTCTTCTGATTCACCCTCCAGACTTCACCTTCTCCTTCTCCTTCTTCTGCTTCTTCTGATTCACCCTCCAGACTTCACCTTCTCATTCTCCTTATTCTGCTTCTTCTGATTCACCCTCCAGACTTCACCTTCTCCTTCTCGTTATTCTGCTTCTTCTCATTCAACCTCCAGACTTCACCTTCTCCTTCTCCTTCTTCTGCTTCTTCTGATTCACCCTCCAGACTGCACCTTCTCCTTCTCCTTCTTCTACTTTATCTGATCCACCCTCCTGACTTCACCTTCTCCTTCTCCTTCTTCTGCTTCTTCTGATTCACCCTCCTGGCTTCACCTTCTCCTTCTCCTTCTTCTACTTCTTCTGATTCACCCTCCTGACTTCACCTTCTCCTTCTCCTTCTTCTCCTTCTTCTGCTTCACCCTCCAGACTTCACCTTCTCCTTCTCCTTCTTCTACCTCTTCTGATTCACCCTCCAGACTTCACCTTCTCCTTCTCCTTCTTCTGCTTCTTCTGATTCACCCTCCAGACTTCACCTTCTCCTTCTCCTTATTCTGCTTCTTCTGATTCACCCTCCAGACTTCACCTTCTCCTTCTCGTTATTCTGCTTCTTCTGATTCAACCTCCAGACTTCACCTTCTCCTTCTCCTTCTTCTGCTTCTTCTGATTCACCCTCCAGACTTCACCTTCTCCTTCTCCTTCTTCTGTTTCTTCTGATTCGCCCTCCAGACTTCACCTTCTCCTTCTCCTTCTTCTGCTTCTTCTGATTCACCCTCCTGACTTCACCTTCTCCTTCTCCTTCTTCTACTTCTTCTGATTCACCCTCCTGACTTCACCTTCTCCTTCTCCTTCTTCTCCTTCTTCTGATTCACCCTCCAGACTTCACCTTCTCCTTCTCCTTCTTCTGCTTCTTCTGATTCACCCTCCAGACTTCACCTTCTCATTCTCCTTCTTCTGCTTCTTCTGCTGCGCCCTCCAGACTTCACCTTCTCCTTCTCCTTCTTCTGCTTCTTCTGCTTCACACTCCAGACTTCACCTTCTCCTTCTCCTTCTTCTGCTTCTTCTGCTGCGCCCTCCAGGCTTCACCTTCTCCTTCTCCTTCTTCTGCTTCTTCTGCTTCACCGTCCTGACTTCACCTTCTCCTTCTCCTTCTTCTACTTCTTCTGCTACACCCCCCTGACTTCACCTGCTCCTTCTCCTTCTTCTGCTTCTTCTGATTCACCCTCCTAAATTCACCTTCTCCTTCTCCTTCTTCTGCTTCTTCTGATTCACCCTCCTGACTTCACCTTCTCCTTCTCCTTCTTCTGCTTCTTCTGATTCACCTTCCAGACTTCACCTTCTCCTTCTCCTTCTTCTGCTTCTTCTGATTCACCCTCCAGACTTCACCTTCTCCTTCTCCTTCTTCTGCTTCTTCTGCTTCACCCTCCAGACTTCACCTTCTCCTTCTCCTTCTTCTGCTTCTTCTGCTTCACCCTCCTGACTTCACCTTCTCCTTCTCCTTCTTCTACTTCTTCTGATTCACCCTCCAGACTTCACCTACTCCTTCTCCTTCTTCTGCTTCTTCTGCTTCACCCTCCAGACTTCACCTTCTCCTTCTCCTTCTTCTGCTTCTTCTGCTTCGCCCTCCAGACTTCACCTTCTCCTTCTCCTTCTTCTGCTTCTTCTGCTTCACTCTCCTGACTTCACCTACTCCTTCTCCTTCTTCTACTTCTTCTGATTCACCCTCCAGACTTCACCCTCTCCTTCTCCTTCTTCTGCTTCTTCTGCTTCACCCTCCAGACTTCACCTTCTCTTTCTCCTTCTTCTGCTTCTTCTGCTGTGCCCTCCAGACTTCACCTTCTCCTTCTCCTTTTTCTGCTTCTTCTGATTCACCCTCCAGACTTCACCTTCTCCTTCTCCTTCTTCTACTTCTTCTGATCCACCCTCCTGACTTCACCTTCTCCTTCTCCTTCTTCTGCTTCTTCTGCTTCACCCTCCAGACTTCACCTTCTCCTTCTCCTTCTTCTGCTTCACCCACCAGACTTCACCTTCTCCTTCTCCTTCTTCTGCTTCTTCTGCTTCACCCTCCTGACTTCACCTTCTCCTTCTCCTTCTTCTACCTCTTCTGATTCACCCTCCAGACTTCACCTTCTCCTTCTCCTTCTTCTGCTTCTTCTGATTCACCCTCCAGACTTCACCTTCTCATTCTCCTTATTCTGCTTCTTCTGATTCACCCTCCAGACTTCACCTTCTCCTTCTCGTTATTCTGCTTCTTCTCATTCAACCTCCAGACTTCACCTTCTCCTTCTCCTTCTTCTGCTTCTTCTGATTCACCCTCCAGACTGCACCTTCTCCTTCTCCTTCTTCTACTTTATCTGATCCACCCTCCTGACTTCACCTTCTCCTTCTCCTTCTTCTGCTTCTTCTGATTCACCCTCCTGGCTTCACCTTCTCCTTCTCCTTCTTCTACTTCTTCTGATTCACCCTCCTGACTTCACCTTCTCCTTCTCCTTCTTCTCCTTCTTCTGCTTCACCCTCCAGACTTCACCTTCTCCTTCTCCTTCTTCTACCTCTTCTGATTCACCCTCCAGACTTCACCTTCTCCTTCTCCTTCTTCTGCTTCTTCTGATTCACCCTCCAGACTTCACCTTCTCCTTCTCCTTATTCTGCTTCTTCTGATTCACCCTCCAGACTTCACCTTCTCCTTCTCGTTATTCTGCTTCTTCTGATTCAACCTCCAGACTTCACCTTCTCCTTCTCCTTCTTCTGCTTCTTCTGATTCACCCTCCAGACTTCACCTTCTCCTTCTCCTTCTTCTGTTTCTTCTGATTCGCCCTCCAGACTTCACCTTCTCCTTCTCCTTCTTCTGCTTCTTCTGATTCACCCTCCTGACTTCACCTTCTCCTTCTCCTTCTTCTACTTCTTCTGATTCACCCTCCTGACTTCACCTTCTCCTTCTCCTTCTTCTCCTTCTTCTGATTCACCCTCCAGACTTCACCTTCTCCTTCTCCTTCTTCTGCTTCTTCTGATTCACCCTCCAGACTTCACCTTCTCATTCTCCTTCTTCTGCTTCTTCTGCTGCGCCCTCCAGACTTCACCTTCTCCTTCTCCTTCTTCTGCTTCTTCTGCTTCACACTCCAGACTTCACCTTCTCCTTCTCCTTCTTCTGCTTCTTCTGCTGCGCCCTCCAGGCTTCACCTTCTCCTTCTCCTTCTTCTGCTTCTTCTGCTTCACCGTCCTGACTTCACCTTCTCCTTCTCCTTCTTCTACTTCTTCTGCTACACCCCCCTGACTTCACCTGCTCCTTCTCCTTCTTCTGCTTCTTCTGATTCACCCTCCTAAATTCACCTTCTCCTTCTCCTTCTTCTGCTTCTTCTGATTCACCCTCCTGACTTCACCTTCTCCTTCTCCTTCTTCTGCTTCTTCTGATTCACCTTCCAGACTTCACCTTCTCCTTCTCCTTCTTCTGCTTCTTCTGATTCACCCTCCAGACTTCACCTTCTCCTTCTCCTTCTTCTGCTTCTTCTGCTTCACCCTCCAGACTTCACCTTCTCCTTCTCCTTCTTCTGCTTCTTCTGCTTCACCCTCCTGACTTCACCTTCTCCTTCTCCTTCTTCTACTTCTTCTGATTCACCCTCCAGACTTCACCTACTCCTTCTCCTTCTTCTGCTTCTTCTGCTTCACCCTCCAGACTTCACCTTCTCCTTCTCCTTCTTCTGCTTCTTCTGCTTCGCCCTCCAGACTTCACCTTCTCCTTCTCCTTCTTCTGCTTCTTCTGCTTCACTCTCCTGACTTCACCTACTCCTTCTCCTTCTTCTACTTCTTCTGATTCACCCTCCAGACTTCACCCTCTCCTTCTCCTTCTTCTGCTTCTTCTGCTTCACCCTCCAGACTTCACCTTCTCTTTCTCCTTCTTCTGCTTCTTCTGCTGTGCCCTCCAGACTTCACCTTCTCCTTCTCCTTTTTCTGCTTCTTCTGATTCACCCTCCAGACTTCACCTTCTCCTTCTCCTTCTTCTACTTCTTCTGATCCACCCTCCTGACTTCACCTTCTCCTTCTCCTTCTTCTGCTTCTTCTGCTTCACCCTCCAGACTTCACCTTCTCCTTCTCCTTCTTCTGCTTCACCCACCAGACTTCACCTTCTCCTTCTCCTTCTTCTGCTTCTTCTGCTTCACCCTCCTGACTTCACCTTCTCCTTCTCCTTCTTCTACCTCTTCTGATTCACCCTCCAGACTTCACCTTCTCCTTCTCCTTCTTCTGCTTCTTCTGATTCACCCTCCAGACTTCACCTTCTCCTTCTCCTTATTCTGCTTCTTCTGATTCACCCTCCAGACTTCACCTTCTCCTTCTCGTTATTCTGCTTCTTCTCATTCAACCTCCAGACTTCACCTTCTCCTTCTCCTTCTTCTGCTTCTTCTGATTCACCCTCCAGACTGCACCTTCTCCTTCTCCTTCTTCTACTTTATCTGATCCACCCTCCTGACTTCACCTTCTCCTTCTCCTTCTTCTGCTTCTTCTGATTCACCCTCCTGGCTTCACCTTCTCCTTCTCCTTCTTCTACTTCTTCTGATTCACCCTCCTGACTTCACCTTCTCCTTCTCCTTCTTCTCCTTCTTCTGCTTCACCCTCCAGACTTCACCTTCTCCTTCTCCTTCTTCTACCTCTTCTGATTCACCCTCCAGACTTCACCTTCTCCTTCTCCTTCTTCTGCTTCTTCTGATTCACCCTCCAGACTTCACCTTCTCCTTCTCCTTATTCTGCTTCTTCTGATTCACCCTCCAGACTTCACCTTCTCCTTCTCGTTATTCTGCTTCTTCTGATTCAACCTCCAGACTTCACCTTCTCCTTCTCCTTCTTCTGCTTCTTCTGATTCACCCTCCAGACTTCACCTTCTCCTTCTCCTTCTTCTGTTTCTTCTGATTCGCCCTCCAGACTTCACCTTCTCCTTCTCCTTCTTCTGCTTCTTCTGATTCACCCTCCTGACTTCACCTTCTCCTTCTCCTTCTTCTACTTCTTCTGATTCACCCTCCTGACTTCACCTTCTCCTTCTCCTTCTTCTACTTCTTCTGATTCACCCTCCAGACTTCACCTTCTCCTTCTCCTTCTTCTTCTTCTTCTGATTCACCCTCCAGACTTCACCTTCTCATTCTCCTTCTTCTGCTTCTTCTGCTGCGCCCTCCAGACTTCACCTTCTCCTTCTCCTTCTTCTGCTTCTTCTGCTTCACACTCCAGACTTCACCTTCTCCTTCTCCTTCTTCTGCTTCTTCTGCTGCGCCCTCCAGGCTTCACCTTCTCCTTCTCCTTTTTCTGCTTCTTCTGCTTCACCGTCCTGACTTCACCTTCTCCTTCTCCTTCTTCTACTTCTTCTGCTACACCCCCCTGACTTCACCTGCTCCTTCTCCTTCTTCTGCTTCTTCTGATTCACCCTCCTAAATTCACCTTCTCCTTCTCCTTCTTCTGCTTCTTCTGATTCATCCTCCAGACTTCACCTTCTCCTTCTCCTTCTTCTGCTTCTTCTGCTTCACCCTCCTGACTTCACCTACTCCTTCTCCTTCTTCTGCTTCTTCTGCTTCACCCTCCAGACTTCACCTACTCCTTCTACTTCTTCTGCTTCTTCTGCTTCGCCCTCCAGACTTCACCTTCTCCTTCTCCTTCTTCTGCTTCTTCTGCTTCACTCTCCTGACTTCACCTTCTCCTTCTCCTTCTTCTACTTCTTCTGATTCACCCTCCAGACTTCACCCTCTCCTTCTCCTTCTTCTGCTTCTTCTGCTTCACCCTCCAGAATTCACCTTCTCTTTCTCCTTCTTCTGCTTCTTCTGCTGCGCCCTCCAGACTTCGTCTTCTCCTTCTCCTTCTTCTGCTTCTTCTGATTCACCCTCCAGACTTCACCTTCTCCTTCTCCTTCTTCTACTTCTTCTGATCCACCCTCCTGACTTCACCTTCTCCTTCTCCTTCTTCTGCTTCTTCTGCTTCACCCTCCAGACTTCACCTTCTCCTTCTCCTTCTTCTGCTTCTTCTGCTTCACCCACCAGACTTCACCTTCTCCTTCTCCTTCTTCTGCTTCTTCTGCTTCAACCTCCTGACTTCACCTTATCCTTCTCCTTCTTCTACTTCTTCTGATTCACCCTCCAGACTTCACCTACTCCTTCTCCTTCTTCTGCTTCTTCTGCTTCACCCTCCAGACTTCACCTTCTCCTTCTCCTTCTTCTGCTTCTTCTGCTTCGCCCTCCAGACTTCACCTTCTCCTTCTCCTTCTTCTGCTTCTTCTGCTTCACTCTCCTGACTTCACCTTCTCCTTCTCCTTCTTCTACTTCTTCTGATTCACCCTCCAGACTTCACCCTCTCCTTCTCCTTCTTCTGCTTCTTCTGCTTCACCCTCCAGACTTCACCTTCTCCTTCTCCTTCTTCTGCTTCTTCTGCTTCACCGTCCTGACTTCACCTTCTCCTTCTCCTTCTTCTACTTCTTCTGCTTCACCCCCCTGACTTCACCTGCTCCTTCTCCTTCTTCTGCTTCTTCTGATTCACCCTCCTAACTTCACCTTCTCCTTCTCCTTCTTCTGCTTCTTCTGATTCACCCTCCAGACTTCACCTTCTCCTTCTCCTTCTTCTACTTCGTCTGATTCACCCTCCAGACTTCACCTTCTCCTTCTCCTTCTTCTACTTCTTCTGATTCACCCTCCAGTCTTCACCTACTCCTTCTCCTTCTTCTGTTTCTTCTGCTTCACCCTCCAGACTTCACCTTCTCCTTCTCTTTCTTCTGCTTCTTCTGATTCACCCTCCAGACTTCATCTTCTCCTTCTCCTTCTTCTGATTCTTCTGATTCACCCTCCAGACTTCACCTTCTCCTTCTCCTTCTTCTGCTTCTTCTGATTCACCCTCCTGACTTCACCTTCTCCTTCTCCTTCTTCTACTTCTTCTGCTTCACCCTCCAGACTTCACCTTCTCCTTCTCCTTCTTCTACTTCTTCTGATTCACCCTCCAGACTTCACCCTCTCCTTCTCCTTCTTCTGCTTCTTCTGCTTCACCCTCCAGACTTCACCTTCTCTTTCTCCTTCTTCTGCTTCTTCTGCTGCGCCCTCCAGACTTCACCTTCTCCTTCTCCTTCTTCTGCTTCTTCTGATTCACCCTCCAGACTTCACCTTCTCCTTCTCCTTCTTCTACTTCTTCTGATCCACCCTCCTGACTTCACCTTCTCCTTCTCCTTCTTCTGCTTCTTCTGCTTCACCCTCCAGACTTCACCTTCTCCTTCTCCTTCTTCTGCTTCTTCTGCTTCACCCACCAGACTTCACCTTCTCCTTCTCCTTCTTCTGCTTCTTCTGCTTCACCCTCCTGACTTCACCTTATCCTTCTCCTTCTTCTACTTCTTCTGATTCACCCTCCAGACTTCACCTACTCCTTCTCCTTCTTCTGCTTCTTCTGCTTCACCCTCCAGACTTCACCTTCTCCTTCTCCTTCTTCTGCTTCTTCTGCTTCGCCCTCCAGACTTCACCTTCTCCTTCTCCTTCTTCTGCTTCTTCTGCTTCACTCTCCTGACTTCACCTTCTCCTTCTCCTTCTTCTACTTCTTCTGATTCACCCTCCAGACTTCACCCTCTCCTTCTCCTTCTTCTGCTTCTTCTGCTTCACCCTCCAGACTTCACCTTCTCCTTCTCCTTCTTCTGCTTCTTCTGCTTCACCGTCCTGACTTCACCTTCTCCTTCTCCTTCTTCTACTTCTTCTGCTTCACCCCCCTGACTTCACCTGCTCCTTCTCCTTCTTCTGCTTCTTCTGATTCACCCTCCTAACTTCACCTTCTCCTTCTCCTTCTTCTGCTTCTTCTGATTCACCCTCCAGACTTCACCTTCTCCTTCTCCTTCTTCTACTTCGTCTGATTCACCCTCCAGACTTCACCTTCCCCTTCTCCTTCTTCTACTTCTTCTGATTCACCCTCCAGTCTTCACCTACTCCTTCTCCTTCTTCTGTTTCTTCTGCTTCACCCTCCAGACTTCACCTTCTCCTTCTCTTTCTTCTGCTTCTTCTGATTCACCCTCCAGACTTCATCTTCTCCTTCTCCTTCTTCTGATTCTTCTGATTCACCCTCCAGACGTCACCTTCTCCTTCTCCTTCTTCTGCTTCTTCTGATTCACCCTCCTGACTTCACCTTCTCTTTCTCCTTCTTCTACTTCTTCTGCTTCACCCTCCAGACTTCACCTTCTCCTTCTCCTTCTTCTACTTCTTCTGATTCACCCTCCAGACTTCACCTTCTCCTTCTCCTTCTTCTGCTTCTTCTGCTTCACCCTCCAGACTTCACCTTCTCCTTCTCCTTATTCTGCTTCTTCTGATTCACCCTCCAGACTTCACCTTCTCCTTCTCCTTCTTCTGCTTCTTCTGATTCACCCTCCAGACTTCACCTTTTCCTTCTCCTTCTTCTGCTTCTTCTGATTCACCCTCCAGACTTCACCTTCTCCTTCTCCTTCTTCTGCTTCTTCTGATTCACCCTCCAGACTTCACCTTCTCCTTCTCCTTCTTCTACTTCTTCTGATTCACCCTCCAGACTTCACCTTCTCCTTCTCTTTCTTCTGCTTCTTCTGATTCACCCTCCAGACTTCACCTTCTCCTTCTCCTTCTTCTGCTTCTTCTGCTTCACCCTCCAGACTTCACCTTCTCCTTCTCCTTCTTCTGCTTCTTCTGCTTCACCCTCCTGACTTCACCTTCTCCTTCTCCTTCTTCTACTTCTTCTGATTCACCCTCCTGACTTCACCTTCTCCTTCTCCTTCTTCTACTTCTTCTGATTCACCCTCCAGACTTCACCTTCTCCTTCTCCTTCTTCTACTTCTTCTGATTCACCCTCCAGACTTCACCTTCTCCTTCTCCTTCTTCTACTTCTTCTGATTCACCCTCCAGACTTCACCTTCTCCTTCTCCTTCTTCTACTTCTTCTGATTCATCCTCCAGACTTCACCTTCTCCTTCTCCTTCTTCTGCTTCTTCTGATTCACCCTCCAGACTTCACCTTCTCCTTCTCCTTATTCTGCTTCTTCTGATTCACCCTCCAGACTTCACCTTCTCCTTCTCCTTCTTCTGCTTCTTCTGATTCACCCTCCAGACTTCACCTTCTCCTTCTCCTTCTTCTGCTTCTTCTGATTCACCCTCCAGACTTCACCTTCTCCTTCTCCTTCTTCTACTTCTTCTGATTCACCCTCCAGACTTCATCTTCTCCTTCTCCTTCTTCTGCTTCTTCTGATTCACCCTCCAGACTTCACCTTCTCCTTCTCCTTCGTCTACTTCTTCTGATTCACCCTCCAGACTACACCTTCTCCTTCTCCTTCTTCTACTTCTTCTGATTCACCCTCCAGACTTCACCTTCTCCTTCTCCTTCTTCTGTTTCTTCTGATTCACCCTCCAGACTTCACCTTCTCCTTCTCCTTCTTCTACTTCTTCTGATTCACCCTCCAGACTTCACCTTCTCCTTCTCCTTCTTCTACTTCTTCTGATTCACCCTCCAGACTTCATCTTCTCCTTCTCCTTCTTCTGCATCTTCTGATTCACCCTCCAGACTTCACCTTCTCCTTCTCCTTCTTCTGCTTCTTCTGATTCACCCTCCAGACTTCACCTTCTCCTTCTCCTTCTTCTACTTCTTCTGATTCACCCTCCAGACTTCACCGTCTCCTTCTCCTTCTTCTACTTCTTCTGATTCACCCTCCAGTCTTCACATTCTCCTTCTCCTTCTTCTGTTTCTTCTGCTTCAGCCTCCAGACTTCACCTTCTCCTTCTCTTTCTTCTGATTCTTCTGATTCACCCTCCAGACTTCACCTTCTCCTTCTCCTTCTTCTGATTCTTCTGATTCACCCTCCAGACTTCACCTTCTCCTTCTCCTTCTTCTGCTTCTTCTGATTCACCCTCCTGGCTTCACCTTCTCCTTCTCCTTCTTCTACTTCTTCTGATTCACCCTCCTGACTTCACCTTCTCCTTCTCCTTCTTCTCCTTCTTCTGCTTCACCCTCCAGACTTCACCTTCTCCTTCTCCTTCTTCTACCTCTTCTGATTCACCCTCCAGACTTCACCTTCTCCTTCTCCTTCTTCTGCTTCTTCTGATTCACCCTCCAGACTTCACCTTCTCCTTCTCCTTATTCTGCTTCTTCTGATTCACCCTCCAGACTTCACCTTCTCCTTCTCGTTATTCTGCTTCTTCTGATTCAACCTCCAGACTTCACCTTCTCCTTCTCCTTCTTCTGCTTCTTCTGATTCACCCTCCAGACTTCACCTTCTCCTTCTCCTTCTTCTGTTTCTTCTGATTCGCCCTCCAGACTTCACCTTCTCCTTCTCCTTCTTCTGCTTCTTCTGATTCACCCTCCTGACTTCACCTTCTCCTTCTCCTTCTTCTACTTCTTCTGATTCACCCTCCTGACTTCACCTTCTCCTTCTCCTTCTTCTCCATCTTCTGATTCACCCTCCAGACTTCACCTTCTCCTTCTCCTTCTTCTGCTTCTTCTGATTCACCCTCCAGACTTCACCTTCTCATTCTCCTTCTTCAGCTTCTTCTGCTGCGCCCTCCAGACTTCACCTTCTCCTTCTCCTTCTTCTGCTTCTTCTGCTTCACACTCCAGACTTCACCTTCTCCTTCTCCTTCTTCTGCTTCTTCTGCTGCGCCCTCCAGGCTTCACCTTCTCCTTCTCCTTCTTCTGCTTCTTCTGCTTCACCGTCCTGACTTCACCTTCTCCTTCTCCTTCTTCTACTTCTTCTGCTACACCCCCCTGACTTCACCTGCTCCTTCTCCTTCTTCTGCTTCTTCTGATTCACCCTCCTAAATTCACCTTCTCCTTCTCCTTCTTCTGCTTCTTCTGATTCACCCTCCTGACTTCACCTTCTCCTTCTCCTTCTTCTGCTTCTTCTGATTCACCCTCCAGACTTCACCTTCTCCTTCTCCTTCTTCTGCTTCTTCTGATTCACCCTCCAGACTTCACCTTCTCCTTCTCCTTCTTCTGCTTCTTCTGCTTCACCCTCCAGACTTCACCTTCTCCTTCTCCTTCTTCTGCTTCTTCTGCTTCACCCTCCTGACTTCACCTTCTCCTTCTCCTTCTTCTACTTCTTCTGATTCACCCTCCAGACTTCACCTACTCCTTCTCCTTCTTCTGCTTCTTCTGCTTCACCCTCCAGATTTCACCTTCTCCTTCTCCTTCTTCTGCTTCTTCTGCTTCGCCCTCCAGACTTCACCTTCTCCTTCTCCTTCTTCTGCTTCTTCTGCTTCACTCTCCTGACTTCACCTTCTCCTTCTCCTTCTTCTACTTCTTCTGATTCACCCTCCAGACTTCACCCTCTCCTTCTCCTTCTTCTGCTTCTTCTGCTTCGCCCTCCAGACTTCACCTTCTCTTTCTCCTTCTTCTGCTTCTTCTGCTGCGCCTTCCAGACTTCACCTTCTCCTTCTCCTTCTTCTGCTTCTTCTGATTCACCCTCCAGACTTCACCTTCTCCTTCTCCTTCTTCTACTTCTTCTGATCCACCCTCCTGACTTCACCTTCTCCTTCTCCTTCTTCTGCTTCTTCTGCTTCACCCTCCAGACTTCACCTTCTCCTTCTCCTTCTTCTGCTTCTTCTGCTTCACCCACCAGACTTCACCTTCTCCTTCTCCTTCTTCTGCTTCTTCTGCTTCACCCTCCTGACTTCACCTTCTCCTTCTCCTTCTTCTACCTCTTCTGATTCACCCTCCAGACTTCACCTTCTCCTTCTCCTTCTTCTGCTTCTTCTGATTCACCCTCCAGACTTCACCTTCTCCTTTTCCTTATTCTGGTTCTTCTGATTCACCCTCCAGACTTCACCTTCTCCTTCTCGTTATTCTGCTTCTTCTGATTCAACCTCCAGACTTCACCTTCTCCTTCTCCTTCTTCTGCTTCTTCTGATACACCCTCCTGACTTCACCTTCTCCTTCTCCTTCTTCTCCTTCTTCTGCTTCACCCTCCAGACTTCACCTTCTCCTTCTCCTTCTTCTACCTCTTCTGATTCACCCTCCAGACTTCACCTTCTCCTTCTCCTTCTTCTACTTCTTCTGATTCACCCTCCAGACTTCACCTTCTCCTTCTCCTTCTTCTACTTCTTCTGATTCACCCTCCAGACTTCATCTTCTCCTTCTCCTTCTTCTGCATCTTCTGATTCACCCTCCAGACTTCACCTTCTCCTTCTCCTTCTTCTGCTTCTTCTGATTCACCCTCCAGACTTCACCTTCTCCTTCTCCTTCTTCTACTTCTTCTGATTCACCCTCCAGACTTCACCTTCTCCTTCTCCTTCTTCTACTTCTTCTGATTCACCCTCCAGTCTTCACATTCTCCTTCTCCTTCTTCTGTTTCATCTGCTTCAGCCTCCAGACTTCACCTTCTCCTTCTCTTTCTTCTGATTCTTCTGATTCACCCTCCAGACTTCACCTTCTCCTTCTCCTTCTTCTGATTCTTCTGATTCACCCTCCAGACTTCACCTTCTCCTTCTCCTTCTTCTGCTTCTTCTGATTCACCCTCCTGGCTTCACCTTCTCCTTCTCCTTCTTCTACTTCTTCTGATTCACCCTCCTGACTTCACCTTCTTCTTCTCCTTCTTCTCCTTCTTCTGCTTCACCCTCCAGACTTCACCTTCTCCTTCTCCTTCTTCTACCTCTTCTGATTCACCCTCCAGACTTCACCTTCTCCTTCTCCTTCTTCTGCTTCTTCTGATTCACCCTCCAGACTTCACCTTCTCCTTCTCCTTATTCTGCTTCTTCTGATTCACCCTCCAGACTTCACCTTCTCCTTCTCGTTATTCTGCTTCCTCTGATTCAACCTCCAGACTTCACCTTCTCCTTCTCCTTCTTTTGCTTCTTCTGATTCACCCTCCAGACTTCACCTTCTCCTTCTCCTTCTTCTGTTTCTTCTGATTCGCCCTCCAGACTTCACCTTCTCCTTCTCCTTCTTCTGCTTCTTCTGATTCACCCTCCTGACTTCACCTTCTCCTTCTCCTTCTTCTACTTCTTCTGATTCACCCTCCTGACTTCACCTTCTCCTTCTCCTTCTTCTACTTCTTCTGATTCACCCTCCAGACTTCATCTTCTCCTTCTCCTTCTTCTGCTTCTTCTGATTCACCCTCCAGTCTTCACCTTCTCATTCTCCTTCTTCTGCTTCTTCTGCTGCGCCCTCCAGACTTCACCTTCTCCTTCTCCTTCTTCTGCTTCTTCTGCTTCACACTCCAGACTTCACCTTCTCCTTCTCCTTCTTCTGCTTCTTCTGCTGCGCCCTCCAGGCTTCACCTTCTCCTTCTCCTTCTTCTGCTTCTTCTGCTTCACCGTCCTGACTTCACCTTCTCCTTCTCCTTCTTCTACTTCTTCTGCGACACCCCCCTGACTTCACCTGCTCCTTCTCCTTCTTCTGCTTCTTCTGATTCACCCTCCTAAATTCACCTTCTCCTTCTCCTTCTTCTGCTTCTTCTGATTCACCCTCCTGACTTCACCTTCTCCTTCTCCTTCTTCTGCTTCTTCTGATTCACCCTCCAGACTTCACCTTCTCCTTCTACTTCTTCTGCTTCTTCTGATTCACCCTCCAGACTTCACCTTCTCCTTCTCCTTCTTCTGCTTCTTCTGCTTCACCCTCCAGACTTCACCTTCTCCTTCTCCTTCTTCTGCTTCTTCTGCTTCACCCTCCTGACTTCACCTTCTCCTTCTCCTTCTTCTACTTCTTCTGATTCACCCTCCTGACTTCACCTTCTCCTTCTCCTTCTTCTACTTCTTCTGCTTCACCCTCCAGACTTCACCTTCTCCTTCTCCTTCTTCTACTTCTTCTGATTCACCCTCCAGACTTCACCTTCTCCTTCTCCTTCTTCTACTTCTTCTGATTCACCCTCCAGACTTCACCTTCTCCTTCTCATTCTTCTACTTCTTCTGATTCATCCTCCAGACTTCACCTTCTCCTTCTCCTTCTTCTGCTTCTTCTGATTCACCCTCCAGACTTCACCTTCTCCTTCTCCTTATTCTGCTTCTTCTGATTCACCCTCCAGACTTCACCTTCTCCTTCTCCTTCTTCTGCTTCTTCTGATTCACCCTCCAGACTTCACCTTCTCCTTCTCCTTCTTCTGCTTCTTCTGATTCACCCTCCAGACTTCACCTTCTCCTTCTCCTTCTTCTACTTCTTCTGATTCACCCTCCAGACTTCATCTTCTCCTTCTCCTTCTTCTGCTTCTTCTGATTCACCCTCCAGACTTCACCTTCTCCTTCTCCTTCGTCTACTTCTTCTGATTCACCCTCCAGACTACACCTTCTCCTTCTCCTTCTTCTACTTCTTCTGATTCACCCTCCAGACTTCACCTTCTCCTTCTCCTTCTTCTGTTTCTTCTGATTCACCCTCCAGACTTCACCTTCTCCTTCTCCTTCTTCTACTTCTTCTGATTCACCCTCCAGACTTCACCTTCTCCTTCTCCTTCGTCTACTTCTTCTGATTCACCCTCCAGACTACACCTTCTCCTTCTCCTTCTTCTACTTCTTCTGATTCACCCTCCAGACTTCACCTTCTCCTTCTCCTTCTTCTGTTTCTTCTGATTCACCCTCCAGACTTCACCTTCTCCTTCTCCTTCTTCTGCTTCTTCTGATTCACCCTCCAGACTTCACCTTCTCCTTCTCCTTCTTCTGCTTCTTCTGATTCACCCTCCAGACTTCACCTTCTCCTTCTCCTTCTTCTACTTCTCCTGATTCACCCTCCAGACTTCATCTTCTCCTTCTCCTTCTTCTCCTTCTTCTGATTCACCCTCCAGACTTCACCTTCTCCTTCTCCTTCGTCTGCTTCTTCTGATTCACCCTCCAGACTTCACCTTCTCCTTCTCCTTCTTCTACTTCTTCTGATTCACCCTCCAGACTTCACCTTCTCCTTCTCCTTCTTCTATTTCTTCTGATTCACCCTCCAGTCTTCACCTTCTCCTTCTCCTTCTTCTGTTTCTTCTGCTTCACCCTCCAGACTTCACCTTCTCCTTCTCTTTCTTCTGCTTCTTCTGATTCACCCTCCAGACTTCACCTTCTCCTTCTCCTTCTTCTGATTCTTCTGATTCACCCTCCAGACTTCACCTTCTCCCTCTCCTTCTTCGGCTTCTTCTGATTCACCCTCCAGACCTCACCTTCTCCTTCTCCTTCTTCTACTTCTTCTGATTCACCCTCCTGACTTCACCTTCTCCTTCTCCTTCATCTACTTCTTCTGCTTCACCCTCCAGACTTCACCTTCTCCTTCTCCTTCTTCTACTTCTTCTGATTCACCCTCCAGACTTCACCTTCTCCTTCTCCTTCTTATACTTCTTCTGATTCACCCTCCAGACTTCACCTTCTCCTTCTCCTTCTTCTACTTCTTCTGATTCACCCTCCAGACTTCACCTTCTCCTTCTCCTTCTTCTGCTTCTTCTGATTCACCCTCCAGACTTCACCTTCTCCTTCTCCTTATTCTGCTTCTTCTGATTCACCCTCCAGACTTCACCTTCTCCTTCTCCTTCTTCTGCTTCTTCTGATTCACCCTCCAGACTTCACCTTCTCCTTCTCCTTCTTCTGCTTCTTCTGATTCACCCTCCAGACTTCACCTTCTCCTTCTCCTTCTTCTACTTCTTCTGATTCACCCTCCAGACTTCACCTTCTCCTTCTCCTTATTCTGCTTCTTCTGATTCACCCTCCAGACTTCACCTTCTCCTTCTCCTTCGTCTACTTCTTCTGATTCACCCTCCAGACTACACCTTCTCCTTCTCCTTCTTCTACTTCTTCTGATTCACCCTCCAGACTTCACCTTCTCCTTCTCCTTCTTCTGTTTCTTCTGATTCACCCTCCAGACTTCATCTTCTCCTTCTCCTTCTTCTACTTCTTCTGATTCACCCTCCTGACTTCACCTTCTACTTCTCCTTCTTCTACTTCTTCTGATTCACCCTCCAGACTTCATCTTCTCCTTCTCCTTCTTCTGCTTCTTCTGATTCACCCTCCAGACTTCACCTTCTCCTTCTCCTTCTTCTGCTTCTTCTGATTCACCCTCCAGACTTCAACTTCTCCTTCTCCTTCTTCCACTTCTTCTGATTCACCCTCCAGACTTCACCTACTCCTTCTCCTTCTTCTACTTCTTCTGATTCACCCTCCAGTCTTCACCTTCTCCTTCTCCTTTTTTTATTTCTTCTGCTTCACCCTCCAGACTTCACCTTCTCCTTCTCTTTCTTCTGCTTCTTCTGATTCACCCTCCAGACTTCACCTTCTCCTTCTCCTTCTTCTGATTCTTCTGATTCACCCTCCAGACTTCACCTTCTCCTTCTCCTTCTTCTGCTTCTTCTGATTCACCCTCCTGACTTCACCTTCTCCTTCTCCTTCTTCTACTTCTTCTGATTCACCCTCCTGACTTCACCTTCTCCTTCTCCTTCTTCTATTTCTTCTGCTTCACCCTCCAGACTTCACCTTCTCCTTCTCCTTCTTCTACTTCTTCTGATTCACCCTCCAGACTTCACCTTCTCCTTCTCCTTCTTCTACTTCTTCTGATTCACCCTCCAGACTTCATCTTCTCCTTCTCCTTCTTCTGCTTCTTCTGATTCACCCTCCAGACTTCACCTTCTCCTTCTCCTTCTTCTGCTTCTTCTGATTCACCCTCCAGACTTCAACTTCTCCTTCTCCTTCTTCCACTTCTTCTGATTCACCCTCCAGACTTCACCTTCTCCTTCTCCTTCTTCTACGTCTTCTGATTCACCCTCCAGTCTTCACCTTCTCCTTCTCCTTTTTTTGTTTCTTCTGCTTCACCCTCCAGACTTCACCTTCTCCTTCTCTTTCTTCTGCTTCTTCTGATTCACCCTCCAGACTTCACCTTCTCCTTCTCCTTCTTCTGATTCTTCTGATTCACCCTCCAGACTTCACCTTCTCCTTCTCCTTCTTCTGCTTCTTCTGATTCACCCTCCTGACTTCACCTTCTCCTTCTCCTTCTTCTACTTCTTCTGATTCACCCTCCTGACTTCACCTTCTCCTTCTCCTTCTTCTACTTCTTCTGCTTCACCCTCCAGACTTCACCTTCTCCTTCTCCTTCTTCTACTTCTTCTGATTCAGCCTCCAGACTTCACCTTCTCCTTCTCCTTCTTCTGCTTCTTCTGATTCACCCTCCAGACTTCACCTTCTCATTCTCCTTCTTCTGCTTCTTCTGCTGCGCCCTCCAGACTTCACCTTCTCCTTCTCCTTCTTCTGCTTCTTCTGCTTCACACTCCAGACTTCACCTTCTCCTTCTCCTTCTTCTGCTTCTTCTGCTGCGCCCTCCAGGCTTCACCTTCTCCTTCTCCTTCTTCTACTTCTTCTGCTACACCCCCCTGACTTCACCTGCTCCTTCTCCTTCTTCTGCTTCTTCTGATTCACCCTCCTAAATTCACCTTCTCCTTCTCCTTCTTCTGCTTCTTCTGATTCACCCTCCTGACTTCACCTTCTCCTTCTCCTTCTTCTGCTTCTTCTGATTCACCCTCCAGACTTCACCTTCTCCTTCTCCTTCTTCTGCTTCTTCTGATTCACCCTCCAGACTTCACCTTCTCCTTCTCCTTCTTCTGCTTCTTCTGATTCACCCTCCAGACCTCACCTTCTCCTTCTCCTTCTTCTACTTCTTCTGATTCACCCTCCAGACTTCATCTTCTCCTTCTCCTTCTTCTGCTTCTTCTGATTCACCCTCCAGACTTCACCTTCTCCTTCTCCTTCTTCTACTTCTTCTGATTCAGCCTCCAGACTTCACCTTCTCCTTCTCCTTCTGCTACTTCTTCTGATTCACCCTCCTGACTTCACCTTCTCCTTCTCCTTCTTCTACTTCTTCTGCTTCACCCTCCAGACTTCACCTTATCCTTCTCCTTCTTCTGCTTCTTCTGATTCACCCTCCTGGCTTCACCTTCTCCTTCTCCTTCTTCTACTTCTTCTGATTCACCCTTCTGACTTCACCTTCTCCTTCTCCTTCTTCTCCTTCTTCTGCTTCACCCTCCAGACTTCACCTTCTCCTTCTCCTTCTTCTACCTCTTCTGATTCACCATCCAGACTTCACCTTCTCCTTCTCCTTCTTCTGCTTCTTCTGATTCACCCTCCAGACTTCACCTTCTCCTTCTCCTTATTCTGCTTCTTCTGATTCACCCTCCAGACTTCACCTTCTCCTTCTCGTTATTCTGCTTCTTCTGATTCAACCTCCAGACTTCACCTTCTCCTTCTCCTTCTTCTGCTTCTTCTGATTCACCCTCCAGACTTCACCTTCTCCTTCTCCTTCTTCTGTTTCTTCTGATTCGCCCTCCAGACTTCACCTTCTCCTTCTCCTTCTTCTGCTTCTTCTGATTCACCCTCCTGACTTCACCTTCTCCTTCTCCTTCTTCTACTTCTTCTGATTCACCCTCCTGACTTCACCTTCTCCTTCTCCTTCTTCTACTTCTTCTGATTCACCCTCCAGACTTCACCTTCTCCTTCTCCTTCTTCTTCTTCTTCTGATTCACCCTCCAGACTTCACCTTCTCATTCTCCTTCTTCTGCTTCTTCTGCTGCGCCCTCCAGACTTCACCTTCTCCTTCTCCTTCTTCTGCTTCTTCTGCTTCACACTCCAGACTTCACCTTCTCCTTCTCCTTCTTCTGCTTCTTCTGCTGCGCCCTCCAGGCTTCACCTTCTCCTTCTTCTGCTTCTTCTGCTTCACCGTCCTGACTTCACCTTCTCCTTCTCCTTCTTCTACTTCTTCTGCTACACCCCCCTGACTTCACCTGCTCCTTCTCCTTCTTCTGCTTCTTCTGATTCACCCTCCTAAATTCACCTTCTCCTTCTCCTTCTTCTGCTTCTTCTGATTCACCCTCCTGACTTCACCTTCTCCTTCTCCTTCTTCTGCTTCTTCTGATTCACACTCCAGACTTCACCTTCTCCTTCTCCTTCTTCTGCTTCTTCTGATTCACCCTCCAGACTTCACCTTCTCCTTCTCCTTCTTCTGCTTCTTCTGCTTCACCCTCCAGACTTCACCTTCTCCTTCTCCTTCTTCTGCTTCTTCTGCTTCACCCTCCTGACTTCACCTTCTCCTTCTCCTTCTTCTACTTCTTCTGATTCACCCTCCAGACTTCACCTACTCCTTCTCCTTCTTCTGCTTCTTCTGCTTCACCCTCCAGACTTCACCTTCTCCTTCTCCTTCTTCTGCTTCTTCTGCTTCGCCCTCCAGACTTCACCTTCTCCTTCTCCTTCTTCTGCTTCTTCTGCTTCACTCTCCTGACTTCACCTTCTCCGTCTCCTTCTTCTACTTCTTCTGATTCACCCTCCAGACTTCACCCTCTCCTTCTCCTTCTTCTGCTTCTTCTGCTTCACCCTCCAGACTTCACCTTCTCTTTCTCCTTCTTCTGCTTCTTCTGCTGTGCCTTCCAGACTTCACCTTCTCCTTCTCCTTCTTCTGCTTCTTCTGATTCACCCTCCAGACTTCACCTTCTCCTTCTCCTTCTTCTACTTCTTCTGATCCACCCTCCTGACTTCACCTTCTCCTTCTCCTTCTTCTGCTTCTTCTGCTTCACCCTCCAGACTTCACCTTCTCTTTCTCCTTCTTCTGCTTCTTCTGCTGCGCCTTCCAGACTTCACCTTCTCCTTCTCCTTCTTCTGCTTCTTCTGATTCACCCTCCAGACTTCACCTTCTCCTTCTCCTTCTTCTACTTCTTCTGATCCACCCTCCTGACTTCACCTTCTCCTTCTCCTTCTTCTGCTTCTTCTGATTCACCCTCCTGACTTCACCTTCTCCTTCTCCTTCTTCTGCTTCTTCTGATTCACCCTCCAGACTTCACCTTCTCCTTCTACTTCTTCTGCTTCTTCTGATTCACCCTCCTGACTTCACCTTCTCCTTCTCCTTCTTCTGCTTCTTCTGATTCACCCTCCAGACTTCACCTTCTCCTTCTACTTCTTCTGCTTCTTCTGATTCACCCTCCAGACTTCACCTTCTCCTTCTCCTTCTTCTGCTTCTTCTGCTTCACCCTCCAGACTTCACCTTCTCCTTCTCCTTCTTCTGCTTCTTCTGCTTCACCCTCCTGACTTCACCTTCTCCTTCTCCTTCTTCTACTTCTTCTGATTCACCCTCCTGACTTCACCTTCTCCTTCTCCTTCTTCTACTTCTTCTGCTTCACCCTCCAGACTTCACCTTCTCCTTCTCCTTCTTCTACTTCTTCTGATTCACCCTCCAGACTTCACCTTCTCCTTCTCCTTCTTCTACTTCTTCTGATTCACCCTCCAGACTTCACCTTCTCCTTCTCCTTCTTCTACTTCTTCTGATGCATCCTCCAGACTTCACCTTCTCCTTCTCCTTCTTCTGCTTCTTCTGATTCACCCTCCAGACTTCACCTTCTCCTTCTCCTTATTCTGCTTCTTCTGATTCACCCTCCAGACTTCACCTTCTCCTTCTCCTTCTTCTGCTTCTTCTGATTCACCCTCCAGACTTCACCTTCTCCTTCTCCTTCTTCTGCTTCTTCTGATTCACCCTCCAGACATCACCTTCTCCTTCTCCTTCTTCTACTTCTTCTGATTCACCCTCCAGACTTCATCTTCTCCTTCTCCTTCTTCTGCTTCTTCTGATTCACCCTCCAGACTTCACCTTCTCCTTCTCCTTCGTCTACTTCTTCTGATTCACCCTCCAGACTACACCTTCTCCTTCTCCTTCTTCTACTTCTTCTGATTCACCCTCCAGACTTCACCTTCTCCTTCTCCTTCTTCTGTTTCTTCTGATTCACCCTCCAGACTTCACCTTCTCCTTCTCCTTCTTCTACTTCTTCTGATTCACCCTCCAGACTTCACCTTCTCCTTCTCCTTCGTCTACTTCTTCTGATTCACCCTCCAGACTACACCTTCTCCTTCTCCTTCTTCTACTTCTTCTGATTCACCCTCCAGACTTCACCTTCTCCTTCTCCTTCTTTTGCTTCTTCTGATTCACCCTCCAGACTTCACCTTCTCCTTCTCCTTCTTCTGCTTCTTCTGATTCACCCTCCAGACTTCACCTTCTCCTTCTCCTTCTTCTACTTCTTCTGATTCACTCTCCAGACTTCACCTTCTCCTTCTCCTTCTTCTGCTTCTTCTGATTTACCCTCCAGACTTCACCTTCTCCTTCTCCTTCGTCTACTTCTTCTGATTCACCCTCCAGACTACAGCTTCTCCTTCTCCTTCTTCTACTTCTTCTGATACACCCTCCAGACTTCACCTTCTCCTTCTCCTTCTTCTGTTTCTTCTGATTCACCCTCCAGACTTCACCTTCTCCTTCTCCTTCTTCTACTTCTTCTGATTCAGCCTCCAGACTTCACCTTCTCCTTCTCCTTCTTCTACTTCTTCTGATTCACCCTCCAGACTTCATCTTCTCCTTCTCCTTCTTCTCCTTCTTCTGATTCACCCTCCAGACTTCACCTTCTCCTTCTCCTTCTTCTGCTTCTTCTGATTCACCCTCCAGACTTCACCTTCTCCTTCTCCTTCTTCTACTTCTTCTGATTCACCCTCCAGACTTCACCTTCTCCTTCTCCTTCTTCTACTTCTTCTGATTCACCCTCCAGTCTTCACCTTCTCCTTCTCCTTCTTCTGTTTCTTCTGCTTCACCCTCCAGACTTCACCTTCTCCTTCTCTTTCTTCTGCTTCTTCTGATTCACCCTCCAGACTTCACCTTCTCCTTCTCCTTCTTCTGATTCTTCTGATTCACCCTCCAGACTTTACCTTCTCCCTCTCCTTCTTCTGCTTCTTCTGATTCACCCTCCAGACCTCACCTTCTCCTTCTCCTTCTTCTACTTCTTCTGATTCACCCTCCTGACTTCACCTTCTCCTTCTCCTTCATCTACTTCTTCTGCTTCACCCTCCAGACTTCACCTTCTCCTTCTCCTTCGTCTACTTCTTCTGATTCACCCTCCAGACTACACCTTCTCCTTCTCCTTCTTCTGCTTCTTCTGATTCACCCTCCAGACTTCACCTTCTCCTTCTCCTTCTTCTACTTCTTCTGATCCACCCTCCTGACTTCACCTTCTCCTTCTCCTTCTTCTGCTTCTTCTGATTCACCCTCCTGACTTCACCTTCTCCTTCTCCTTCTTCTGCTTCTTCTGATTCACCCTCCAGACTTCACCTTCTCCTTCTACTTCTTCTGCTTCTTCTGATTCACCCTCCAGACTTCACCTTCTCCTTCTCCTTCTTCTGCTTCTTCTGCTTCACCCTCCAGACTTCACCTTCTCCTTCTCCTTCTTCTGCTTCTTCTGCTTCACCCTCCTGACTTCACCTTCTCCTTCTCCTTCTTCTACTTCTTCTGATTCACCCTCCTGACTTCACCTTCTCCTTCTCCTTCTTCTACTTCTTCTGCTTCACCCTCCAGACTTCACCTTCTCCTTCTCCTTCTTCTACTTCTTCTGATTCACCCTCCAGACTTCACCTTCTCCTTCTCCTTCTTCTACTTCTTCTGATTCACCCTCCAGACTTCACCTTCTCCTTCTCCTTCTTCTACTTCTTCTGATTCATCCTCCAGACTTCACCTTCTCCTTCTCCTTCTTCTGCTTCTTCTGATTCACCCTCCAGACTTCACCTTCTCCTTCTCCTTATTCTGCTTCTTCTGATTCACCCTCCAGACTTCACCTTCTCCTTCTCCTTCTTCTGCTTCTTCTGATTCACCCTCCAGACTTCACCTTCTCCTTCTCCTTCTTCTGCTTCTTCTGATTCACCCTCCAGACTTCACCTTCTCCTTCTCCTTCTTCTACTTCTTCTGATTCACCCTCCAGACTTCATCTTCTCCTTCTCCTTCTTCTGCTTCTTCTGATTCACCCTCCAGACTTCACCTTCTCCTTCTCCTTCGTCTACTTCTTCTGATTCACCCTCCAGACTACACCTTCTCCTTCTCCTTCTTCTACTTCTTCTGATTCACCCTCCAGACTTCACCTTCTCCTTCTCCTTCTTCTGTTTCTTCTGATTCACCCTCCAGACTTCACCTTCTCCTTCTCCTTCTTCTACTTCTTCTGATTCACCCTCCAGACTTCACCTTCTCCTTCTCCTTCGTCTACTTCTTCTGATTCACCCTCCAGACTACACCTTCTCCTTCTCCTTCTTCTACTTCTTCTGATTCACCCTCCAGACTTCACCTTCTCCTTCTCCTTCTTCTGTTTCTTCTGATTCACCCTCCAGACTTCACCTTCTCCTTCTCCTTCTTCTGCTTCTTCTGATTCACCCTCCAGACTTCACCTTCTCCTTCTCCTTCTTCTGCTTCTTCTGATTCACCCTCCAGACTTCACCTTCTCCTTCTCCTTCTTCTACTTCTTCTGATTCACTCTCCAGACTTCACCTTCTCCTTCTCCTTCTTCTGCTTCTTCTGATTTACCCTCCAGACTTCACCTTCTCCTTCTCCTTCGTCTACTTCTTCTGATTCACCCTCCAGACTACACCTTCTCCTTCTCCTTCTTCTACTTCTTCTGATACACCCTCCAGACTTCACCTTCTCCTTCTCCTTCTTCTGTTTCTTCTGATTCACCCTCCAGACTTCACCTTCTCCTTCTCCTTCTTCTACTTCTTCTGATTCAGCCTCCAGACTTCACCTTCTCCTTCTCCTTCTTCTACTTCTTCTGATTCACCCTCCAGACTTCATCTTCTCCTTCTCCTTCTTCTCCTTCTTCTGATTCACCCTCCAGACTTCACCTTCTCCTTCTCCTTCTTCTGCTTCTTCTGATTCACCCTCCAGACTTCACCTTCTCCTTCTCCTTCTTCTACTTCTTCTGATTCACCCTCCAGACTTCACCTTCTCCTTCTCCTTCTTCTACTTCTTCTGATTCACCCTCCAGTCTTCACCTTCTCCTTCTCCTTCTTCTGTTTCTTCTGCTTCACCCTCCAGACTTCACCTTCTCCTTCTCTTTCTTCTGCTTCTTCTGATTCACCCTCCAGACTTCACCTTCTCCTTCTCCTTCTTCTGATTCTTCTGATTCACCCTCCAGACTTTACCTTCTCCCTCTCCTTCTTCTGCTTCTTCTGATTCACCCTCCAGACCTCACCTTCTCCTTCTCCTTCTTCTACTTCTTCTGATTCACCCTCCTGACTTCACCTTCTCCTTCTCCTTCATCTACTTCTTCTGCTTCACCCTCCAGACTTCACCTTCTCCTTCTCCTTCGTCTACTTCTTCTGATTCACCCTCCAGACTACACCTTCTCCTTCTCCTTCTTCTACTTCTTCTGATTCACCCTCCAGACTTCACCTTCTCCTTCTCCTTCTTCTGTTTCTTCTGATTCACCCTCCAGACTTCATCTTCTCCTTCTCCTTCTTCTACTTCTTCTGATTCACCCTCCAGACTTCACCTTCTACTTCTCCTTCTTCTACTTCTTCTGATTCACCCTCCAGACTTCATCTTCTCCTTCTCCTTCTTCTGCTTCTTCTGATTCACCCTCCAGACTTCACCTTCTCCTTCTCCTTCTTCTGCTTCTTCTGATTCACCCTCCAGACTTCAACTTCTCCTTCTCCTTCTTCCACTTCTTCTGATTCACCCTCCAGACTTCACCTTCTCCTTCTCCTTCTTCTACTTCTTCTGATTCACCCTCCAGTCTTCACCTTCTCCTTCTCCTTTTTTTGTTTATTCTGCTTCACCCTCCAGACTTCACCTTCTCCTTCTCTTTCTTCTGCTTCTTCTGATTCACCCTCCAGTCTTCACCTTCTCCTTCTCCTTCTTCTGCTTCTTCTGCTTCACCGTCCTGACTTCACCTTCTCCTTCTCCTTCTTCTACTTCTTCTGCTACACCCCCCTGACTTCACCTGCTCCTTCTCCTTCTTCTGCTTCTTCTGATTCACCCTCCTAAATTCACCTTCTCCTTCTCCTTCTTCTGCTTCTTCTGATTCACCCTCCTGACTTCACCTTCTCCTTCTCCTTCTTCTGCTTCTTCTGATTCACACTCCAGACTTCACCTTCTCCTTCTCCTTCTTCTGCTTCTTCTGATTCACCCTCCAGACTTCACCTTCTCCTTCTCCTTCTTCTGCTTCTTCTGCTTCACCCTCCAGACTTCACCTTCTCCTTCTCCTTCTTCTGCTTCTTCTGCTTCACCCTCCTGACTTCACCTTCTCCTTCTCCTTCTTCTACTTCTTCTGATTCACCCTCCAGACTTCACCTACTCCTTCTCCTTCTTCTGCTTCTTCTGCTTCACCCTCCAGACTTCACCTTCTCCTTCTCCTTCTTCTGCTTCTTCTGCTTCGCCCTCCAGACTTCACCTTCTCCTTCTCCTTCTTCTGCTTCTTCTGCTTCACTCTCCTGACTTCACCTTCTCCTTCTCCTTCTTCTACTTCTTCTGATTCACCCTCCAGACTTCACCCTCTCCTTCTCCTTCTTCTGCTTCTTCTGCTTCACCCTCCAGACTTCACCTTCTCTTTCTCCTTCTTCTGCTTCTTCTGCTGCGCCTTCCAGACTTCACCTTCTCCTTCTCCTTCTTCTGCTTCTTCTGATTCACCCTCCAGACTTCACCTTCTCCTTCTCCTTCTTCTACTTCTTCTGATCCACCCTCCTGACTTCACCTTCTCCTTCTCCTTCTTCTGCTTCTTCTGCTTCACCCTCCAGACTTCACCTTCTCTTTCTCCTTCTTCTGCTTCTTCTGCTGCGCCTTCCAGACTTCACCTTCTCCTTCTCCTTCTTCTGCTTCTTCTGATTCACCCTCCAGACTTCACCTTCTCCTTCTCCTTCTTCTACTTCTTCTGATCCACCCTCCTGACTTCACCTTCTCCTTCTCCTTCTTCTGCTTCTTCTGATTCACCCTCCTGACTTCACCTTCTCCTTCTCCTTCTTCTGCTTCTTCTGATTCACCCTCCAGACTTCACCTTCTCCTTCTACTTCTTCTGCTTCTTCTGATTCACCCTCCAGACTTCACCTTCTCCTTCTCCTTCTTCTGCTTCTTCTGCTTCACCCTCCAGACTTCACCTTCTCCTTCTCCTTCTTCTGCTTCTTCTGCTTCACCCTCCTGACTTCACCTTCTCCTTCTCCTTCTTCTACTTCTTCTGATTCACCCTCCTGACTTCACCTTCTCCTTCTCCTTCTTCTACTTCTTCTGCTTCACCCTCCAGACTTCACCTTCTCCTTCTCCTTCTTCTACTTCTTCTGATTCACCCTCCAGACTTCACCTTCTCCTTCTCCTTCTTCTACTTCTTCTGATTCACCCTCCAGACTTCACCTTCTCCTTCTCCTTCTTCTACTTCTTCTGATTCATCCTCCAGACTTCACCTTCTCCTTCTCCTTCTTCTGCTTCTTCTGATTCACCCTCCAGACTTCACCTTCTCCTTCTCCTTATTCTGCTTCTTCTGATTCACCCTCCAGACTTCACCTTCTCCTTCTCCTTCTTCTGCTTCTTCTGATTCACCCTCCAGACTTCACCTTCTCCTTCTTCTTCTTCTGCTTCTTCTGATTCACCCTCCAGACTTCACCTTCTCCTTCTCCTTCTTCTACTTCTTCTGATTCACCCTCCAAACTTCATCTTCTCCTTCTCCTTCTTCTGCTTCTTCTGATTCACCCTCCAGACTTCACCTTCTCCTTCTCCTTCGTCTACTTCTTCTGATTCACCCTCCAGACTACACCTTCTCCTTCTCCTTCTTCTACTTCTTCTGATTCACCCTCCAGACTTCACCTTCTCCTTCTCCTTCTTCTGTTTCTTCTGATTCACCCTCCAGACTTCACCTTCTCCTTCTCCTTCTTCTACTTCTTCTGATTCACCCTCCAGACTTCACCTTCTCCTTCTCCTTCGTCTACTTCTTCTGATTCACCCTCCAGACTACACCTTCTCCTTCTCCTTCTTCTACTTCTTCTGATTCACCCTCCAGACTTCACCTTCTCCTTCTCCTTCTTCTGTTTCTTCTGATTCACCCTCCAGACTTCACCTTCTCCTTCTCCTTCTTCTACTTCTTCTGATTCACTCTCCAGACTTCACCTTCTCCTTCTCCTTCTTCTGCTTCTTCTGATTTACCCTCCAGACTTCACCTTCTCCTTCTCCTTCGTCTACTTCTTCTGATTCACCCTCCAGACTACACCTTCTCCTTCTCCTTCTTCTACTTCTTCTGATTCACCCTCCAGACTTCACCTTCTCCTTCTCCTTCTTCTGTTTCTTCTGATTCACCCTCCAGACTTCACCTTCTCCTTCTCCTTCTTCTACTTCTTCTGATTCACCCTCCAGACTTCACCTTCTCCTTCTCCTTCGTCTACTTCTTCTGATTCACCCTCCAGACTACACCTTCTCCTTCTCCTTCTTCTACTTCTTCTGATTCACCCTCCAGACTTCACCTTCTCCTTCTCCTTCTTCTGTTTCTTCTGATTCACCCTCCAGACTTCACCTTCTCCTTCTCCTTCTTCTGCTTCTTCTGATTCACCCTCCAGACTTCACCTTCTCCTTCTCCTTCTTCTACTTCTTCTGATTCACTCTCCAGACTTCACCTTCTCCTTCTCCTTCTTCTGCTTCTTCTGATTTACCCTCCAGACTTCACCTTCTCCTTCTCCTTCGTCTACTTCTTCTGATTCACCCTCCAGACTACACCTTCTCCTTCTCCTTCTTCTACTTCTTCTGATACACCCTCCAGACTTCACCTTCTCCTTCTCCTTCTTCTGTTTCTTCTGATTCACCCTCCAGACTTCACCTTCTCCTTCTCCTTCTTCTACTTCTTCTGATTCAGCCTCCAGACTTCACCTTCTCCTTCTCCTTCTTCTACTTCTTCTGATTCACCCTCCAGACTTCATCTTCTCCTTCTCCTTCTTCTCCTTCTTCTGATTCACCCTCCAGACTTCACCTTCTCCTTCTCCTTCTTCTGCTTCTTCTGATTCACCCTCCAGACTTCACCTTCTCCTTCTCCTTCTTCTACTTCTTCCGATTCACCCTCCAGACTTCACCTTCTCCTTCTCCTTCTTCTACTTCTTCTGATTCACCCTCCAGTCTTCACCTTCTCCTTCTCCTTCTTCTGTTTCTTCTGCTTCACCCTCCAGACTTCACCTTCTCCTTCTCTTTCTTCTGCTTCTTCTGATTCACCCTCCAGACTTCACCTTCTCCTTCTCCTTCTTCTGATTCTTCTGATTCACCCTCCAGACTTTACCTTCTCCCTCTCCTTCTTCTGCTTCTTCTGATTCACCCTCCAGACCTCACCTTCTCCTTCTCCTTCTTCTACTTCTTCTGATTCACCCTCCTGACTTCACCTTCTCCTTCTCCTTCATCTACTTCTTCTGCTTCACCCTCCAGACTTCACCTTCTCCTTCTCCTTCGTCTACTTCTTCTGATTCACCCTCCAGACTACACCTTCTCCTTCTCCTTCTTCTACTTCTTCTGATTCACCCTCCAGACTTCACCTTCTCCTTCTCCTTCTTCTGTTTCTTCTGATTCACCCTCCAGACTTCATCTTCTCCTTCTCCTTCTTCTACTTCTTCTGATTCACCCTCCAGACTTCACCTTCTACTTCTCCTTCTTCTACTTCTTCTGATTCACCCTCCAGACTTCATCTTCTCCTTCTCCTTCTTCTGCTTCTTCTGATTCACCCTCCAGACTTCACCTTCTCCTTCTCCTTCTTCTGCTTCTTCTGATTCACCCTCCAGACTTCAACTTCTCCTTCTCCTTCTTCCACTTCTTCTGATTCACCCTCCAGACTTCACCTTCTCCTTCTCCTTCTTCTACTTCTTCTGATTCACCCTCCAGTCTTCACCTTCTCCTTCTCCTTTTTTTGTTTCTTCTGCTTCACCCTCCAGACTTCACCTTCTCCTTCTCTTTCTTCTGCTTCTTCTGATTCACCCTCCAGACTTCACCTTCTCCTTCTCCTTCTTCTGATTCTTCTGATTCACCCTCCAGACTTCACCTTCTCCTTCTCCTTCTTCTGCTTCTTCTGATTCACCCTCCTGACTTCACCTTCTCCTTCTCCTTCTTCTACTTCTTCTGATTCACCCTCCTGACTTCACCTTCTCCTTCTCCTTCTTCTATTTCTTCTGCTTCACCCTCCAGACTTCACCTTCTCCTTCTCCTTCTTCTACTTCTTCTGATTCACCCTCCAGACTTCACCTTCTCCTTCTCTTTCTTCTGCTTCTTCTGATTCACCCTCCAGACTTCACCTTCTCCTTCTCCTTCTTCTGCTTCTTCTGATTCACCCTCCTGACTTCACCTTCTCCTTCTCCTTCTTCTACTTCTTCTGATTCACCCTCCTGACTTCACCTTCTCCTTCTCCTTCTTCTACTTCTTCTGCTTCACCCTCCAGACTTCACCTTCTCCTTCTCCTTCTTCTGCTTCTTCTGATTCACCCTCCAGACTTCACCTTCTCATTCTCCTTCTTCTGCTTCTTCTGCTGCGCCCTCCAGACTTCACCTTCTCCTTCTCCTTCTTCTGCTTCTTCTGCTTCACACTCCAGACTTCACCTTCTCCTTCTCCTTCTTCTGCTTCTTCTGCTGCGCCCTCCAGGCTTCACCTTCTCCTTCTCCTTCTTCTACTTCTTCTGCTACACCCCCCTGACTTCACCTGCTCCTTCTCCTTCTTCTGCTTCTTCTGATTCACCCTCCTAAATTCACCTTCTCCTTCTCCTTCTTCTGCTTCTTCTGATTCACCCTCCTGACTTCACCTTCTCCTTCTCCTTCTTCTGCTTCTTCTGATTCACCCTCCAGACTTCACCTTCTCCTTCTCCTTCTTCTGCTTCTTCTGATTCACCCTCCAGACTTCACCTTCTCCTTCTCCTTCTTCTGCTTCTTCTGATTCACCCTCCAGACCTCACCTTCTCCTTCTCCTTCTTTTCTTCTTCTGATTCACCCTCCAGACTTCATCTTCTCCTTCTCCTTCTTCTGCTTCTTCTGATTCACCCTCCAGACTTCACCTTCTCCTTCTCCTTCTTCTACTTCTTCTGATTCAGCCTCCAGACTTCACCTTCTCCTTCTCCTTCTTCTACTTCTTCTGATTCACCCTCCTGACTTCACCTTCTCCTTCTCCTTCTTCTACTTCTTCTGCTTCACCCTCCAGACTTCACCTTATCCTTCTCCTTCTTCTGCTTCTTCTGATTCTCCCTCCTGGCTTCACCTTCTCCTTCTCCTTCTTCTACTTCTTCTGATTCACCCTCCTGACTTCACCTTCTCCTTCTCCTTCTTCTCCTTCTTCTGCTTCACCCTCCAGACTTCACCTTCTCCTTCTCCTTCTTCTACCTCTTCTGATTCACCATCCAGACTTCACCTTCTCCTTCTCCTTCTTCTGCTTCTTCTGATTCACCCTCCAGACTTCACCTTCTCCTTCTCCTTATTCTGCTTCTTCTGATTCACCCTCCAGACTTCACCTTCTCCTTCTCGTTATTCTGCTTCTTCTGATTCAACCTCCAGACTTCACCTTCTCCTTCTCCTTCTTCTGCTTCTTCTGATTCACCCTCCAGACTTCACCTTCTCCTTCTCCTTCTTCTGTTTCTTCTGATTCGCCCTCCAGACTTCACCTTCTCCTTCTCCTTCTTCTGCTTCTTCTGATTCACCCTCCTGACTTCACCTTCTCCTTCTCCTTCTTCTACTTCTTCTGATTCACCCTCCTGACTTCACCTTCTCCTTCTCCTTCTTCTACTTCTTCTGATTCACCCTCCAGACTTCACCTTCTCCTTCTCCTTCTTCTTCTTCTTCTGATTCACCCTCCAGACTTCACCTTCTCATTCTCCTTCTTCTGCTTCTTCTGCTGCGCCCTCCAGACTTCACCTTCTCCTTCTCCTTCTTCTGCTTCTTCTGCTTCACACTCCAGACTTCACCTTCTCCTTCTCCTTCTTCTGCTTCTTCTGCTGCGCCCTCCAGGCTTCACCTTCTCCTTCTCCTTCATCTGCTTCTTCTGCTTCACCGTCCTGACTTCACCTTCTCCTTCTCCTTCTTCTACTTCTTCTGCTACACCCCCCTGACTTCACCTGCTCCTTCTCCTTCTTCTGCTTCTTCTGATTCACCCTCCTAAATTCACCTTCTCCTTCTCCTTCTTCTGCTTCTTCTGATTCACCCTCCTGACTTCACCTTCTCCTTCTCCTTCTTCTGCTTCTTCTGATTCACACTCCAGACTTCACCTTCTCCTTCTCCTTCTTCTGCTTCTTCTGATTCACCCTCCAGACTTCACCTTCTCCTTCTCCTTCTTCTGCTTCTTCTGCTTCACCCTCCAGACTTCACCTTCTCCTTCTCCTTCTTCTGCTTCTTCTGCTTCACCCTCCTGACTTCACCTTCTCCTTCTCCTTCTTCTACTTCTTCTGATTCACCCTCCAGACTTCACCTACTCCTTCTCCTTCTTCTGCTTCTTCTGCTTCACCCTCCAGACTTCACCTTCTCCTTCTCCTTCTTCTGCTTCTTCTGCTTCACTCTCCTGACTTCACCTTCTCCTTCTCCTTCTTCTACTTCTTCTGATTCACCCTCCAGACTTCACCCTCTCCTTCTCCTTCTTCTGCTTCTTCTGCTTCACCCTCCAGACTTCACCTTCTCTTTCTCCTTCTTCTGCTTCTTCTGCTGCGCCTTCCAGACTTCACCTTCTCCTTCTCCTTCTTCTGCTTCTTCTGATTCACCCTCCAGACTTCACCTTCTCCTTCTCCTTCTTCTACTTCTTCTGATCCACCCTCCTGACTTCACCTTCTCCTTCTCCTTCTTCTGCTTCTTCTGCTTCACCCTCCAGACTTCACCTTCTCCTTCTCCTTCTTCTGCTTCTTCTGCTTCACCCACCAGACTTCACCTTCTCCTTCTCCTTCTTCTGCTTCTTCTGCTTCACCCTCCTGACTTCACCTTCTCCTTCTCCTTCTTCTACCTCTTCTGATTCACCCTCCAGACTTCACCTTCTCCTTCTCCTTCTTCTGCTTCTTCTGATTCACCCTCCAGACTTCACCTTCTCCTTTTCCTTATTCTGGTTCTTCTGATTCACCCTTCAGACTTCACCTTCTCCTTCTCGTTATTCTGCTTCTTCTGATTCAACCTCCAGACTTCACCTTCTCCTTCTCCTTCTTCTGCTTCTTCTGATTCACCCTCCTGACTTCACCTTCTCCTTCTCCTTCTTCTCCTTCTTCTGCTTCACCCTCCAGACTTCACCTTCTCCTTCTCCTTCTTCTACCTCTTCTGATTCACCCTCCAGACTTCACCTTCTCCTTCTCCTTCTTCTACTTCTTCTGATTCACCCTCCAGACTTCACCTTCTCCTTCTCCTTCTTCTACTTCTTCTGATTCACCCTCCAGACTTCATCTTCTCCTTCTCCTTCTTCTGCATCTTCTGATTCACCCTCCAGACTTCACCTTCTCCTTCTCCTTCTTCTGCTTCTTCTGATTCACCCTCCAGACTTCACCTTCTCCTTCTCCTTCTTCTACTTCTTCTGATTCACCCTGCAGACTTCACCTTCTCCTTCTCCTTCTTCTACTTCTTCTGATTCACCCTCCAGTCTTCACATTCTCCTTCTCCTTCTTCTGTTTCATCTGCTTCAGCCTCCAGACTTCACCTTCTCCTTCTCTTTCTTCTGATTCTTCTGATTCACCCTCCAGACTTCACCTTCTCCTTCTCCTTCTTCTGATTCTTCTGATTCACCTTCCAGACTTCACCTTCTCCTTCTCCTTCTTCTGCTTCTTCTGATTCACCCTCCTGGCTTCAACTTCTCCTTCTCCTTCTTCTACTTCTTCTGATTCACCCTCCTGACTTCACCTTCTTCTTCTCCTTCTTCTCCTTCTTCTGCTTCACCCTCCAGACTTCACCTTCTCCTTCTCCTTCTTCTACCTCTTCTGATTCACCCTCCAGACTTCACCTTCTCCTTCTCCTTCTTCTGCTTCTTCTGATTCACCCTCCAGACTTCACCTTCTCCTTCTCCTTATTCTGCTTCTTCTGATTCACCCTCCAGACTTCACCTTCTCCTTCTCGTTATTCTGCTTCTTCTGATTCAACCTCCAGACTTCACCTTCTCCTTCTCCTTCTTTTGCTTCTTCTGATTCACCCTCCAGACTTCACCTTCTCCTTCTCCTTCTTCTGTTTCTTCTGATTCGCCCTCCAGACTTCACCTTCTCCTTCTCCTTCTTCTGCTTCTTCTGATTCACCCTCCTGACTTCACCTTCTCCTTCTCCTTCTTCTACTTCTTCTGATTCACCCTCCTGACTTCACCTTCTCCTTCTCCTTCTTCTACTTCTTCTGATTCACCCTCCAGACTTCACCTTCTCCTTCTCCTTCTTCTGCTTCTTCTGATTCACCCTCCAGTCTTCACCTTCTCATTCTCCTTCTTCTGCTTCTTCTGCTGCGCCCTCCAGACTTCACCTTCTTCTTCTCCTTCTTCTGCTTCTTCTGCTTCACACTCCAGACTTCACCTTCTCCTTCTCCTTCTTCTGCTTCTTCTGCTGCGCCCTCCAGGCTTCACCTTCTCCTTCTCCTTCTTCTGCTTCTTCTGCTTCACCGTCCTGACTTCACCTTCTCCTTCTCCTTCTTCTACTTCTTCTGCGACACCCCCCTGACTTCACCTGCTCCTTCTCCTTCTTTTGCTTCTTCTGATTCACCCTCCTAAATTCACCTTCTCCTTCTCCTTCTTCTGCTTCTTCTGATTCACCCTCCTGACTTCACCTTCTCCTTCTCCTTCTTCTGCTTCTTCTGATTCACCCTCCAGACTTCACCTTCTCCTTCTACTTCTTCTGCTTCTTCTGATTCACCCTCCAGACTTCACCTTCTCCTTCTCCTTCTTCTGCTTCTTCTGCTTCACCCTCCAGACTTCACCTTCTCCTTCTCCTTCTTCTGCTTCTTCTGCTTCACCCTCCTGACTTCACCTTCTCCTTCTCCTTCTTCTACTTCTTCTGATTCACCCTCCTGACTTCACCTTCTCCTTCTCCTTCTTCTACTTCTTCTGCTTCACCCTCCAGACTTCACCTTCTCCTTCTCCTTCTTCTACTTCTTCTGATTCACCCTCCAGACTTCACCTTCTCCTTCTCCTTCTTCTACTTCTTCTGATTCACCCTCCAGACTTCACCTTCTCCTTCTCCTTCTTCTACTTCTTCTGATTCATCCTCCAGACTTCACCTTCTCCTTCTCCTTCTTCTGCTTCTTCTGATTCACCCTCCAGACTTCACCTTCTTCTTCTCCTTATTCTGCTTCTTCTGATTCACCCTCCAGACTTCACCTTCTCCTTCTCCTTCTTCTGCTTCTTCTGATTCACCCTCCAGACTTCACCTTCTCCTTCTCCTTCTTCTGCTTCTTCTGATTCACCCTCCAGACTTCACCTTCTCCTTCTCCTTCTTCTACTTCTTCTGATTCACCCTCCAGACTTCATCTTCTCCTTCTCCTTCTTCTGCTTCTTCTGATTCACCCTCCAGACTTCACCTTCTCCTTCTCCTTCGTCTACTTCTTCTGATTCACCCTCCAGACTACACCTTCTCCTTCTCCTTCTTCTACTTCTTCTGATTCACCCTCCAGACTTCACCTTCTCCTTCTCCTTCTTCTGTTTCTTCTGATTCACCCTCCAGACTTCACCTTCTCCTTCTCCTTCTTCTACTTCTTCTGATTCACCCTCCAGACTTCACCTTCTCCTTCTCCTTCGTCTACTTCTTCTGATTCACCCTCCAGACTACACCTTCTCCTTCTCCTTCTTCTACTTCTTCTGATTCACCCTCCAGACTTCACCTTCTCCTTCTCCTTCTTCTGTTTCTTCTGATTCACCCTCCAGACTTCACCTTCTCCTTCTCCTTCTTCTGCTTCTTCTGATTCACCCACCAGACTTCACCTTCTCCTTCTCCTTCTTCTGCTTCTTCTGATTCACCCTCCAGACTTCACCTTCTCCTTCTCCTTCTTCTACTTCTTCTGATTCACTCTCCAGACTTCACCTTCTCCTTCTCCTTCTTCTGCTTCTTCTGATTTACCCTCCAGACTTCACCTTCTCCTTCTCCTTCGTCTACTTCTTCTGATTCACCCTCCAGACTACACCTTCTCCTTCTCCTTCTTCTACTTCTTCTGATACACCCTCCAGACTTCACCTTCTCCTTCTCCTTCTTCTGTTTCTTCTGATTCACCCTCCAGACTTCACCTTCTCCTTCTCCTTCTTCTACTTCTTCTGATTCAGCCTCCAGACTTCACCTTCTCCTTCTCCTTCTTCTACTTCTTCTGATTCACCCTCCAGACTTCATCTTCTCCTTCTCCTTCTTCTCCTTCTTCTGATTCACCCTCCAGACTTCACCTTCTCCTTCTCCTTCTTCTGCTTCTTCTGATTCACCCTCCAGACTTCACCTTCTCCTTCTCCTTCTTCTACTTCTTCTGATTCACCCTCCAGACTTCACCTTCTCCTTCTCCTTCTTCTACTTCTTCTGATTCACCCTCCAGTCTTCACCTTCTCCTTCTCCTTCTTCTGTTTCTTCTGCTTCACCCTCCAGACTTCACCTTCTCCTTCTCTTTCTTCTGCTTCTTCTGATTCACCCTCCAGACTTCACCTTCTCCTTCTCCTTCTTCTGATTCTTCTGATTCACCCTCCAGACTTCACCTTCTCCCTCTCCTTCTTCTGCTTCTTCTGATTCACCCTCCAGACCTCACCTTCTCCTTCTCCTTCTTCTACTTCTTCTGATTCACCCTCCTGACTTCACCTTCTCCTTCTCCTTCATCTACTTCTTCTACTTCACCCTCCAGACTTCACCTTCTCCTTCTCCTTCTTCTCCTTCTTCTGATTCACCCTCCAGACTTCACCTTCTCCTTCTCCTTCTTATACTTCTTCTGATTCACCCTCCAGACTTCACCTTCTCCTTCTCCTTCTTCTACTTCTTCTGATTCACCCTCCAGACTTCACCTTCTCCTTCTCCTTCTTCTGCTTCTTCTGATTCACCCTCCAGACTTCACCTTCTCCTTCTCCTTATTCTGCTTCTTCTGATTCACCCTCCAGACTTCACCTTCTCCTTCTCCTTCTTCTGCTTCTTCTGATTCACCCTCCAGACTTCACCTTCTCCTTCTCCTTCTTCTGCTTCTTCTGATTCACCCTCCAGACTTCACCTTCTCCTTCTCCTTCTTCTACTTCTTCTGATTCACCCTCCAGACTTCACCTTCTCCTTCTCCTTATTCTGCTTCTTCTGATTCACCCTCCAGACTTCACCTTCTCCTTCTCCTTCGTCTACTTCTTCTGATTCACCCTCCAGACTACACCTTCTCCTTCTCCTTCTTCTACTTCTTCTGATTCACCCTCCAGACTTCACCTTCTCCTTCTCCTTCTTCTGTTTCTTCTGATTCACCCTCCAGACTTCATCTTCTCCTTCTCCTTCTTCTACTTCTTCCGATTCACCCTCCAGACTTCACCTTCTACTTCTCCTTCTTCTACTTCTTCTGATTCACCCTCCAGACTTCATGTTCTCCTTCTCCTTCTTCTGCTTCTTCTGATTCACCCTCCAGACTTCACCTTCTCCTTCTCCTTCTTCTGCTTCTTCTGATTCACCCTCCAGACTTCAACTTCTCCTTCTCCTTCTTCCACTTCTTCTGATTCACCCTCCAGACTTCACCTTCTCCTTCTCCTTCTTCTACTTCTTCTGATTCACCCTCCAGTCTTCACCTTCTCCTTCTCCTTTTTTTGTTTCTTCTGCTTCACCCTCCAGACTTCACCTTCTCCTTCTCTTTCTTCTGCTTCTTCTGATTCACCCTCCAGACTTCACCTTCTCCTTCTCCTTCTTCTGATTCTTCTGATTCACCCTCAAGACTTCACCTTCTCCTTCTCCTTCTTCTGCTTCTTCTGATTCACCCTCCTGACTTCACCTTCTCCTTCTCCTTCTTCTACTTCTTCTGATTCACCCTCCTGACTTCACCTTCTCCTTCTCCTTCTTCTATTTCTTCTGCTTCACCCTCCAGACTTCACCTTCTCCTTCTCCTTCTTCTACTTCTTCTGATTCACCCTCCAGACTTCACCTTCTCCTTCTCCTTCGTCTACTTCTTCTGATTCACCCTCCAGACTACACCTTCTCCTTCTCCTTCTTCTACTTCTTCTGATACACCCTCCAGACTTCACCTTCTCCTTCTCCTTCTTCTGTTTCTTCTGATTCACCCTCCAGACTTCACCTTCTCCTTCTCCTTCTTCTACTTCTTCTGATTCAGCCTCCAGACTTCACCTTCTCCTTCTCCTTCTTCTACTTCTTCTGATTCACCCTCCAGACTTCATCTTCTCCTTCTCCTTCTTCTCCTTCTTCTGATTCACCCTCCAGACTTCACCTTCTCCTTCTCCTTCTTCTGCTTCTTCTGATTCACCCTCCAGACTTCACCTTCTCCTTCTCCTTCTTCTACTTCTTCTGATTCACCCTCCAGACTTCACCTTCTCCTTCTCCTTCTTCTACTTCTTCTGATTCACCCTCCAGTCTTCACCTTCTCCTTCTCCTTCTTCTGTTTCTTCTGCTTCACCCTCCAGACTTCACCTTCTCCTTCTCTTTCTTCTGCTTCTTCTGATTCACCCTCCAGACTTCACCTTCTCCTTCTCCTTCTTCTGATTCTTCTGATTCACCCTCCAGACTTCACCTTCTCCCTCTCCTTCTTCTGCTTCTTCTGATTCACCCTCCAGACCTCACCTTCTCCTTCTCCTTCTTCTACTTCTTCTGATTCACCCTCCTGACTTCACCTTCTCCTTCTCCTTCATCTACTTCTTCTACTTCACCCTCCAGACTTCACCTTCTCCTTCTCCTTCTTCTCCTTCTTCTGATTCACCCTCCAGACTTCACCTTCTCCTTCTCCTTCTTATACTTCTTCTGATTCACCCTCCAGACTTCACCTTCTCCTTCTCCTTCTTCTACTTCTTCTGATTCACCCTCCAGACTTCACCTTCTCCTTCTCCTTCTTCTGCTTCTTCTGATTCACCCTCCAGACTTCACCTTCTCCTTCTCCTTATTCTGCTTCTTCTGATTCACCCTCCAGACTTCACCTTCTCCTTCTCCTTCTTCTGCTTCTTCTGATTCACCCTCCAGACTTCACCTTCTCCTTCTCCTTCTTCTGCTTCTTCTGATTCACCCTCCAGACTTCACCTTCTCCTTCTCCTTCTTCTACTTCTTCTGATTCACCCTCCAGACTTCACCTTCTCCTTCTCCTTATTCTGCTTCTTCTGATTCACCCTCCAGACTTCACCTTCTCCTTCTCCTTCGTCTACTTCTTCTGATTCACCCTCCAGACTACACCTTCTCCTTCTCCTTCTTCTACTTCTTCTGATTCACCCTCCAGACTTCACCTTCTCCTTCTCCTTCTTCTGTTTCTTCTGATTCACCCTCCAGACTTCATCTTCTCCTTCTCCTTCTTCTACTTCTTCCGATTCACCCTCCAGACTTCACCTTCTACTTCTCCTTCTTCTACTTCTTCTGATTCACCCTCCAGACTTCATCTTCTCCTTCTCCTTCTTCTGCTTCTTCTGATTCACCCTCCAGACTTCACCTTCTCCTTCTCCTTCTTCTGCTTCTTCTGATTCACCCTCCAGACTTCAACTTCTCCTTCTCCTTCTTCCACTTCTTCTGATTCACCCTCCAGACTTCACCTTCTCCTTCTCCTTCTTCTACTTCTTCTGATTCACCCTCCAGTCTTCACCTTCTCCTTCTCCTTTTTTTGTTTCTTCTGCTTCACCCTCCAGACTTCACCTTCTCCTTCTCTTTCTTCTGCTTCTTCTGATTCACCCTCCAGACTTCACCTTCTCCTTCTCCTTCTTCTGATTCTTCTGATTCACCCTCCAGACTTCACCTTCTCCTTCTCCTTCTTCTGCTTCTTCTGATTCACCCTCCTGACTTCACCTTCTCCTTCTCCTTCTTCTACTTCTTCTGATTCACCCTCCTGACTTCACCTTCTCCTTCTCCTTCTTCTATTTCTTCTGCTTCACCCTCCAGACTTCACCTTCTCCTTCTCCTTCGTCTACTTCTTCTGATTCACCCTCCAGACTACACCTTCTCCTTCTCCTTCTTCTACTTCTTCTGATACACCCTCCAGACTTCACCTTCTCCTTCTCCTTCTTCTGTTTCTTCTGATTCACCCTCCAGACTTCACCTTCTCCTTCTCCTTCTTCTACTTCTTCTGATTCAGCCTCCAGACTTCACCTTCTCCTTCTCCTTCTTCTACTTCTTCTGATTCACCCTCCAGACTTCATCTTCTCCTTCTCCTTCTTCTCCTTCTTCTGATTCACCCTCCAGACTTCACCTTCTCCTTCTCCTTCTTCTGCTTCTTCTGATTCACCCTCCAGACTTCACCTTCTCCTTCTCCTTCTTCTACTTCTTCTGATTCACCCTCCAGACTTCACCTTCTCCTTCTCCTTCTTCTACTTCTTCTGATTCACCCTCCAGTCTTCACCTTCTCCTTCTCCTTCTTCTGTTTCTTCTGCTTCACCCTCCAGACTTCACCTTCTCCTTCTCTTTCTTCTGCTTCTTCTGATTCACCCTCCAGACTTCACCTTCTCCTTCTCCTTCTTCTGATTCTTCTGATTCACCCTCCAGACTTCACCTTCTCCCTCTCCTTCTTCTGCTTCTTCTGATTCACCCTCCAGACCTCACCTTCTCCTTCTCCTTCTTCTACTTCTTCTGATTCACCCTCCTGACTTCACCTTCTCCTTCTCCTTCATCTACTTCTTCTACTTCACCCTCCAGACTTCACCTTCTCCTTCTCCTTCTTCTCCTTCTTCTGATTCACCCTCCAGACTTCACCTTCTCCTTCTCCTTCTTATACTTCTTCTGATTCACCCTCCAGACTTCACCTTCTCCTTCTCCTTCTTCTACTTCTTCTGATTCACCCTCCAGACTTCACCTTCTCCTTCTCCTTCTTCTGCTTCTTCTGATTCACCCTCCAGACTTCACCTTCTCCTTCTCCTTATTCTGCTTCTTCTGATTCACCCTCCAGACTTCACCTTCTCCTTCTCCTTCTTCTGCTTCTTCTGATTCACCCTCCAGACTTCACCTTCTCCTTCTCCTTCTTCTGCTTCTTCTGATTCACCCTCCAGACTTCACCTTCTCCTTCTCCTTCTTCTACTTCTTCTGATTCACCCTCCAGACTTCACCTTCTCCTTCTCCTTATTCTGCTTCTTCTGATTCACCCTCCAGACTTCACCTTCTCCTTCTCCTTCGTCTACTTCTTCTGATTCACCCTCCAGACTACACCTTCTCCTTCTCCTTCTTCTACTTCTTCTGATTCACCCTCCAGACTTCACCTTCTCCTTCTCCTTCTTCTGTTTCTTCTGATTCACCCTCCAGACTTCATCTTCTCCTTCTCCTTCTTCTACTTCTTCCGATTCACCCTCCAGACTTCACCTTCTACTTCTCCTTCTTCTACTTCTTCTGATTCACCCTCCAGACTTCATCTTCTCCTTCTCCTTCTTCTGCTTCTTCTGATTCACCCTCCAGACTTCACCTTCTCCTTCTCCTTCTTCTGCTTCTTCTGATTCACCCTCCAGACTTCAACTTCTCCTTCTCCTTCTTCCACTTCTTCTGATTCACCCTCCAGACTTCACCTTCTCCTTCTCCTTCTTCTACTTCTTCTGATTCACCCTCCAGTCTTCACCTTCTCCTTCTCCTTTTTTTGTTTCTTCTGCTTCACCCTCCAGACTTCACCTTCTCCTTCTCTTTCTTCTGCTTCTTCTGATTCACCCTCCAGACTTCACCTTCTCCTTCTCCTTCTTCTGATTCTTCTGATTCACCCTCCAGACTTCACCTTCTCCTTCTCCTTCTTCTGCTTCTTCTGATTCACCCTCCTGACTTCACCTTCTCCTTCTCCTTCTTCTACTTCTTCTGATTCACCCTCCTGACTTCACCTTCTCCTTCTCCTTCTTCTATTTCTTCTGCTTCACCCTCCAGACTTCACCTTCTCCTTCTCCTTCTTCTACTTCTTCTGATTCACCCTCCAGACTTCACCTTCTCCTTCTCCTTCTTCTACTTCTTCTGATTCACCCTCCAGACTTCATCTTCTCCTTCTCCTTCTTCTGCTTCTTCTGATTCACCCTCCAGACTTCACCTTCTCCTTCTCCTTCTTCTGCTTCTTCTGATTCACCCTCCAGACTTCAACTTCTCCTTCTCCTTCTTCCACTTCTTCTGATTCACCCTCCAGACTTCACCTTCTCCTTCTCCTTCTTCTACGTCTTCTGATTCACCCTCCAGTCTTCACCTTCTCCTTCTCCTTTTTTTGTTTCTTCTGCTTCACCCTCCAGACTTCACCTTCTCCTTCTCTTTCTTCTGCTTCTTCTGATTCACCCTCCAGACTTCACCTTCTCCTTCTCCTTCTTCTGATTCTTCTGATTCACCCTCCAGACTTCACCTTCTCCTTCTCCTTCTTCTGCTTCTTCTGATTCACCCTCCTGACTTCACCTTCTCCTTCTCCTTCTTCTACTTCTTCTGATTCACCCTCCTGACTTCACCTTCTCCTTCTCCTTCTTCTACTTCTTCTGCTTCACCCTCCAGACTTCACCTTCTCCTTCTCCTTCTTCTACTTCTTCTGATTCACCCTCCAGACTTCACCTTCTCCTTCTCCTTCTTCTGCTTCTTCTGATTCACCCTCCAGACTTCACCTTCTCATTCTCCTTCTTCTGCTTCTTCTGCTGCGCCCTCCAGACTTCACCTTCTCCTTCTCCTTCTTCTGCTTCTTCTGCTTCACACTCCAGACTTCACCTTCTCCTTCTCCTTCTTCTGCTTCTTCTGCTGCGCCCTCCAGGCTTCACCTTCTCCTTCTCCTTCTTCTACTTCTTCTGCTACACCCCCCTGACTTCACCTGCTCCTTCTCCTTCTTCTGCTTCTTCTGATTCACCCTCCTAAATTCACCTTCTCCTTCTCCTTCTTCTGCTTCTTCTGATTCACCCTCCTGACTTCACCTTCTCCTTCTCCTTCTTCTGCTTCTTCTGATTCACCCTCCAGACTTCACCTTCTCCTTCTCCTTCTTCTGCTTCTTCTGATTCACCCTCCAGACTTCACCTTCTCCTTCTCCTTCTTCTGCTTCTTCTGATTGACCCTCCAGACCTCACCTTCTCCTTCTCCTTCTTCTACCTCTTCTGATTCACCCTCCAGACTTCATCTTCTCCTTCTCCTTCTTCTGCTTCTTCTGATTCACCCTCCAGACTTCACCTTCTCCTTCTCCTTCTTCTACTTCTTCTGATTCAGCCTCCAGACTTCACCTTCTCCTTCTCCTTCTTCTACTTCTTCTGATTCACCCTCCAGACTTCATCTTCTCCTTCTCCTTCTTCTCCTTCTTCTGATTCACCCTCCAGACTTCACCTTCTCCTTCTCCTTCTTCTGCTTCTTCTGATTCACCCTCCAGACTTCACCTTCTCCTTCTCCTTCTTCTACTTCTTCTGATTCACCCTCCAGACTTCACCTACTCCTTCTCCTTCTTCTACTTCTTCTGATTCACCCTCCAGTCTTCACCTTCTCCTTCTCCTTCTTCTGTTTCTTCTGCTTCACCCTCCAGACTTCACCTTCTCCTTCTCTTTCTTCTGCTTCTTCTGATTCACACTCCAGACTTCACCTTCTCCTTCTCCTTCTTCTGATTCTTCTGATTCACCCTCCAGACTTCACCTTCTCCTTCTCCTTCTTCTGCTTCTTCTGATTCACCCTCCAGAACTCACCTTCTCCTTCTCCTTCTTCTACTTCTTCTGATTCACCCTCCTGAATTCACCTTCTCCTTCTCCTTCATCTACTTCTTCTGCTTCACCCTCCAGACTTCACCTTCTCCTTCTCCTTCTTCTGTTTCTTCTGATTCACCCTCCAGACTTCACCTTCTCCTTCTCCTTCGTCTACTTCTTCTGATTCACCCTCCAGACTACACCTTCTCCTTCTCCTTCTTCTACTTCTTCTGATTCACCCTCCAGACTTCACCTTCTCCTTCTCCTTCTTCTGTTTCTTCTGATTCACCCTCCAGACTTCACCTTCTCCTTCTCCTTCTTCTGCTTCTTCTGATTCACCCTCCAGACTTCACCTTCTCCTTCTCCTTCTTCTGCTTCTTCTGATTCACCCTCCAGACTTCACCTTCTCCTTCTCCTTCTTCTACTTCTTCTGATTCACTCTCCAGACTTCACCTTCTCCTTCTCCTTCTTCTGCTTCTTCTGATTTACCCTCCAGACTTCACCTTCTCCTTCTCCTTCGTCTACTTCTTCTGATTCACCCTCCAGACTACACCTTCTCCTTCTCCTTCTTCTACTTCTTCTGATACACCCTCCAGACTTCACCTTCTCCTTCTCCTTCTTCTGTTTCTTCTGATTCACCCTCCAGACTTCACCTTCTCCTTCTCCTTCTTCTACTTCTTCTGATTCAGCCTCCAGACTTCACCTTCTCCTTCTCCTTCTTCTACTTCTTCTGATTCACCCTCCAGACTTCATCTTCTCCTTCTCCTTCTTCTCCTTCTTCTGATTCACCCTCCAGACTTCACCTTCTCCTTCTCCTTCTTCTGCTTCTTCTGATTCACCCTCCAGACTTCACCTTCTCCTTCTCCTTCTTCTACTTCTTCTGATTCACCCTCCAGACTTCACCTTCTCCTTCTCCTTCTTCTACTTCTTCTGATTCACCCTCCAGTCTTCACCTTCTCCTTCTCCTTCTTCTGTTTCTTCTGCTTCACCCTCCAGACTTCACCTTCTCCTTCTCTTTCTTCTGCTTCTTCTGATTCACCCTCCAGACTTCCCCTTCTCCTTCTCCTTCTTCTGATTCTTCTGATTCACCCTCCAGACTTCACCTTCTCCCTCTCCTTCTTCTGCTTCTTCTGATTCACCCTCCAGACCTCACCTTCTCCTTCTCCTTCTTCTACTTCTTCTGATTCACCCTCCTGACTTCACCTTCTCCTTCTCCTTCATCTACTTCTTCTGCTTCACCCTCCAGACTTCACCTTCTCCTTCTCCTTCTTCTCCTTCTTCTGATTCACCCTCCAGACTTCACCTTCTCCTTCTCCTTCTTATACTTCTTCTGATTCACCCTCCAGACTTCACCTTCTCCTTCTCCTTCTTCTACTTCTTCTGATTCACCCTCCAGACTTCACCTTCTCCTTCTCCTTCTTCTGCTTCTTCTGATTCACCCTCCAGACTTCACCTTCTCCTTCTCCTTATTCTGCTTCTTCTGATTCACCCTCCAGACTTCACCTTCTCCTTCTCCTTCTTCTGCTTCTTCTGATTCACCCTCCAGACTTCACCTTCTCCTTCTCCTTCTTCTGCTTCTTTTGATTCACCCTCCAGACTTCACCTTCTCCTTCTCCTTCTTCTACTTCTTCTGATTCACCCTCCAGACTTCACCTTCTCCTTCTCCTTATTCTGCTTCTTCTGATTCACCCTCCAGACTTCACCTTCTCCTTCTCCTTCGTCTACTTCTTCTGATTCACCCTCCAGACTACACCTTCACCTTCTCCTTCTTCTACTTCTTCTGATTCACCCTCCAGACTTCACCTTCTCCTTCTCCTTCTTCTGTTTCTTCTGATTCACCCTCCAGACTTCATCTTCTCCTTCTCCTTCTTCTACTTCTTCTGATTCACCCTCCACACTTCACCTTCTACTTCTCCTTCTTCTACTTCTTCTGATTCACCCTCCAGACTTCATCTTCTCCTTCTCCTTCTTCTGCTTCTTCTGATTCACCCTCCAGACTTCACCTTCTCCTTCTCCTTCTTCTGCTTCTTCTGATTCACCCTCCAGACTTCAACTTCTCCTTCTCCTTCTTCCACTTCTTCTGATTCACCCTCCAGACTTCACCTTCTCCTTCTCCTTCTTCTACTTCTTCTGATTCACCCTCCAGTCTTCACCTTCTCCTTCTCCTTTTTTTGTTTCTTCTGCTTCACCCTCCAGACTTCACCTTCTCCTTCTCTTTCTTCTGCTTCTTCTGATTCACCCTCCAGACTTCACCTTCTCCTTCTCCTTCTTCTGATTCTTCTGATTCACCCTCCAGACTTCACCTTCTCCTTCTCCTTCTTCTGCTTCTTCTGATTCACCCTCCTGACTTCACCTTCTCCTTCTCCTTCTTCTACTTCTTCTGAGTCACCCTCCTGACTTCACCTTCTCCTTCTCCTTCTTCTATTTCTTCTGCTTCACCCTCCAGACTTCACCTTCTCCTTCTCTTTCTTCTATTTCTTCTGCTTCACCCTCCTGACTTCACCTTCTCCTTCTCCTTCTTCTACTTCTTCTGATTCACCCTCCAGACTTCATCTTCTCCTTCTCCTTCTTCTGCTTCTTCTGATTCACCCTCCAGACTTCACCTTCTCCTTCTCCTTCTTCTGCTTCTTCTGATTCACCCTCCAGACTTCAACTTCTCCTTCTCCTTCTTCCACTTCTTCTGATTCACCCTCCAGACTTCACCTTCTCCTTCTCCTTCTTCTACGTCTTCTGATTCACCCTCCAGTCTTCACCTTCTCCTTCTCCTTTTTTTGTTTCTTCTGCTTCACCCTCCAGACTTCACCTTCTCCTTCTCTTTCTTCTGCTTCTTCTGATTCACCCTCCAGACTTCACCTTCTCCTTCTCCTTCTTCTGATTCTTCTGATTCACCCTCCAGACTTCACCTTCTCCTTCTCCTTCTTCTGCTTCTTCTGATTCACCCTCCTGACTTCACCTTCTCCTTCTCCTTCTTCTACTTCTTCTGATTCACCCTCCTGACTTCACCTTCTCCTTCTCCTTCTTCTACTTCTTCTGCTTCACCCTCCAGACTTCACCTTCTCCTTCTCCTTCTTCTACTTCTTCTGATTCACCCTCCAGACTTCACCTTCTCCTTCTCCTTCTTCTGCTTCTTCTGATTCACCCTCCAGACTTCACCTTCTCATTCTCCTTCTTCTGCTTCTTCTGCTGCGCCCTCCAGACTTCACCTTCTCCTTCTCCTTCTTCTGCTTCTTCTGCTTCACACTCCAGACTTCACCTTCTCCTTCTCCTTCTTCTGCTTCTTCTGCTGCGCCCTCCAGGCTTCACCTTCTCCTTCTCCTTCTTCTACTTCTTCTGCTACACCCCCCTGACTTCACCTGCTCCTTCTCCTTCTTCTGCTTCTTCTGATTCACCCTCCTAAATTCACCTTCTCCTTCTCCTTCTTCTGCTTCTTCTGATTCACCCTCCTGACTTCACCTTCTCCTTCTCCTTCTTCTGCTTCTTCTGATTCACCCTCCAGACTTCACCTTCTCCTTCTCCTTCTTCTGCTTCTTCTGATTCACCCTCCAGACTTCACCTTCTCCTTCTCCTTCTTCTGCTTCTTCTGATTGACCCTCCAGACCTCACCTTCTCCTTCTCCTTCTTCTACCTCTTCTGATTCACCCTCCAGACTTCATCTTCTCCTTCTCCTTCTTCTGCTTCTTCTGATTCACCCTCCAGACTTCACCTTCTCCTTCTCCTTCTTCTACTTCTTCTGATTCAGCCTCCAGACTTCACCTTCTCCTTCTCCTTCTTCTACTTCTTCTGATTCACCCTCCAGACTTCATCTTCTCCTTCTCCTTCTTCTCCTTCTTCTGATTCACCCTCCAGACTTCACCTTCTCCTTCTCCTTCTTCTGCTTCTTCTGATTCACCCTCCAGACTTCACCTTCTCCTTCTCCTTCTTCTACTTCTTCTGATTCACCCTCCAGACTTCACCTACTCCTTCTCCTTCTTCTACTTCTTCTGATTCACCCTCCAGTCTTCACCTTCTCCTTCTCCTTCTTCTGTTTCTTCTGCTTCACCCTCCAGACTTCACCTTCTCCTTCTCTTTCTTCTGCTTCTTCTGATTCACACTCCAGACTTCACCTTCTCCTTCTCCTTCTTCTGATTCTTCTGATTCACCCTCCAGACTTCACCTTCTCCTTCTCCTTCTTCTGCTTCTTCTGATTCACCCTCCAGAACTCACCTTCTCCTTCTCCTTCTTCTACTTCTTCTGATTCACCCTCCTGAATTCACCTTCTCCTTCTCCTTCATCTACTTCTTCTGCTTCACCCTCCAGACTTCACCTTCTCCTTCTCCTTCTTCTGTTTCTTCTGATTCACCCTCCAGACTTCACCTTCTCCTTCTCCTTCGTCTACTTCTTCTGATTCACCCTCCAGACTACACCTTCTCCTTCTCCTTCTTCTACTTCTTCTGATTCACCCTCCAGACTTCACCTTCTCCTTCTCCTTCTTCTGTTTCTTCTGATTCACCCTCCAGACTTCACCTTCTCCTTCTCCTTCTTCTGCTTCTTCTGATTCACCCTCCAGACTTCACCTTCTCCTTCTCCTTCTTCTGCTTCTTCTGATTCACCCTCCAGACTTCACCTTCTCCTTCTCCTTCTTCTACTTCTTCTGATTCACTCTCCAGACTTCACCTTCTCCTTCTCCTTCTTCTGCTTCTTCTGATTTACCCTCCAGACTTCACCTTCTCCTTCTCCTTCGTCTACTTCTTCTGATTCACCCTCCAGACTACACCTTCTCCTTCTCCTTCTTCTACTTCTTCTGATACACCCTCCAGACTTCACCTTCTCCTTCTCCTTCTTCTGTTTCTTCTGATTCACCCTCCAGACTTCACCTTCTCCTTCTCCTTCTTCTACTTCTTCTGATTCAGCCTCCAGACTTCACCTTCTCCTTCTCCTTCTTCTACTTCTTCTGATTCACCCTCCAGACTTCATCTTCTCCTTCTCCTTCTTCTCCTTCTTCTGATTCACCCTCCAGACTTCACCTTCTCCTTCTCCTTCTTCTGCTTCTTCTGATTCACCCTCCAGACTTCACCTTCTCCTTCTCCTTCTTCTACTTCTTCTGATTCACCCTCCAGACTTCACCTTCTCCTTCTCCTTCTTCTACTTCTTCTGATTCACCCTCCAGTCTTCACCTTCTCCTTCTCCTTCTTCTGTTTCTTCTGCTTCACCCTCCAGACTTCACCTTCTCCTTCTCTTTCTTCTGCTTCTTCTGATTCACCCTCCAGACTTCCCCTTCTCCTTCTCCTTCTTCTGATTCTTCTGATTCACCCTCCAGACTTCACCTTCTCCCTCTCCTTCTTCTGCTTCTTCTGATTCACCCTCCAGACCTCACCTTCTCCTTCTCCTTCTTCTACTTCTTCTGATTCACCCTCCTGACTTCACCTTCTCCTTCTCCTTCATCTACTTCTTCTGCTTCACCCTCCAGACTTCACCTTCTCCTTCTCCTTCTTCTCCTTCTTCTGATTCACCCTCCAGACTTCACCTTCTCCTTCTCCTTCTTATACTTCTTCTGATTCACCCTCCAGACTTCACCTTCTCCTTCTCCTTCTTCTACTTCTTCTGATTCACCCTCCAGACTTCACCTTCTCCTTCTCCTTCTTCTGCTTCTTCTGATTCACCCTCCAGACTTCACCTTCTCCTTCTCCTTATTCTGCTTCTTCTGATTCACCCTCCAGACTTCACCTTCTCCTTCTCCTTCTTCTGCTTCTTCTGATTCACCCTCCAGACTTCACCTTCTCCTTCTCCTTCTTCTGCTTCTTTTGATTCACCCTCCAGACTTCACCTTCTCCTTCTCCTTCTTCTACTTCTTCTGATTCACCCTCCAGACTTCACCTTCTCCTTCTCCTTATTCTGCTTCTTCTGATTCACCCTCCAGACTTCACCTTCTCCTTCTCCTTCGTCTACTTCTTCTGATTCACCCTCCAGACTACACCTTCACCTTCTCCTTCTTCTACTTCTTCTGATTCACCCTCCAGACTTCACCTTCTCCTTCTCCTTCTTCTGTTTCTTCTGATTCACCCTCCAGACTTCATCTTCTCCTTCTCCTTCTTCTACTTCTTCTGATTCACCCTCCACACTTCACCTTCTACTTCTCCTTCTTCTACTTCTTCTGATTCACCCTCCAGACTTCATCTTCTCCTTCTCCTTCTTCTGCTTCTTCTGATTCACCCTCCAGACTTCACCTTCTCCTTCTCCTTCTTCTGCTTCTTCTGATTCACCCTCCAGACTTCAACTTCTCCTTCTCCTTCTTCCACTTCTTCTGATTCACCCTCCAGACTTCACCTTCTCCTTCTCCTTCTTCTACTTCTTCTGATTCACCCTCCAGTCTTCACCTTCTCCTTCTCCTTTTTTTGTTTCTTCTGCTTCACCCTCCAGACTTCACCTTCTCCTTCTCTTTCTTCTGCTTCTTCTGATTCACCCTCCAGACTTCACCTTCTCCTTCTCCTTCTTCTGATTCTTCTGATTCACCCTCCAGACTTCACCTTCTCCTTCTCCTTCTTCTGCTTCTTCTGATTCACCCTCCTGACTTCACCTTCTCCTTCTCCTTCTTCTACTTCTTCTGAGTCACCCTCCTGACTTCACCTTCTCCTTCTCCTTCTTCTATTTCTTCTGCTTCACCCTCCAGACTTCACCTTCTCCTTCTCCTTCTTCTACTTCTTCTGATTCACCCTCCAGACTTCACCTTCTCCTTCTCCTTCTTCTACTTCTTCTGATTCATCCTCCAGACTTCATCTTCTCCTTCTCCTTCTTCTGCTTCTTCTGATTCACCCTCCAGACTTCACCTTCTCCTTCTCCTTCTTCTGCTTCTTCTGATTCACCCTCCAGACTTCAACTTCTCCTTCTCCTTCTTCCACTTCTTCTGATTCACCCTCCAGACTTCACCTTCTCCTTCTCCTTCTTCTACGTCTTCTGATTCACCCTCCAGTCTTCACCTTCTCCTTCTCCTTTTTTTGTTTCTTCTGCTTCACCCTCCAGACTTCACCTTCTCCTTCTCTTTCTTCTGCTTCTTCTGATTCACCCTCCAGACTTCACCTTCTCCTTCTCCTTCTTCTGATTCTTCTGATTCACCCTCCAGACTTCACCTTCTCCTTCTCCTTCTTCTGCTTCTTCTGATTCACCCTCCTGACTTCACCTTCTCCTTCTCCTTCTTCTACTTCTTCTGATTCACCCTCCTGACTTCACCTTCTCCTTCTCCTTCTTCTGCTTCTTCTGATTCACCCTCCAGACTTCACCTTCTCATTCTCCTTCTTCTGCTTCTTCTGCTGCGCCCTCCAGACTTCACCTTCTCCTTCTCCTTCTTCTGCTTCTTCTGCTTCACACTCCAGACTTCACCTTCTCCTTCTCCTTCTTCTGCTTCTTCTGCTGCGCCCTCCAGGCTTCACCTTCTCCTTCTCCTTCTTCTACTTCTTCTGCTACACCCCCCTGACTTCACCTGCTCCTTCTCCTTCTTCTGCTTCTTCTGATTCACCCTCCTAAATTCACCTTCTCCTTCTCCTTCTTCTGCTTCTTCTGATTCACCCTCCTGACTTCACCTTCTCCTTCTCCTTCTTCTGCTTCTTCTGATTCACCCTCCAGACTTCACCTTCTCCTTCTCCTTCTTCTGCTTCTTCTGATTCACCCTCCAGACTTCACCTTCTCCTTCTCCTTCTTCTGCTTCTTCTGATTCACCCTCCAGACCTCACCTTCTCCTTCTCCTTCTTCTACTTCTTCTGATTCACCCTCCAGACTTCATCTTCTCCTTCTCCTTCTTCTGCTTCTTCTGATTCACCCTCCAGACTTCACCTTCTCCTTCTCCTTCTTCTACTTCTTCTGATTCAGCCTCCAGACTTCACCTTCTCCTTCTCCTTCTTCTACTTCTTCTGATTCACCCTCCAGACTTCATCTTCTCCTTCTCCTTCTTCTCCTTCTTCTGATTCACCCTCCAGACTTCACCTTCTCCTTCTCCTTCTTCTGCTTCTTCTGATTCACCCTCCAGACTTCACCTTCTCCTTCTCCTTCTTCTACTTCTTCTGATTCACCCTCCAGTCTTCACCTTCTCCTTCTCCTTCTTCTGTTTCTTCTGCTTCACCCTCCAGACTTCACCTTCTCCTTCTCTTTCTTCTGCTTCTTCTGATTCACCCTCCAGACTTCACCTTCTCCTTCTCCTTCTTCTGATTCTTCTGATTCACCCTCCAGACTTCACCTTCTCCTTCTCCTTCATCTGCTTCTTCTGATTCACCCTCCAGAACGCACCTTCTCCTTCTCCTTCTTCTACTTCTTCTGATTCACCCTCCTGAATTCACCTTCTCCTTCTCCTTCATCTACTTCTTCTGCTTCACCCTCCAGACTTCACCTTCTCCTTCTCCTTCTTCTACTTCTTCTGATTCACCCTCCAGACTTCACCTTCTCCTTCTCCTTCTTATACTTCTTCTGATTCACCCTCCAGACTTCACCTTCTCCTTCTCCTTCTTCTACTTCTTCTGATTCACCCTCCAGACTTTACCTTCTCCTTCTCCTTCTTCTGCTTCTTCTGATTCACCCTCCAGACTTTACCTTCTCCTTCTCCTTATTCTGCTTCTTCTGATTCACCCTCCAGACTTCACCTTCTCCTTCTCCTTCTTCTGCTTCTTCTGATTCACCCTCCAGACTTCACCTTCTCCTTCTCCTTCTTCTGCTTCTTCTGATTCACCCTCCAGACTTCACCTTCTCCTTCTCCTTCTTCTACTTCTTCTGATTCACCCTCCAGACTTCACCTTCTCCTTCTCCTTCTTCTGCTTCTTCTGATTCACCCTCCAGACTTCACCTTCTCCTTCTCCTTCGTCTACTTCTTCTGATTCACCCTCCAGACTACACCTTCTCCTTCTCCTTCTTCTACTTCTTCTGATTCACCCTCCAGACTTCACCTTCTCCTTCTCCTTCTTCTGTTTCTTCTGATTCACCCTCCAGACTTCATCTTCTCCTTCTCCTTCTTCTACTTCTTCTGATTCACCCTCCAGACTTCACCTTCTCCTTCTCCTTCTTCTACTTCTTCTGATTCACCCTCCAGACTTCATCTTCTCCTTCTCCTTCTTCTGCTTCTTCTGATTCACCATCCAGACTTCACCTTCTCCTTCTCCTTCTTCTGCTTCTTCTGATTCACCCTCCAGACTTCAACTTCTCCTTCTCCTTCTTCCACTTCTTCTGATTCACCCTCAAGACTTCACCTTCTCCTTCTCCTTCTTCTACTTCTTCTGATTCACCCTCCAGACTTCACCTTCTCCTTCTCCTTCTTCTACTTCTTCTGATTCACCCTCCAGTCTTCACATTCTCCTTCTCCTTCTTCTGTTTCTTCTGCTTCAGCCTCCAGACTTCACCTTCTCCTTCTCTTTCTTCTGATTCTTCTGATTCACCCTCCAGACTTCACCTTCTCCTTCTCCTTCTTCTGCTTCTTCTGATTCACCCTCCAGACTTCACCTTCTCCTTCTCCTTCTTCTGCTTCTTCTGATTCACCCTCCAGACTTCACCTTCTCCTTCTCCTTCTTCTACTTCTTCTGATTCACCCTCCAGACTTCACCTTCTCCTTCTCCTTATTCTGCGTCTTCTGATTCACCCTCCAGACTTCACCTTCTCCTTCTCCTTCGTCTACTTCTTCTGATTCACCCTCCAGACTACACCTTCTCCTTCTCCTTCTTCTACTTCTTCTGATTCACCCTCCAGACTTCACCTTCTCCTTCTCCTTCTTCTGTTTCTTCTGATTCACCCTCCAGACTTCATCCTCTCCTTCTCCTTCTTCTACTTCTTCTGATTCACCCTCCAGACTTCACCTTCTACTTCTCCTTCTTCTACTTCTTCTGATTCACCCTCCAGACTTCATCTTCTCCTTCTCCTTCTTCTGCTTCTTCTGATTCACCCTCCAGACTTCACCTTCTCCTTCTCCTTCTTCTGCTTCTTCTGATTCACCCTCCAGACTTCAACTTCTCCTTCTCCTTCTTCCACTTCTTCTGATTCACCCTCCAGACTTCACCTTCTCCTTCTCCTTCTTCTACTTCTTCTGATTCACCCTCCAGTCTTCACCTTCTCCTTCTCCTTTTTTTGTTTCTTCTGCTTCACCCTCCAGACTTCACCTTCTCCTTCTCTTTCTTCTGCTTCTTCTGATTCACCCTCCAGACTTCACCTTCTCCTTCTCCTTCTTCTGATTCTTCTGATTCACCCTCCAGACTTCACCTTCTCCTTCTCCTTCTTCTGCTTCTTCTGATTCACCCTCCTGACTTCACCTTCTCCTTCTCCTTCTTCTACTTCTTCTGAGTCACCCTCCTGACTTCACCTTCTCCTTCTCCTTCTTCTATTTCTTCTGCTTCACCCTCCAGACTTCACCTTCTCCTCCTCCTTCTTCTACTTCTTCTGATTCACCCTCCAGACTTCACCTTCTCCTTCTCCTTCTTCTACTTCTTCTGATTCACCCTCCAGACTTCATCTTCTCCTTCTCCTTCTTCTGCTTCTTCTGATTCACCCTCCAGACTTCACCTTCTCCTTCTCCTTCTTCTGCTTCTTCTGATTCACCCTCCAGACTTCAACTTCTCCTTCTCCTTCTTCCACTTCTTCTGATTCACCCTCCAGACTTCACCTTCTCCTTCTCCTTCTTCTACGTCTTCTGATTCACCCTCCAGTCTTCACCTTCTCCTTCTCCTTTTTTTGTTTCTTCTGCTTCACCCTCCAGACTTCACCTTCTCCTTCTCTTTCTTCTGCTTCTTCTGATTCACCCTCCAGACTTCACCTTCTCCTTCTTCTTCTGATTCTTCTGATTCACCCTCCAGACTTCACCTTCTCCTTCTCCTTCTTCTGCTTCTTCTGATTCACCCTCCTGACTTCACCTTCTCCTTCTCCTTCTTCTACTTCTTCTGATTCACCCTCCTGACTTCACCTTCTCCTTCTCCTTCTTCTACTTCTTCTGCTTCACCCTCCAGACTTCACCTTCTCCTTCTCCTTCTTCTACTTCTTCTGATTCACCCTCCAGACTTCACCTTCTCCTTCTCCTTCTTCTGCTTCTTCTGATTCACCCTCCAGACTTCACCTTCTCATTCTCCTTCTTCTGCTTCTTCTGCTGCGCCCTCCAGACTTCACCTTCTCCTTCTCCTTCTTCTGCTTCTTCTGCTTCACACTCCAGACTTCACCTTCTCCTTCTCCTTCTTCTGCTTCTTCTGCTGCGCCCTCCAGGCTTCACCTTCTCCTTCTCCTTCTTCTACTTCTTCTGCTACACCCCCCTGACTTCACCTGCTCCTTCTCCTTCTTCTGCTTCTTCTGATTCACCCTCCTAAATTCACCTTCTCCTTCTCCTTCTTCTGCTTCTTCTGATTCACCCTCCTGACTTCACCTTCTCCTTCTCCTTCTTCTGCTTCTTCTGATTCACCCTCCAGACTTCACCTTCTCCTTCTCCTTCTTCTGCTTCTTCTGATTCACCCTCCAGACTTCACCTTCTCCTTCTCCTTCTTCTGCTTCTTCTGATTCACCCTCCAGACCTCACCTTCTCCTTCTCCTTCTTCTACTTCTTCTGATTCACCCTCCAGACTTCATCTTCTCCTTCTCCTTCTTCTGCTTCTTCTGATTCACCCTCCAGACTTCACCTTCTCCTTCTCCTTCTTCTACTTCTTCTGATTCAGCCTCCAGACTTCACCTTCTCCTTCTTCTTTTTCTACTTCTTCTGATTCACCCTCCAGACTTCATCTTCTCCTTCTCCTTCTTCTCCTTCTTCTGATTCACCCTCCAGACTTCACCTTCTCCTTCTCCTTCTTCTGCTTCTTCTGCTTCACCCTCCAGACTTCACCTTCTCCTTCTCCTTCTTCTGCTTCTTCTGCTTCACCCTCCTGACTTCACCTTCTCCTTCTCCTTCTTCTGCTTCTTCTGATTCACCCTCCAGACTTCACCTTCTCCTTCTCCTTCTTCTGCTTCTTCTGCTTCACCCTCCAGACTTCACCTTCTCCTTCTCCTTCTTCTGCTTCTTCTGCTTCACCCTCCTGACTTCACCTTCTCCTTCTCCTTCTTCTACTTCTTCTGCTTCACCCTCCAGACTTCACCTACTCCTTCTCCTTCTTCTGCTTCTTCTGCTTCACCCTCCAGACTTCACCTTCTCCTTCTCCTTCTTCTGCTTCGCCCTCCAGACTTCACCTTCTCCTTCTCCTTCTTCTGCTTCTTCTGCTTCACTCTCCTGACTTCACCTACTCCTTCTCCTTCTTCTACTTCTTCTGATTCACCCTCCAGACTTCACCCTCTCCTTCTCCTTCTTCTGCTTCTTCTGCTTCACCCTCCAGACTTCACCTTCTCTTTCTCCTTCTTCTGCTTCTTCTGCTGCGCCCTCCAGACTTCACCTTCTCCTTCTCCTTCTTCTGCTTCTTCTGATTCACCCTCCAGACTTCACCTTCTCCTTCTCCTTCTTCTACTTCTTCTGATCCACCCTCCTGACTTCACCTTCTCCTTCTCCTTCTTCTGCTTCTTCTGCTTCACCCTCCAGACTTCACCTTCTCCTTCTCCTTCTTCTGCTTCTTCTGCTTCACCCACCAGACTTCACCTTCTCCTTCTCCTTCTTCTGCTTCTTCTGCTTCAATCTCCTGACTTCACCTTCTCCTTCTCCTTCTTCTACCTCTTCTGATTCACCCTCCAGACTTCACCTTCTCCTTCTCCTTCTTCTGCTTCTTCTGATTCACCCTCCAGACTTCACCTTCTCCTTCTCCTTATTCTGCTTCTTCTGATTCACCCTCCAGACTTCACCTTCTCCTTCTCGTTATTCTGCTTCTTCTGATTCAACCTCCAGACTTCACCTTCTCCTTCTCCTTCTTCTGCTTCTTCTGATTCACCCTCCAGACTGCACCTTCTCCTTCTACTTCTTCTACTTCTTCTGATCCACCCTCCTGACTTCACCTTCTCCTTCTCCTTCTTCTGCTTCTTCTGATTCACCCTCCTGGCTTCACCTTCTCCTTCTCCTTCTTCTACTTCTTCTGATTCACCCTCCTGACTTCACCTTCTCCTTCTCCTTCTTCTCCTTCTTCTGCTTCACCCTCCAGACTTCACCTTCTCCTTCTCCTTCTTCTACCTCTTCTGATTCACCCTCCAGACTTCACCTTCTCCTTCTCCTTCTTCTGCTTCTTCTGATTCACCCTCCAGACTTCACCTTCTCCTTCTCCTTATTCTGCTTCTTCTGATTCACCCTCCAGACTTCACCTTCTCCTTCTCGTTATTCTGCTTCTTCTGATTTAACCTCCAGACTTCACCTTCTCCTTCTCCTTCTTCTGCTTCTTCTGATTCACCCTCCAGACTTCACCTTCTCCTTCTCCTTCTTCTGTTTCTTCTGATTCGCCCTCCAGACTTCACCTTCTCCTTCTCCTTCTTCTGCTTCTTCTGATTCACCCTCCTGACTTCACCTTCTCCTTCTCCTTCTTCTACTTCTTCTGATTCACCCTCCTGACTTCACCTTCTCCTTCTCCTTCTTCTACTTCTTCTGATTCACCCTCCAGACTTCACCTTCTCCTTCTCCTTCTTCTTCTTCTTCTGATTCACCCTCCAGACTTCACCTTCTCATTCTCCTTCTTCTGCTTCTTCTGCAGCGCCCTCCAGACTTCATCTTCTCCATCTCCTTCTTCTGCTTCTTCTGCTTCACACTCCAGACTTCACCTTCTCCTTCTCCTTCTTCTGCTTCTTCTGCTGCGCCCTCCAGGCTTCACCTTCTCCTTCTCCTTTTTCTGCTTCTTCTGCTTCACCGTCCTGACTTCACCTTCTCCTTCTCCTTCTTCTACTTCTTCTGCTACACCCCCCTGACTTCACCTGCTCCTTCTCCTTCTTCTGCTTCTTCTGATTCACCCTCCTAAATTCACCTTCTCCTTCTCCTTCTTCTGCTTCTTCTGATTCACCCTCCTGACTTCACCTTCTCCTTCTCCTTCTTCTGCTTCTTCTGATTCACCCTCCAGACTTCACCTTCTCCTTCTCCTTCTTCTGCTTCTTCTGATTCACCCTCCAGACTTCACCTTCTCCTTCTCCTTCTTCTGCTTCTTCTGCTTCACCCTCCAGACTTCACCTTCTCCTTCTCCTTCTTCTGCTTCTTCTGCTTCACCCTCCTGACTTCACCTTCTCCTTCTCCTTCTTCTACTTCTTCTGATTCACCCTCCAGACTTCACCTACTCCTTCTCCTTCTTCTGCTTCTTCTGCTTCACCCTCCAGACTTCACCTTCTCCTTCTCCTTCTTCTGCTTCTTCTGCTTCGCCCTCCAGACTTCACCTTCTCCTTCTCCTTCTTCTGCTTCTTCTGCTACACTCTCCTGACTTCACCTTCTCCTTCTCCTTCTTCTACTTCTTCTGATTCACCCTCCAGACTTCACCCTCTCCTTCTCCTTCTTCTGCTTCTTCTGCTTCACCCTCCAGACTTCACCTTCTCTTTCTCCTTCTTCTGCTTCTTCTGCTGCGCCTTCCAGACTTCACCTTCTCCTTCTCCTTCTTCTGCTTCTTCTGATTCACCCTCCAGACTTCACCTTCTCCTTCTCCTTCTTCTACTTCTTCTGACCCACCCTCCTGACTTCACCTTCTCCTTCTCCTTCTTCTGCTTCTTCTGCTTCACCCTCCAGACTTCACCTTCTCCTTCTCCTTCTTCTGCTTCTTCTGCTTCACCCACCAGACTTCACCTTCTCCTTCTCCTTCTTCTGCTTCTTCTGCTTCACCCTCCTGACTTCACCTTCTCCTTCTCCTTCTTCTACCTCTTCTGATTCACCCTCCAGACTTCACCTTCTCCTTCTCCTTCTTCTGCTTCTTCTGATTCACCCTCCAGACTTCACCTTCTCCTTCTCCTTATTCTGGTTCTTCTGATTCACCCTCCAGACTTCACCTTCTCCTTCTCGTTATTCTGCTTCTTCTGATTCAACCTCCAGACTTCACCTTCTCCTTCTCCTTCTTCTGCTTCTTCTGATTCACCCTCCTGACTTCACCTTCTCCTTCTCCTTCTTCTCCTTCTTCTGCTTCACCCTCCAGACTTCACCTTCTCCTTCTCCTTCTTCTACCTCTTCTGATTCACCCTCCAGACTTCACCTTCTCCTTCTCCTTCTTCTACTTCTTCTGATTCACCCTCCAGACTTCACCTTCTCCTTCTCCTTCTTCTACTTCTTCTGATTCACCCTCCAGACTTCATCTTCTCCTTCTCCTTCTTCTGCATCTTCTGATTCACCCTCCAGACTTCACCTTCTCCTTCTCCTTCTTCTGCTTCTTCTGATTCACCCTCCAGACTTCACCTTCTCCTTCTCCTTCTTCTACTTCTGCTGATTCACCCTCCAGACTTCACCTTCTCCTTCTCCTTCTTCTACTTGTTCTGATTCACCCTCCAGTCTTCACATTCTCCTTCTCCTTCTTCTGTTTCTTCTGCTTCAGCCTCCAGACTTCACCTTCTCCTTCTCTTTCTTCTGATTCTTCTGATTCACCCTCCAGACTTCACCTTCTCCTTCTCCTTCTTCTGATTCTTCTGATTCACCCTCCAGACTTCACCTTCTCCTTCTCCTTCTTCTGCTTCTTCTGATTCACCCTCCTGGCTTCACCTTCTCCTTCTCCTTCTTCTACTTCTTCTGATTCACCCTCCTGACTTCACCTTCTCCTTCTCCTTCTTCTCCTTCTTCTGCATCACCCTCCAGACTTCACCTTCTCCTTCTCCTTCTTCTACCTCTTCTGATTCACCCTCCAGACTTCACCTTCTCCTTCTCCTTCTTCTGCTTCTTCTGATTCACCCTCCAGACTTCACCTTCTCCTTCTCCTTATTCTGCTTCTTCTGATTCACCCTCCAGACTTCACCTTCTCCTTCTCGTTATTCTGCTTCTTCTGATTCAACCTCCAGACTTCACCTTCTCCTTCTCCTTCTTCTGCTTCTTCTGATTCACCCTCCAGACTTCACCTTCTCCTTCTCCTTCTTCTGTTTCTTCTGATTCGCCCTCCAGACTTCACCTTCTCCTTCTCCTTCTCCTCCTTCTTCTGATTCACCCTCCAGACTTCACCTTCTCCTTCTCCTTCTTCTGCTTCTTCTGATTCACCCTCCAGACTTCACCTTCTCCTTCTCCTTCTTCTGCTTCTTCTGCTTCACCCTCCAGACTTCACCTTCTCCTTCTCCTTCTTCTGCTTCTTCTGCTTCACCCTCCTGACTTCACCTTCTCCTTCTCCTTCTTCTACTTCTTCTGATTCACCCTCCAGACTTCACCTACTCCTTCTCCTTCTTCTGCTTCTTCTGCTTCACCCTCCAGACTTCACCTTCTCCTTCTCCTTCTTCTGCTTCTTCTGCTTCGCCCTCCAGACTTCACCTTCTCCTTCTCCTTCTTCTGCTTCTTCTGCTTCACTCTCCTGACTTCACCTTCTCCTTCTCCTTCTTCTACTTCTTCTGCTTCACCCTCCAGACTTCACCTTCTCCTTCTCCTTCTTCTGCTTCTTCTGCTTCGCCCTCCAGACTTCACCTTCTCCTTCTCCTTCTTCTGCTTCTTCTGCTTCGCCCTCCAGACTTCACCTTCTCCTTCTCCTTCTTCTGCTTCTTCTGATTCACCCTCCAGACTTCACCTTCTCCTTCTCCTTCTTCTACTTCTTCTGATCCACCCTCCTGACTTCACCTTCTCCTTCTCCTTCTTCTGCTTCTTCTGCTTCACCCTCCAGACTTCACCTTCTCCTTCTCCTTCTTCTGCTTCTTCTGCTTCACCCACCAGACTTCACCTTCTCCTTCTCCTTCTTCTGCTTCTTCTGATTCACCCTCCAGACTTCACCTTCTCCTTCTCCTTCTTCTGCTTCTTCTGATTCACCCTCCAGACTTCACCTTCTCCTTCTCCTTATTCTGGTTCTTCTGATTCACCCTCCAGACTTCACCTTCTCCTTCTCGTTATTCTGCTTCTTCTGATTCAACCTCCAGACTTCACCTTCTCCTTCTCCTTCTTCTGCTTCTTCTGATTCACCCTCCTGACTTCACCTTCTCCTTCTCCTTCTTCTCCTTCTTCTGCTTCACCCTCCAGACTTCACCTTCTCCTTCTCCTTCTTCTACCTCTTCTAATTCACCCTCCAGACTTCACCTTCTCCTTCTCCTTCTTCTACTTCTTCTGATTCACCCTCCAGACTTCACCTTCTCCTTCTCCTTCTTCTACTTCTTCTGATTCACCCTCCAGACTTCATCTTCTCCTTCTCCTTCTTCTGCATCTTCTGATTCACCCTCCAGACTTCACCTTCTCCTTCTCCTTCTTCTGCTTCTTCTGATTCACCCTCCAGACTTCACCTTCTCCTTCTCCTTCTTCTACTTCTTCTGATTCACCCTCCAGACTTCACCTTCTCCTTCTCCTTCTTCTACATCTTCTGATTCACCCTCCAGTCTTCACATTCTCCTTCTCGTTCTTCTGTTTCTTCTGCTTCAGCCTCCAGACTTCACCTTCTCCTTCTCTTTTTTCTGATTCTTCTGATTCACCCTCCAGACTTCACCTTCTCCTTCTCCTTCTTCTGATTCTTCTGATTCACCCTCCAGACTTCATTTCTCCTTCTCCTTTTTCTGCTTCTTCTGATTCACCCTCCTGGCTTCACCTTCTCCTTCTCCTTCTTCTACTTCTTCTGATTCACCCTCCTGACTTCACCTTCTCCTTCTCCTTCTTCTCCTTCTTCTGCATCACCCTCCAGACTTCACCTTCTCCTTCTCCTTCTTCTACCTCTTCTGATTCACCCTCCAGACTTCACCTTCTCCTTCTCCTTCTTCTGCTTCTTCTGATTCACCCTCCAGACTTCACCTTCTCCTTCTCCTTATTCTGCTTCTTCTGATTCACCCTCCAGACCTCACCTTCTCCTTCTCGTTATTCTGCTCCTTCTGATTCAACCTCCAGACTTCACCTTCTCCTTCTCCTTCTTCTGCTTCTTCTGATTCACCCTCCAGACTTCACCTTCTCCTTCTCCTTCTTCTGTTTCTACTGATTCGCCCTCCAGACTTCACCTTCTCCTTCTCCTTCTTCTGCTTCTTCTGATTCACCCTCCTGACTTCACCTTCTCCTTCTCCTTCTTCTACTTCTTCTGATTCACCCTCCTGACTTCACCTTCTCCTTCTCCTTCTTCTCCTTCTTCTGCTTCACCCTCCAGACTTCACCTTCTCCTTCTCCTTCTTCTACCTCTTCTGATTCACCCTCCAGACTTCACCTTCTCCTTCTCCTTCTTCTGCTTCTTCTGATTCACCCTCCAGACTTCACCTTCTCCTTCTCCTTCTTCTACTTCTTCTGATTCACCCTCCAGACTTCACCTTCTCCTTCTCCTTCTTCTACATCTTCTGATTCACCCTCCAGTCTTCACATTCTCCTTCTCGTTCTTCTGTTTCTTCTGCTTCAGCCTCCAGACTTCACCTTCTCCTTCTCTTTCTTCTGATTCTTCTGATTCACCCTCCAGACTTCACCTTCTCCTTCTCCTTCTTCTGATTCTTCTGATTCACCCTCCAGACTTCACCTTCTCCTTCTCCTTCTTCTGCTTCTTCTGATTCACCCTCCTGGCTTCACCTTCTCCTTCTCCTTCTTCTACTTCTTCTGATTCACCCTCCTGACTTCACCTTCTCCTTCTCCTTCTTCTCCTTCTTCTGCATCACCCTCCAGACTTCACCTTCTCCTTCTCCTTCTTCTACCTCTTCTGATTCACCCTCCAGACTTCACCTTCTCCTTCTCCTTCTTCTGCTTCTTCTGATTCACCCTCCAGACTTCACCTTCTCCTTCTCCTTATTCTGCTTCTTCTGATTCACCCTCCAGACCTCACCTTCTCCTTCTCGTTATTCTGCTCCTTCTGATTCAACCTCCAGACTTCACCTTCTCCTTCTCCTTCTTCTGCTTCTTCTGATTCACCCTCCAGACTTCACCTTCTCCTTCTCCTTCTTCTGTTTCTACTGATTCGCCCTCCAGACTTCACCTTCTCCTTCTCCTTCTTCTGCTTCTTCTGATTCACCCTCCTGACTTCACCTTCTCCTTCTCCTTCTTCTACTTCTTCTGATTCACCCTCCTGACTTCACCTTCTCCTTCTCCTTCTTCTACTTCTTCTGATTCACCCTCCAGACTTCACCTTCTCCTTCTCCTTCTTCTGCTTCTTCTGATTCACCCTCCAGACTTCACCTTCTCATTCTCCTTCTTCTGCTTCTTCTGCTGCGCCCTCCAGACTTCACCTTCTCCTTCTCCTTCTTCTGCTTCTTCTGCTTCACACTCCAGCCTTCACCTTCTCCTTCTCCTTCTTCTGCTTCTTCTGCTGCGCCCTCCAGGCTTCACCTTCTCCTTCTCCTTCTTCTGCTTCTTCTGCTTCACCGTCCTGACTTCACCTTCTCCTTCTCCTTCTTCTACTTCTTCTGCGACACCCCCCTGACTTCACCTGCTCCTTCTCCTTATTCTGCTTCTTCTGATTCACCCTCCTAAATTCACCTTCTCCTTCTCCTTCTTCTGCTTCTTCTGATTCACCCTCCTGACTTCACCTTCTCCTTCTCCTTCTTCTGCTTCTTCTGATTCACCCTCCAGACTTCACCTTCTCCTTCTCCTTCTTCTGCTTCTTCTGATTCACCCTCCAGACTTCAGCTTCTCCTTCTCCTTCTTCTGCTTCTTCTGCTTCACCCTCCAGACTTCACCTTCTCCTTCTCCTTCTTCTGCTTCTTCTGCTTCACCCTCCTGACTTCACCTTCTCCTTCTCCTTCTTCTACTTCTTCTGATTCACCCTCCTGACTTCACCTTCTCCTTCTCCTTCTTCTACTTCTTCTGCTTCACCCTCCAGACTTCACCTTCTCCTTCTCCTTCTTCTACTTCTTCTGATTCACCCTCCAGACTTCACCTTCTCCTTCTCCTTCTTCTACTTCTTCTGATTCACCCTCCAGACTTCACCTTCTCCTTCTCCTTCTTCCTCTTCTTCTGATTCATCCTCCAGACTTCACCTTCTCCTTCTCCTTCTTCTGCTTCTTCTGATTCACCCTCCAGACTTCACCTTCTCCTTCTCCTTATTCTGCTTCTTCTGATTCACCCTCCAGACTTCACCTTCTCCTTCTCCTTCTTCTGCTTCTTCTGATTCACCCTCCAGACTTCACCTTCTCCTTCTCCTTCTTCTGCTTCTTCTGATTCACCCTCCAGACTTCACCTTCTCCTTCTCCTTCTTCTACTTCTTCTGATTCACCCTCCAGACTTCATCTTCTCCTTCTCCTTCTTCTGCTTCTTCTGATTCACCCTCCAGACTTCACCTTCTCCTTCTCCTTCGTCTACTTCTTCTGATTCACCCTCCAGACTACACCTTCTCCTTCTCCTTCTTCTACTTCTTCTGATTCACCCTCCAGACTTCACCTTCTCCTTCTCCTTCTTCTGTTTCTTCTGATTCACCCTCCAGACTTCACCTTCTCCTTCTCCTTCTTCTACTTCTTCTGATTCACCCTCCAGACTTCACCTTCTCCTTCTCCTTCGTCTACTTCTTCTGATTCACCCTCCAGACTACACCTTCTCCTTCTCCTTCTTCTACTTCTTCTGATTCACCCTCCAGACTTCACCTTCTCCTTCTCCTTCTTCTGTTTCTTCTGATTCACCCTCCAGACTTCACCTTCTCCTTCTCCTTCTTCTGCTTCTTCTGATTCACCCTCCAGACTTCACCTTCTCCTTCTCCTTCTTCTGCTTCTTCTGATTCACCCTCCAGACTTCACCTTCTCCTTCTCCTTCTTCTACTTCTTCTGATTCACCCTCCAGACTTCACCTTGTCCTTCTCCTTCTTCTGCTTCTTCTGATTCACCCTCCAGACTTCACCTTCTCCTTCTCCTTCGTCTACTTCTTCTGATTCACCCTCCAGACTACACCTTCTCCTTCTCCTTCTTCTACTTCTTCTGATACACCCTCCAGACTTCACCTTCTCCTTCTCCTTCTTCTGTTTCTTCTGATTCACCATCCAGACTTCACATTCTCCTTCTCCTTCTTCTACTTCTTCTGATTCAGCCTCCAGACTTCACCTTCTCCTTCTCCTTCTTCTACATCTTCTGATTCACCCTCCAGTCTTCACATTCTCCTTCTCGTTCTTCTGTTTCTTCTGCTTCAGCCTCCAGACTTCACCTTCTCCTTCTCTTTCTTCTGATTCTTCTGATTCACCCTCCAGACTTCACCTTCTCCTTCTCCTTCTTCTGATTCTTCTGATTCACCCTCCAGACTTCACCTTCTCCTTCTCCTTCTTCTGCTTCTTCTGATTCACCCTCCTGGCTTCACCTTCTCCTTCTCCTTCTTCTACTTCTTCTGATTCACCCTCCTGACTTCACCTTCTCCTTCTCCTTCTTCTCCTTCTTCTGCATCACCCTCCAGACTTCACCTTCTCCTTCTCCTTCTTCTACCTCTTCTGATTCACCCTCCAGACTTCACCTTCTCCTTCTCCTTCTTCTGCTTCTTCTGATTCACCCTCCAGACTTCACCTTCTCCTTCTCCTTATTCTGCTTCTTCTGATTCACCCTCCAGACCTCACCTTCTCCTTCTCGTTATTCTGCTCCTTCTGATTCAACCTCCAGACTTCACCTTCTCCTTCTCCTTTTTCTGCTTCTTCTGATTCACCCTCCAGACTTCACCTTCTCCTTCTCCTTCTTCTGTTTCTACTGATTCGCCCTCCAGACTTCACCTTCTCCTTCTCCTTCTTCTGCTTCTTCTGATTCACCCTCCTGACTTCACCTTCTCCTTCTCCTTCTTCTACTTCTTCTGATTCACCCTCCTGACTTCACCTTCTCCTTCTCCTTCTTCTACTTCTTCTGATTCACCCTCCAGACTTCATCTTCTCCTTCTCCTTCTTCTGCTTCTTCTGATTCACCCTCCAGACTTCACCTTCTCCTTCTCCTTCGTCTACTTCTTCTGATTCACCCTCCAGACTACACCTTCTCCTTCTCCTTCTTCTACTTCTTCTGATTCACCCTCCAGACTTCACCTTCTCCTTCTCCTTCTTCTGTTTCTTCTGATTCACCCTCCAGACTTCACCTTCTCCTTCTCCTTCTTCTACTTCTTCTGATTCACCCTCCAGACTTCACCTTCTCCTTCTCCTTCGTCTACTTCTTCTGATTCACCCTCCAGACTACACCTTCTCCTTCTCCTTCTTCTACTTCTTCTGATTCACCCTCCAGACTTCACCTTCTCCTTCTCCTTCTTCTGTTTCTTCTGATTCACCCTCCAGACTTCACCTTCTCCTTCTCCTTCTTCTGCTTCTTCTGATTCACCCTCCAGACTTCACCTTCTCCTTCTCCTTCTTCTGCTTCTTCTGATTCACCCTCCAGACTTCACCTTCTCCTTCTCCTTCTTCTACTTCTTCTGATTCACCCTCCAGACTTCACCTTGTCCTTCTCCTTCTTCTGCTTCTTCTGATTCACCCTCCAGACTTCACCTTCTCCTTCTCCTTCGTCTACTTCTTCTGATTCACCCTCCAGACTACACCTTCTCCTTCTCCTTCTTCTACTTCTTCTGATACACCCTCCAGACTTCACCTTCTCCTTCTCCTTCTTCTGTTTCTTCTGATTCACCCTCCAGACTTCACATTCTCCTTCTCCTTCTTCTACTTCTTCTGATTCAGCCTCCAGACTTCACCTTCTCCTTCTCCTTCTTCTACATCTTCTGATTCACCCTCCAGTCTTCACATTCTCCTTCTCGTTCTTCTGTTTCTTCTGCTTCAGCCTCCAGACTTCACCTTCTCCTTCTCTTTCTTCTGATTCTTCTGATTCACCCTCCAGACTTCACCTTCTCCTTCTCCTTCTTCTGATTCTTCTGATTCACCCTCCAGACTTCACCTTCTCCTTCTCCTTCTTCTGCTTCTTCTGATTCACCCTCCTGGCTTCACCTTCTCCTTCTCCTTCTTCTACTTCTTCTGATTCACCCTCCTGACTTCACCTTCTCCTTCTCCTTCTTCTCCTTCTTCTGCATCACCCTCCAGACTTCACCTTCTCCTTCTCCTTCTTCTACCTCTTCTGATTCACCCTCCAGACTTCACCTTCTCCTTCTCCTTCTTCTGCTTCTTCTGATTCACCCTCCAGACTTCACCTTCTCCTTCTCCTTATTCTGCTTCTTCTGATTCACCCTCCAGACCTCACCTTCTCCTTCTCGTTATTCTGCTCCTTCTGATTCAACCTCCAGACTTCACCTTCTCCTTCTCCTTCTTCTGCTTCTTCTGATTCACCCTCCAGACTTCACCTTCTCCTTCTCCTTCTTCTGTTTCTACTGATTCGCCCTCCAGACTTCACCTTCTCCTTCTCCTTCTTCTGCTTCTTCTGATTCACCCTCCTGACTTCACCTTCTCCTTCTCCTTCTTCTACTTCTTCTGATTCACCCTCCTGACTTCACCTTCTCCTTCTCCTTCTTCTACTTCTTCTGATTCACCCTCCAGACTTCACCTTCTCCTTCTCCTTCTTCTGCTTCTTCTGATTCACCCTCCAGACTTCACCTTCTCATTCTCCTTCTTCTGCTTCTTCTGCTGCGCCCTCCAGACTTCACCTTCTCCTTCTCCTTCTTCTGCTTCTTCTGCTTCACACTCCAGCCTTCACCTTCTCCTTCTCCTTCTTCTGCTTCTTCTGCTGCGCCCTCCAGGCTTCACCTTCTCCTTCTCCTTCTTCTGCTTCTTCTGCTTCACCGTCCTGACTTCACCTTCTCCTTCTCCTTCTTCTACTTCTTCTGCGACACCCCCCTGACTTCACCTGCTCCTTCTCCTTCTTCTGCTTCTTCTGATTCACCCTCCTAAATTCACCTTCTCCTTCTCCTTCTTCTGCTTCTTCTGATTCACCCTCCTGACTTCACCTTCTCCTTCTCCTTCTTCTGCTTCTTCTGATTCACCCTCCAGACTTCACCTTCTCCTTCTCCTTCTTCTGCTTCTTCTGATTCACCCTCCAGACTTCAGCTTCTCCTTCTCCTTCTTCTGCTTCTTCTGCTTCACCCTCCAGACTTCACCTTCTCCTTCTCCTTCTTCTGCTTCTTCTGCTTCACCCTCCTGACTTCACCTTCTCCTTCTCCTTCTTCTACTTCTTCTGATTCACCCTCCTGACTTCACCTTCTCCTTCTCCTTCTTCTACTTCTTCTGCTTCACCCTCCAGACTTCACCTTCTCCTTCTCCTTCTTCTACTTCTTCTGATTCACCCTCCAGACTTCACCTTCTCCTTCTCCTTCTTCTACTTCTTCTGATTCACCCTCCAGACTTCACCTTCTCCTTCTCCTTCTTCCTCTTCTTCTGATTCATCCTCCAGACTTCACCTTCTCCTTCTCCTTCTTCTGCTTCTTCTGATTCACCCTCCAGACTTCACCTTCTCCTTCTCCTTATTCTGCTTCTTCTGATTCACCCTCCAGACTTCACCTTCTCCTTCTCCTTCTTCTGCTTCTTCTGATTCACCCTCCAGACTTCACCTTCTCCTTCTCCTTCTTCTGCTTCTTCTGATTCACCCTCCAGACTTCACCTTCTCCTTCTCCTTCTTCTACTTCTTCTGATTCACCCTCCAGACTTCATCTTCTCCTTCTCCTTCTTCTGCTTCTTCTGATTCACCCTCCAGACTTCACCTTCTCCTTCTCCTTCGTCTACTTCTTCTGATTCACCCTCCAGACTACACCTTCTCCTTCTCCTTCTTCTACTTCTTCTGATTCACCCTCCAGACTTCACCTTCTCCTTCTCCTTCTTCTGTTTCTTCTGATTCACCCTCCAGACTTCACCTTCTCCTTCTCCTTCTTCTACTTCTTCTGATTCACCCTCCAGACTTCACCTTCTCCTTCTCCTTCGTCTACTTCTTCTGATTCACCCTCCAGACTACACCTTCTCCTTCTCCTTCTTCTACTTCTTCTGATTCACCCTCCAGACTTCACCTTCTCCTTCTCCTTCTTCTGTTTCTTCTGATTCACCCTCCAGACTTCACCTTCTCCTTCTCCTTCTTCTGCTTCTTCTGATTCACCCTCCAGACTTCACCTTCTCCTTCTCCTTCTTCTGCTTCTTCTGATTCACCCTCCAGACTTCACCTTCTCCTTCTCCTTCTTCTGCTTCTTCTGATTCACCCTCCAGACTTCACCTTGTCCTTCTCCTTCTTCTGCTTCTTCTGATTCACCCTCCAGACTTCACCTTCTCCTTCTCCTTCGTCTACTTCTTCTGATTCACCCTCCAGACTACACCTTCTCCTTCTCCTTCTTCTACTTCTTCTGATACACCCTCCAGACTTCACCTTCTCCTTCTCCTTCTTCTGTTTCTTCTGATTCACCCTCCAGACTTCACATTCTCCTTCTCCTTCTTCTACTTCTTCTGATTCAGCCTCCAGACTTCACCTTCTCCTTCTCCTTCTTCTACTTCTTCTGATTCACCCTCCAGACTTCATCTTCTCCTTCTCCTTCTTCTCCTTCTTCTGATTCACCCTCCAGACTTCACCTTCTCCTTCTCCTTCTTCTGCTTCTTCTGATTCACCCTCCAGACTTCACCTTCTCCTTCTCCTTATTCTGCTTCTTCTGATTCACCCTCCAGACTTCACCTTCTCCTTCTCCTTCTTCTGCTTCTTCTGATTCACCCTCCAGACTTCACCTTCTCCTTCTCCTTCTTCTGCTTCTTCTGATTCACCCTCCAGACTTCACCTTCTCCTTCTCCTTCTTCTACTTCTTCTGATTCACCCTCCAGACTTCATCTTCTCCTTCTCCTTCTTCTGCTTCTTCTGATTCACCCTCCAGACTTCACCTTCTCCTTCTCCTTCGTCTACTTCTTCTGATTCACCCTCCAGACTACACCTTCTCCTTCTCCTTCTTCTACTTCTTCTGATTCACCCTCCAGACTTCACCTTCTCCTTCTCCTTCTTCTGTTTCTTCTGATTCACCCTCCAGACTTCACCTTCTCCTTCTCCTTCTTCTACTTCTTCTGATTCACCCTCCAGACTTCACCTTCTCCTTCTCCTTCGTCTACTTCTTCTGATTCACCCTCCAGACTACACCTTCTCCTTCTCCTTCTTCTACTTCTTCTGATTCACCCTCCAGACTTCACCTTCTCCTTCTCCTTCTTCTGTTTCTTCTGATTCACCCTCCAGACTTCACCTTCTCCTTCTCCTTCTTCTGCTTCTTCTGATTCACCCTCCAGACTTCACCTTCTCCTTCTCCTTCTTCTGCTTCTTCTGATTCACCCTCCAGACTTCACCTTCTCCTTCTCCTTCTTCTGCTTCTTCTGATTCACCCTCCAGACTTCACCTTGTCCTTCTCCTTCTTCTGCTTCTTCTGATTCACCCTCCAGACTTCACCTTCTCCTTCTCCTTCGTCTACTTCTTCTGATTCACCCTCCAGACTACACCTTCTCCTTCTCCTTCTTCTACTTCTTCTGATACACCCTCCAGACTTCACCTTCTCCTTCTCCTTCTTCTGTTTCTTCTGATTCACCCTCCAGACTTCACATTCTCCTTCTCCTTCTTCTACTTCTTCTGATTCAGCCTCCAGACTTCACCTTCTCCTTCTCCTTCTTCTACTTCTTCTGATTCACCCTCCAGACTTCATCTTCTCCTTCTCCTTCTTCTCCTTCTTCTGATTCACCCTCCAGACTTCACCTTCTCCTTCTCCTTCTTCTGCTTCTTCTGATTCACCCTCCAGACTTCACCTTCTCCTTCTCCTTCTTCTACTTCTTCTGATTCACCCTCCAGACTTCACCTTCTCCTTCTCCTTCTTCTACTTCTTCTGATTCACCCTCCAGTCTTCACCTTCTCCTTCTCCTTCTTCTGTTTCTTCTGCTTCACCCTCCAGACTTCACCTTCTCCTTCTCTTTCTTCTGCTTCTTCTGATTCACCCTCCAGACTTCACCTTCTCCTTCTCCTTCTTCTGATTCTTCTGATTCACCCTCCAGACTTCACCTTCTCCCTCTCCTTCTTCTGCTTCTTCTGATTCACCCTCCAGACCTCACCTTCTCCTTCTCCTTCTTCTACTTCTTCTGATTCACCCTCCTGACTTCACCTTCTCCTTCTCCTTCATCTACTTCTTCTGCTTCACCCTCCAGACTTCACCTTCTCCTTCTCCTTCTTCTACTTCTTCTGATTCACCCTCCAGACTTCACCTTCTCCTTCTCCTTCTTATACTTCTTCTGATTCACCCTCCAGACTTCACCTTCTCCTTCTCCTTCTTCTACTTCTTCTGATTCACCCTCCAGACTTCACCTTCTCCTTCTCCTTCTTCTGCTTCTTCTGATTCACCCTCCAGACTTCACCTTCTCCTTCTCCTTATTTTGCTTCTTCTGATTCACCCTCCAGACTTCACCTTCTCCTTCTCCTTCTTCTGCTTCTTCTGATTCACCCTACAGACTTCACCTTCTCCTTCTCCTTCTTCTGCTTCTTCTGATTCACCCTCCAGACTTCACCTTCTCCTTCTCCTTCTTCTACTTCTTCTGATTCACCCTCCAGACTTCACCTTCTCCTTCTCCTTCTTCTGCTTCTTCTGATTCACCCTCCAGACTTCACCTTCTCCTTCTCCTTCGTCTACTTCTTCTGATTCACCCTCCAGACGACACCTTCTCCTTCTCCTTCTTCTACTTCTTCTGATTCACCCTCCAGACTTCACCTTCTCCTTCTCCTTCTTCTGTTTCTTCTGATTCACCCTCCAGACTTCATCTTCTCCTTCTCCTTCTTCTACTTCTTCTGATTCACCCTCCAGACTTCACCTTCTCGTTCTCCTTCTTCTACTTCTTCTGATTCACCCTCCAGACTTCACCTTCTCCTTCTCCTTCTTCTGCTTCTTCTGATTCACCCTCCAGACTTCACCTTCTCCTTCTCCTTCTTCTGCTTCTTCTGATTCACCCTCCAGACTTCACCTTCTCCTTCTCCTTCTTCTACTTCTTCTGATTCACCCTCCAGACTTCATCTTCTCCTTCTCCTTCTTCTGCTTCTTCTGATTCACCCTCCAGACTTCACCTTCTCCTTCTCCTTCGTCTACTTCTTCTGATTCACCCTCCAGACTACACCTTCTCCTTCTCCTTCTTCTACTTCTTCTGATTCACCCTCCAGACTTCACCTTCTCCTTCTCCTTCTTCTGTTTCTTCTGATTCACCCTCCAGACTTCACCTTCTCCTTCTCCTTCTTCTACTTCTTCTGATTCACCCTCCAGACTTCACCTTCTCCTTCTCCTTCGTCTACTTCTTCTGATTCACCCTCCAGACTACACCTTCTCCTTCTCCTTCTTCTACTTCTTCTGATTCAGCCTCCAGACTTCACCTTCTCCTTCTCCTTCTTCTGTTTCTTCTGATTCACCCTCCAGACTTCACCTCCTCCTTCTCCTTCTTCTGCTTCTTCTGATTCACCCTCCAGACTTCACCTTCTCCTTCTCCTTCTTCTGCTTCTTCTGATTCACCCTCCAGACTTCACCTTCTCCTTCTCCTTCTTCTACTTCTTCTGATTCACCCTCCAGACTTCACCTTCTCCTTCTCCTTCTTCTGCTTCTTCTGATTCACCCTCCAGACTTCACCTTCTCCTTCTCCTTCGTCTACTTCTTCTGATTCACCCTCCAGACTACACCTTCTCCTTCTCCTTCTTCTACTTCTTCTGATACACCCTCCAGACTTCACCTTCTCCTTCTCCTTCTTCTGTTTCTTCTGATTCACCCTCCAGACTTCACCTTCTCCTTCTCCTTCTTCTACTTCTTCTGATTCAGCCTCCAGACTTCACCTTCTCCTTCTCCTTCTTCTACTTCTTCTGATTCACCCTCCAGACTTCATCTTCTCCTTCTCCTTCTTCTCCTTCTTCTGATTCACCCTCCAGACTTCACCTTCTCCTTCTCCTTCTTCTGCTTCTTCTGATTCACCCTCCAGACTTCACCTTCTCCTTCTCCTTCTTCTACTTCTTCTGATTCACCCTCCAGACTTCACCTTCTCCTTCTCCTTCTTCTACTTCTTCTGATTCACCCTCCAGTCTTCACCTTCTCCTTCTCCTTCTTCTGTTTCTTCTGCTTCACCCTCCAGACTTCACCTTCTCCTTCTCTTTCTTCTGCTTCTTCTGATTCACCCTCCAGACTTCACCTTCTCCTTCTCCTTCTTCTGATTCTTCTGATTCACCCTCCAGACTTCACCTTCTCCCTCTCCTTCTTCTGCTTCTTCTGATTCACCCTCCAGACTTCACCTTCTCCTTCTCCTTCTTCTGCTTCTTCTGATTCACCCTCCAGACTTCACCTTGTCCTTCTCCTTCTTCTGCTTCTTCTGATTCACCCTCCAGACTTCACCTTCTCCTTCTCCTTCGTCTACTTCTTCTGATTCACCCTCCAGACTACACCTTCTCCTTCTCCTTCTTCTACTTCTTCTGATACACCCTCCAGACTTCACCTTCTCCTTCTCCTTCTTCTGTTTCTTCTGATTCACCCTCCAGACTTCACATTCTCCTTCTCCTTCTTCTACTTCTTCTGATTCAGCCTCCAGACTTCACCTTCTCCTTCTCCTTCTTCTACTTCTTCTGATTCACCCTCCAGACTTCATCTTCTCCTTCTCCTTCTTCTCCTTCTTCTGATTCACCCTCCAGACTTCACCTTCTCCTTCTCCTTCTTCTGCTTCTTCTGATTCACCCTCCAGACTTCACCTTCTCCTTCTCCTTATTCTGCTTCTTCTGATTCACCCTCCAGACTTCACCTTCTCCTTCTCCTTCTTCTGCTTCTTCTGATTCACCCTCCAGACTTCACCTTCTCCTTCTCCTTCTTCTGCTTCTTCTGATTCACCCTCCAGACTTCACCTTCTCCTTCTCCTTCTTCTACTTCTTCTGATTCACCCTCCAGACTTCATCTTCTCCTTCTCCTTCTTCTGCTTCTTCTGATTCACCCTCCAGACTTCACCTTCTCCTTCTCCTTCGTCTACTTCTTCTGATTCACCCTCCAGACTACACCTTCTCCTTCTCCTTCTTCTACTTCTTCTGATTCACCCTCCAGACTTCACCTTCTCCTTCTCCTTCTTCTGTTTCTTCTGATTCACCCTCCAGACTTCACCTTCTCCTTCTCCTTCTTCTACTTCTTCTGATTCACCCTCCAGACTTCACCTTCTCCTTCTCCTTCGTCTACTTCTTCTGATTCACCCTCCAGACTACACCTTCTCCTTCTCCTTCTTCTACTTCTTCTGATTCACCCTCCAGACTTCACCTTCTCCTTCTCCTTCTTCTGTTTCTTCTGATTCACCCTCCAGACTTCACCTTCTCCTTCTCCTTCTTCTGCTTCTTCTGATTCACCCTCCAGACTTCACCTTCTCCTTCTCCTTCTTCTGCTTCTTCTGATTCACCCTCCAGACTTCACCTTCTCCTTCTCCTTCTTCTGCTTCTTCTGATTCACCCTCCAGACTTCACCTTGTCCTTCTCCTTCTTCTGCTTCTTCTGATTCACCCTCCAGACTTCACCTTCTCCTTCTCCTTCGTCTACTTCTTCTGATTCACCCTCCAGACTACACCTTCTCCTTCTCCTTCTTCTACTTCTTCTGATACACCCTCCAGACTTCACCTTCTCCTTCTCCTTCTTCTGTTTCTTCTGATTCACCCTCCAGACTTCACATTCTCCTTCTCCTTCTTCTACTTCTTCTGATTCAGCCTCCAGACTTCACCTTCTCCTTCTCCTTCTTCTACTTCTTCTGATTCACCCTCCAGACTTCATCTTCTCCTTCTCCTTCTTCTCCTTCTTCTGATTCACCCTCCAGACTTCACCTTCTCCTTCTCCTTCTTCTGCTTCTTCTGATTCACCCTCCAGACTTCACCTTCTCCTTCTCCTTCTTCTACTTCTTCTGATTCACCCTCCAGACTTCACCTTCTCCTTCTCCTTCTTCTACTTCTTCTGATTCACCCTCCAGTCTTCACCTTCTCCTTCTCCTTCTTCTGTTTCTTCTGCTTCACCCTCCAGACTTCACCTTCTCCTTCTCTTTCTTCTGCTTCTTCTGATTCACCCTCCAGACTTCACCTTCTCCTTCTCCTTCTTCTGATTCTTCTGATTCACCCTCCAGACTTCACCTTCTCCCTCTCCTTCTTCTGCTTCTTCTGATTCACCCTCCAGACCTCACCTTCTCCTTCTCCTTCTTCTACTTCTTCTGATTCACCCTCCTGACTTCACCTTCTCCTTCTCCTTCATCTACTTCTTCTGCTTCACCCTCCAGACTTCACCTTCTCCTTCTCCTTCTTCTACTTCTTCTGATTCACCCTCCAGACTTCACCTTCTCCTTCTCCTTCTTATACTTCTTCTGATTCACCCTCCAGACTTCACCTTCTCCTTCTCCTTCTTCTACTTCTTCTGATTCACCCTCCAGACTTCACCTTCTCCTTCTCCTTCTTCTGCTTCTTCTGATTCACCCTCCAGACTTCACCTTCTCCTTCTCCTTATTTTGCTTCTTCTGATTCACCCTCCAGACTTCACCTTCTCCTTCTCCTTCTTCTGCTTCTTCTGATTCACCCTACAGACTTCACCTTCTCCTTCTCCTTCTTCTGCTTCTTCTGATTCACCCTCCAGACTTCACCTTCTCCTTCTCCTTCTTCTACTTCTTCTGATTCACCCTCCAGACTTCACCTTCTCCTTCTCCTTCTTCTGCTTCTTCTGATTCACCCTCCAGACTTCACCTTCTCCTTCTCCTTCGTCTACTTCTTCTGATTCACCCTCCAGACGACACCTTCTCCTTCTCCTTCTTCTACTTCTTCTGATTCACCCTCCAGACTTCACCTTCTCCTTCTCCTTCTTCTGTTTCTTCTGATTCACCCTCCAGACTTCATCTTCTCCTTCTCCTTCTTCTACTTCTTCTGATTCACCCTCCAGACTTCACCTTCTCGTTCTCCTTCTTCTACTTCTTCTGATTCACCCTCCAGACTTCACCTTCTCCTTCTCCTTCTTCTGCTTCTTCTGATTCACCCTCCAGACTTCACCTTCTCCTTCTCCTTCTTCTGCTTCTTCTGATTCACCCTCCAGACTTCACCTTCTCCTTCTCCTTCTTCTACTTCTTCTGATTCACCCTCCAGACTTCATCTTCTCCTTCTCCTTCTTCTGCTTCTTCTGATTCACCCTCCAGACTTCACCTTCTCCTTCTCCTTCGTCTACTTCTTCTGATTCACCCTCCAGACTACACTTCTCCTTCTCCTTCTTCTACTTCTTCTGATTCACCCTCCAGACTTCACCTTCTCCTTCTCCTTCTTCTGTTTCTTCTGATTCACCCTCCAGACTTCACCTTCTCCTTCTCCTTCTTCTACTTCTTCTGATTCACCCTCCAGACTTCACCTTCTCCTTCTCCTTCGTCTACTTCTTCTGATTCACCCTCCAGACTACACCTTCTCCTTCTCCTTCTTCTACTTCTTCTGATTCAGCCTCCAGACTTCACCTTCTCCTTCTCCTTCTTCTGTTTCTTCTGATTCACCCTCCAGACTTCACCTCCTCCTTCTCCTCTTCTGCTTCTTCTGATTCACCCTCCAGACTTCACCTTCTCCTTCTCCTTCTTCTGCTTCTTCTGATTCACCCTCCAGACTTCACCTTCTCCTTCTCCTTCTTCTACTTCTTCTGATTCACCCTCCAGACTTCACCTTCTCCTTCTCCTTCTTCTGCTTCTTCTGATTCACCCTCCAGACTTCACCTTCTCCTTCTCCTTCGTCTACTTCTTCTGATTCACCCTCCAGACTACACCTTCTCCTTCTCCTTCTTCTACTTCTTCTGATACACCCTCCAGACTTCACCTTCTCCTTCTCCTTCTTCTGTTTCTTCTGATTCACCCTCCAGACTTCACCTTCTCCTTCTCCTTCTTCTACTTCTTCTGATTCAGCCTCCAGACTTCACCTTCTCCTTCTCCTTCTTCTACTTCTTCTGATTCACCCTCCAGACTTCATCTTCTCCTTCTCCTTCTTCTCCTTCTTCTGATTCACCCTCCAGACTTCACCTTCTCCTTCTCCTTCTTCTGCTTCTTCTGATTCACCCTCCAGACTTCACCTTCTCCTTCTCCTTCTTCTACTTCTTCTGATTCACCCTCCAGACTTCACCTTCTCCTTCTCCTTCTTCTACTTCTTCTGATTCACCCTCCAGTCTTCACCTTCTCCTTCTCCTTCTTCTGTTCTTCTGCTTCACCCTCCAGACTTCACCTTCTCCTTCTCTTTCTTCTGCTTCTTCTGATTCACCCTCCAGACTTCACCTCTCTCCTTCTCCTTCTTCTGATTCTTCTGATTCACCCTCCAGACTTCACCTTCTCCTCTCCTCTTCTTCTTCTGATTCCCTCCAGACCTCACCTTCCTTCTCCTTCTTCTACTTCTTCTGATTCACCCTCCTGACTTCACCTTCTCCTTCTCCTTCTTCTACTTCTCTGCTTCACCCTCCAGACTTCACCTTCTCCCTTCTCCTTCTTCTACTCTTCTGATTCACCCTCCAGACTTCACCTTCTCCTTCTCCTTCTTCTACTTCTTCTGATTCCCTCCAGACTTCACCTTCTCCTTCTCCTTCTTCTACTTCTTCTGATTCACCCTCCAGACTTCACCTTCTCCTTCTCCTTCTTCTGCTTCTTCTGATTCACCCTCAGACTTCACCTTCTCCTTCTCCTTATTCTACTTCTTCTGATTCACCCTCCAGACTTCACCTTCTCCTTCTCCTTCTTCTAGCTTCTTCTGATTCACCCTCCAGACTTCACCTTCTCCTTCTCCTTCTTCTGCTTCTTCTGATTCACCCTCCAGACTTCACCTTCTCCTTCTCCTTCTTCTACTTCTTCTGATTCACCCTCCAGACTTCACTTCTCCTTCTCCTTCTTCTGCTTCTTCTGATTCACCCTCCAGACTTCACCTTCTCCTTCTCCTTCGTCTACTTCTTCTGATTCACCCTCCAGACTACACCTTCTCCTTCTCCTTCTTCTACTTCTTCTGATTCACCCTCCAGACTTCACCTTCTCCTTCTCCTTCTTCTGTTTCTTCTGATTCACCCTCCAGACTTCACCTTCTCCTTCTCCTTCTTCTACTTCTTCTGATTCACCCTCCAGACTTCACCTTCTCCTTCTCCTTCTTCTACTTCTTCTGATTCACCCTCCAGACTTCATCTTCTCCTTCTCCTTCTTCTGCTTTCTTCTGATTCACCCTCCAGACTTCACCTTCTCCTTCTCCTTCCTCTGCTTCTTCTGATTCACCTCCAGACTCCAACTTCTCCTTCTCCTTCTTCCACTTCCTTCTGATTCACCCTCCAGACTCACCTTCTCCTTCTCCTTCTTCTACTTCTTCTGATTCACCCTGCCAGTCTTCACCTTCTCGACTTCACCTTCTCCTTCTCTTTCTTCTGCTTCTTCTGATTCACCCTCCAGACTTCACCTTCTCCTTCTCCTTCTTCTGATTCTTCTGATTCACCCTCCAGACTTCACCTTCTCCTTCTCCTTCTTCTGCTTCTTCTGATTCACCCTCCTGACTTCACCTTCTCCTTCTCCTTCTTCTACTTCTTCTGATTCACCCTCCTGACTTAACCTTCTCCTTCTCCTTCTTCTATTTCATCTGCTTCACCCTCCAGACTTCACCTTCTCCTTCTCCTTCTTCTACTTCTTCTGATTCACCCTCCAGACTTCACCTTCTCCTTCTCCTTCTTCTACTTCTTCTGATTCACCCTCCAGACTTCATCTTCTCCTTCTCCTTCTTCTGCTTCTTCTGATTCACCCTCCAGACTTCACCTTCTCCTTCTCCTTCTTCTGCTTCTTCTGATTCACCCTCCAGACTTCAACTTCTCCTTCTCCTTCTTCCACTTCTTCTGATTCACCCTCCAGACTTCACCTTCTCCTTCTCCTTCTTCTACGTCTTCTGATTCACCCTCCAGTCTTCACCTTCTCCTTCTCCTTTTTTTGTTTCTTCTGCTTCACCCTCCAGACTTCAGCTTCTCCTTCTCTTTCTTCTGCTTCTTCTGATTCACCCTCCAGACTTCACCTTCTCCTTCTCCTTCTTCTGATTCTTCTGATTCACCCTCCAGACTTCACCTTCTCCTTCTCCTTCTTCTGCTTCTTCTGATTCACCCTCCTGACTTCACCTTCTCCTTCTCCTTCTTCTACTTCTTCTGATTCACCCTCCTGACTTCACCTTCTCCTTCTCCTTCTTCTACTTCTTCTGCTTCACCCTCCAGACTTCACCTTCTCCTTCTCCTTCTTCTACTTCTTCTGATTCACCCTCCAGACTTCACCTTCTCCTTCTCCTTCTTCTGCTTCTTCTGATTCACCCTCCAGACTTCACCTTCTCATTCTCCTTCTTCTGCTTCTTCTGCTGCGCCCTCCAGACTTCACCTTCTCCTTCTCCTTCTTCTGCTTCATCTGCTTCACACTCCAGACTTCACCTTCTCCTTCTCCTTCTTCTGCTTCTTCTGCTGCGCCCTCCAGGCTTCACCTTCTCCTTCTCCTTCTTCTGCTTCTTCTGCTTCACCGTCCTGACTTCACCTTCTCCTTCTCCTTCTTCTACTTCTTCTGATTCACCCTCCTAAATTCACCTTCTCCTTCTCCTTCTTCTGCTTCTTCTGATTCACCCTCCAGACTACACCTTCTCCTTCTCCTTCTTCTACTTCTTCTGATTCACCCTCCAGACTTCACCTTCTCCTTCTCCTTCTTCTGTTTCTTCTGATTCACCCTCCAGACTTCATCTTCTCCTTCTCCTTCTTCTACTTCTTCTGATTCACCCTCCAGACTTCACCTTCTCCTTCTCCTTCTTCTACTTCTTCTGATTCACCCTCCAGACTTCATCTTCTCCTTCTCCTTCTTCTGCTTCTTCTGATTCACCCTCCAGACTTCACCTTCTCCTTCTCCTTCTTCTGCTTCTTCTGATTCACCCTCCAGACTCCAACTTCTCCTTCTCCTTCTTCCACTTCTTCTGATTCACCCTCCAGTCTTCACCTTCTCCTTCTCCTTTTTTTGTTTCTTCTGCTTCACCCTCCAGACTTCACCTTCTCCTTCTCTTTCTTCTGCTTCTTCTGATTCACCCTCCAGACTTCACCTTCTCCTTCTCCTTCTTCTGATTCTTCTGATTCACCCTCCAGACTTCACCTTCTCCTTCTCCTTCTTCTGCTTCTTCTGATTCACCCTCCTGACTTCACCTTCTCCTTCTCCTTCTTCTACTTCTTCTGATTCACCCTCCTGACTTAACCTTCTCCTTCTCCTTCTTCTATTTCATCTGCTTCACCCTCCAGACTTCACCTTCTCCTTCTCCTTCTTCTACTTCTTCTGATTCACCCTCCAGACTTCACCTTCTCCTTCTCCTTCTTCTACTTCTTCTGATTCACCCTCCAGACTTCATCTTCTCCTTCTCCTTCTTCTGCTTCTTCTGATTCACCCTCCAGACTTCACCTTCTCCTTCTCCTTCTTCTGCTTCTTCTGATTCACCCTCCAGACTTCAACTTCTCCTTCTCCTTCTTCCACTTCTTCTGATTCACCCTCCAGACTTCACCTTCTCCTTCTCCTTCTTCTACGTCTTCTGATTCACCCTCCAGTCTTCACCTTCTCCTTCTCCTTTTTTTGTTTCTTCTGCTTCACCCTCCAGACTTCAGCTTCTCCTTCTCTTTCTTCTGCTTCTTCTGATTCACCCTCCAGACTTCACCTTCTCCTTCTCCTTCTTCTGATTCTTCTGATTCACCCTCCAGACTTCACCTTCTCCTTCTCCTTCTTCTGCTTCTTCTGATTCACCCTCCTGACTTCACCTTCTCCTTCTCCTTCTTCTACTTCTTCTGATTCACCCTCCTGACTTCACCTTCTCCTTCTCCTTCTTCTACTTCTTCTGCTTCACCCTCCAGACTTCACCTTCTCCTTCTCCTTCTTCTACTTCTTCTGATTCACCCTCCAGACTTCACCTTCTCCTTCTCCTTCTTCTGCTTCTTCTGATTCACCCTCCAGACTTCACCTTCTCATTCTCCTTCTTCTGCTTCTTCTGCTGCGCCCTCCAGACTTCACCTTCTCCTTCTCCTTCTTCTGCTTCATCTGCTTCACACTCCAGACTTCACCTTCTCCTTCTCCTTCTTCTGCTTCTTCTGCTGCGCCCTCCAGGCTTCACCTTCTCCTTCTCCTTCTTCTGCTTCTTCTGCTTCACCGTCCTGACTTCACCTTCTCCTTCTCCTTCTTCTACTTCTTCTGATTCACCCTCCTAAATTCACCTTCTCCTTCTCCTTCTTCTGCTTCTTCTGATTCACCCTCCTGACTTCACCTTCTCCTTCTCCTTCTTCTGCTTCTTCTGATTCACCCTCCAGACTTCACCTTCTCCTTCTCCTTCTTCTGCTTCGTCTGATTCACCCTCCAGACCTCACCTTCTCCTTCTCCTTCTTCTACTTCTTCTGATTCACCCTCCAGACTTCATCTTCTCCTTCTCCTTCTTCTGCTTCTTCTGATTCACCCTCCAGACTTCACCTTCTCCTTCTCCTTCTTCTACTTCTTCTGATTCAGCCTCCAGACTTCACCTTCTCCTTCTCCTTCTTCTACTTCTTCTGATTCACCCTCCAGACTTCATCTTCTCCTTCTCCTTCTTCTCCTTCTTCTGATTCACCCTCCAGACTTCACCTTCTCCTTCTCCTTCTTCTGCTTCTTCTGATTCACCCTCCAGACTTCACCTTCTCCTTCTCCTTCTTCTACTTCTTCTGATTCACCCTCCAGACTTCACCTTCTCCTTCTCCTTCTTCTACTTCTTCTGATTCACCCTCCAGTCTTCACCTTCTCCTTCTCCTTCTTCTGTTTCTTCTGCTTCACCCTCCAGACTTCACCTTCTCCTTCTCTTTCTTCTGCTTCTTCTGATTCACCCTCCAGACTTCACCTTCTCCTTCTCCTTCTTCTGATTCTTCTGATTCACCCTCCAGACTTCACCTTCTCCTTCTCCTTCTTCTGCTTCTTCTGATTCACCCTCCAGAACTCACCTTCTCCTTCTCCTTCTTCTACTTCTTCTGATTCACCCTCCTGAATTCACCTTCTCCTTCTCCTTCATCTACTTCTTCTGCTTCACCCTCCAGACTTCACCTTCTCCTTCTCCTTCTTCTACTTCTTCTGATTCACCCTCCAGACTTCACCTTCTCCTTCTTATACTTCTTCTGATTCACACTCCAGACTTCACCTTCTCCTTCTCCTTCTTCTACTTCTTCTGATTCACCCTCCAGACTTCACCTTCTCCTTCTCCTTCTTCTGCTTCTTCTGATTCACCCTCCAGACTTCACCTTCTCCTTCTCCTTATTCTGCTTCTTCTGATTCACCCTCCAGACTTCACCTTCTCCTTCTCCTTCTTCTGCTTCTTCTGATTCACCCTCCAGACTTCACCTTCTCCTTCTCCTTCTTCTGCTTCTTCTGATTCACCCTCCAGACTTCACCTTCTCCTTCTCCTTCTTCTACTTCTTCTGATTCACCCTCCAGACTTCACCTTCTCCTTCTCCTTCTTCTGCTTCTTCTGATTCACTTTCCAGACTTCACCTTCTCCTTCTCCTTCGTCTACTTCTTCTGATTCACCCTCCAGACTACTCCTTCTCCTTCTCCTTCTTCTACTTCTTCTGATTCACCCTCCAGACTTCACCTTCTCCTTCTCCTTCTTCTGTTTCTTCTGATTCACCCTCCAGACTACATCTTCTCCTTCTCCTTCTTCTACTTCTTCTGATTCACCCTCCAGACTTCACCTTCTCCTTCTCCTTCTTCTACTTCTTCTGATTCACCCTCCAGACTTCATCTTCTCCTTCTCCTTCTTCTGCATCTTCTGATTCACCATCCAGACTTCACCTTCTCCTTCTCCTTCTTCTGCTTCCTCTGATTCACCCTCCAGACTTCAACTTCTCCTTCTCCTTCTTCCACTTATTCTGATTCACCCTCCAGACTTCACCTTCTCCTTCTCCTTCTTCTACTTCTTCTGATTCACCCTCCAGTCTTCACCTTCTCCTTCTCCTTTTTTTGTTTCTTCTGCTTCACCCTCCAGACTTCACCTTCTCCTTCTCTTTATCTGCTTCTTCTGATTCACCCTCCAGACTTCACCTTCTCCTTCTCCTTCTTCTGATTCTTCTGATTCACCCTCCAGACTTCACCTTCTCCTTCTCCTTCTTCTGCTTCTTCTGATTCACCCTCCTGACTTCACCTTCTCCTTCTCCTTCTTCTACTTCTTCTGATTCACCCTCCTGACTTCACCTTCTCCTTCTCCTTCTTCTACTTCTTCTGCTTCACCCTCCAGACTTCACCTTCTCCTTCTCCTTCTTCTACTTCTTCTGATTCACCCTCCAGACTTCACCTTCTCCTTCTCCTTCTTCTGCTTCTTCTGATTCACCCTCCAGACTTCACCTTCTCATTCTCCTTCTTCTGCTTCTTCTGCTGCGCCCTCCAGAATTCACCTTCTCCTTCTCCTTCTTCTGCTTCTTCTGCTTCACACTCCAGACTTCACCTTCTCCTTCTCCTTCTTCTGCTTCTTCTGCTGCGCCCTCCAGGCTTCACCTTCTCCTTCTCCTTCTTCTGCTTCTTCTGCTTCACCGTCCTGACTTCACCTTCTCCTTCTCCTTCTTCTACTTCTTCTGCTACACCCCCCTGACTTCACCTGCTCCTTCTCCTTCTTCTGCTTCTTCTGATTCACCCTCCTAAATTCACCTTCTCCTACTCCTTCTTCTGCTTCTTCTGATTCACCCTCCTGACTTCACCTTCTCCTTCTCCTTCTTCTGCTTCTTCTGATTCACCCTCCAGACTTCACCTTCTCCTTCTACTTCTTCTGCTTCTTCTGATTCACCCTCCAGACTTCACCTTCTCCTTCTCCTTCTTCTGCTTCTTCTGATTCACCCTCCAGACCTCACCTTCTCCTTCTCCTTCTTCTACTTCCTCTGATTCACCCTCCAGACTTCATCTTCTCCTTCTCCTTCTTCTGCTTCTTCTGATTCACCCTCCAGACTCCACCTTCTCCTTCTCCTTCTTCTACTTCTTCTGATTCACCCTCCAGACTTCACCTTCTCCTTCTCCTTCTTCTACTTCTTCTGATTCACCCTCCAGTCTTCACCTTCTCCTTCTCCTTCTTCTGTTTCTTCTGCTTCACCCTCCAGACTTCACCTTCTCCTTCTCTTTCTTCTGCTTCTTCTGATTCACCCTCCAGACTTCACCTTCTCCTTCTCCTTCTTCTGATTCTTCTGATTCACCCTCCAGACTTCACCTTCTCCTTTTCCTTCTTCTGCTTCTTCTGATTCACCCTCCAGAACTCACCTTCTCCTTCTCCTTCTTCTACTTCTTCTGATTCACCCTCCTGAATTCACCTTCTCCTTCTCCTTCATCTACTTCTTCTGCTTCACCCTCCAGACTTCACCTTCTCCTTCTCCTTCTTCTACTTCTTCTGATTCACCCTCCAGACTTCACCTTCTCCTTCTTATACTTCTTCTGATTCACACTCCAGACTTCACCTTCTCCTTCTCCTTCTTCTACTTCTTCTGATTCACCCTCCAGACTTCACCTTCTCCTTCTCCTTCTTCTGCTTCTTCTGATTCACCCTCCAGACTTCACCTTCTCCTTCTCCTTATTCTGCTTCTTCTGATTCACCCTCCAGACTTCACCTTCTCCTTCTCCTTCTTCTGCTTCTTCTGATTCACCCTCCAGACTTCACCTTCTCCTTCTCCTTCTTCTGCTTCTTCTGATTCACCCTCCAGACTTCACCTTCTCCTTCTCCTTCTTCTACTTCTTCTGATTCACCCTCCAGACTTCACCTTCTCCTTCTCCTTCTTCTGCTTCTTCTGATTCACTTTCCAGACTTCACCTTCTCCTTCTCCTTCGTCTACTTCTTCTGATTCACCCTCCAGACTACACCTTCTCCTTCTCCTTCTTCTACTTCTTCTGATTCACCCTCCAGACTTCACCTTCTCCTTCTCCTTCTTCTGTTTCTTCTGATTCACCCTCCAGACTTCATCTTCTCCTTCTCCTTCTTCTACTTCTTCTGATTCACCCTCCAGACTTCACCTTCTCCTTCTCCTTCTTCTACTTCTTCTGATTCACCCTCCAGACTTCATCTTCTCCTTCTCCTTCTTCTGCATCTTCTGATTCACCATCCAGACTTCACCTTCTCCTTCTCCTTCTTCTGCTTCTTCTGATTCACCCTCCAGACTTCAACTTCTCCTTCTCCTTCTTCCACTTATTCTGATTCACCCTCCAGACTTCACCTTCTCCTTCTCCTTCTTCTACTTCTTCTGATTCACACTCCAGTCTTCACCTTCTCCTTCTCCTTTTTTTGTTTCTTCTGCTTCACCCTCCAGACTTCACCTTCTCCTTCTCTTTCTTCTGCTTCTTCTGATTCACCCTCCAGACTTCACCTTCTCCTTCTCCTTCTTCTGATTCTTCTGATTCACCCTCCAGACTTCACCTTCTCCTTCTCCTTCTTCTGCTTCTTCTGATTCACCCTCCAGACTTCACCTTCTCCTTCTCCTTCTTCTGCTTCTTCTGATTCACCCTCCTGACTTCACCTTCTCCTTCTCCTTCTTCTACTTCTTCTGATTCACCCTCCTGACTTCACCTTCTCCTTCTCCTTCTTCTACTTCTTCTGCTTCACCCTCCAGACTTCACCTTCTCCTTCTCCTTCTTCTACTTCTTCTGATTCACCCTCCAGACTTCACCTTCTCCTTCTCCTTCTTCTGCTTCTTCTGATTCACCCTCCAGACTTCACCTTCTCATTCTCCTTCTTCTGCTTCTTCTGCTGCGCCCTCCAGAATTCACCTTCTCCTTCTTCTGCTTCTTCTGCTTCACACTCCAGACTTCACCTTCTCCTTCTCCTTCTTCTGCTTCTTCTGCTGCGCCCTCCAGGCTTCACCTTCTCCTTCTCCTTCTTCTGCTTCTTCTGCTTCACCGTCCTGACTTCACCTTCTCCTTCTCCTTCTTCTACTTCTTCTGCTACACCCCCCTGACTTCACCTGCTCCTTCTCCTTCTTCTGCTTCTTCTGATTCACCCTCCTAAATTCACCTTCTCCTTCTCCTTCTTCTGCTTCTTCTGATTCACCGTCCTGACTTCACCTTCTCCTTCTCCTTCTTCTACTTCTTCTGATTCACCCTCCTAAATTCACCTTCTCCTTCTCCTTCTTCTGCTTCTTCTGATTCACCCTCCTGAATTCACCTTCTCCTTCTCCTTCTTCTGCTTCTTCTGATTCACCCTCCAGACTTCACCTTCTCCTTCTCCTTCTTCTGCTTCGTCTGATTCACCCTCCAGACCTCACCTTCTCCTTCTCCTTCTTCTACTTCTTCTGATTCACCCTCCAGACTTCATCTTCTCCTTCTCCTTCTTCTGCTTCTTCTGATTCACCCTCCAGACTTCACCTTCTCCTTCTCCTTCTTCTACTTCTTCTGATTCAGCCTCCAGACTTCACCTTCTCCTTCTCCTTCTTCTACTTCTTCTGATTCACCCTCCAGACTTCATCTTCTCCTTCTCCTTCTTCTCCTTCTTCTGATTCACCCTCCAGACTTCACCTTCTCCTTCTCCTTCTTCTGCTTCTTCTGATTCACCCTCCAGACTTCACCTTCTCCTTCTCCTTCTTCTACTTCTTCTGATTCACCCTCCAGACTTCACCTTCTCCTTCTCCTTCTTCTACTTCTTCTGATTCACCCTCCAGTCTTCACCTTCTCCTTCTCCTTCTTCTGTTTCTTCTGCTTCACCCTCCAGACTTCACCTTCTCCTTCTCTTTCTTCTGCTTCTTCTGATTCACCCTCCAGACTTCACCTTCTCCTTCTCCTTCTTCTGATTCTTCTGATTCACCCTCCAGACTTCACCTTCTCCTTCTCCTTCTTCTGCTTCTTCTGATTCACCCTCCAGAACTCACCTTCTCCTTCTCCTTCTTCTACTTCTTCTGATTCACCCTCCTGAATTCACCTTCTCCTTCTCCTTCATCTACTTCTTCTGCTTCACCCTCCAGACTTCACCTTCTCCTTCTCCTTCTTCTACTTCTTCTGATTCACCCTCCAGACTTCACCTTCTCCTTCTTATACTTCTTCTGATTCACACTCCAGACTTCACCTTCTCCTTCTCCTTCTTCTACTTCTTCTGATTCACCCTCCAGACTTCACCTTCTCCTTCTCCTTCTTCTGCTTCTTCTGATTCACCCTCCAGACTTCACCTTCTCCTTCTCCTTATTCTGCTTCTTCTGATTCACCCTCCAGACTTCACCTTCTCCTTCTCCTTCTTCTGCTTCTTCTGATTCACCCTCCAGACTTCACCTTCTCCTTCTCCTTCTTCTGCTTCTTCTGATTCACCCTCCAGACTTCACCTTCTCCTTCTCCTTCTTCTACTTCTTCTGATTCACCCTCCAGACTTCACCTTCTCCTTCTCCTTCTTCTGCTTCTTCTGATTCACTTTCCAGACTTCACCTTCTCCTTCTCCTTCGTCTACTTCTTCTGATTCACCCTCCAGACTACACCTTCTCCTTCTCCTTCTTCTACTTCTTCTGATTCACCCTCCAGACTTCACCTTCTCCTTCTCCATCTTCTGTTTCTTCTGATTCACCCTCCAGACTACATCTTCTCCTTCTCCTTCTTCTACTTCTTCTGATTCACCCTCCAGACTTCACCTTCTCCTTCTCCTTCTTCTACTTCTTCTGATTCACCCTCCAGACTTCGCCTTCTCCTTCTCCTTCTTCTGCTTCTTCTGATTCACCCTCCAGACTTCAACTTCTCCTTCTCCTTCTTCCACTTATTCTGATTCACCCTCCAGACTTCACCTTCTCCTTCTCCTTCTTCTACTTCTTCTGATTCACCCTCCAGTCTTCACCTTCTCCTTCTCCTTTTTTTGTTTCTTCTGCTTCACCCTCCAGACTTCACCTTCTCCTTCTCTTTATCTGCTTCTTCTGATTCACCCTCCAGACTTCACCTTCTCCTTCTCCTTCTTCTGATTCTTCTGATTCACCCTCCAGACTTCACCTTCTCCTTCTCCTTCTTCTGCTTCTTCTGATTCACCCTCCTGACTTCACCTTCTCCTTCTCCTTCTTCTACTTCTTCTGATTCACCCTCCTGACTTCACCTTCTCCTTCTCCTTCTTCTACTTCTTCTGCTTCACCCTCCAGACTTCACCTTCTCCTTCTCCTTCTTCTACTTCTTCTGATTCACCCTCCAGACTTCACCTTCTCCTTCTCCTTCTTCTGCTTCTTCTGATTCACCCTCCAGACTTCACCTTCTCATTCTCCTTCTTCTGCTTCTTCTGCTGCGCCCTCCAGAATTCACCTTCTCCTTCTCCTTCTTCTGCTTCTTCTGCTTCACACTCCAGACTTCACCTTCTCCTTCTCCTTCTTCTGCTTCTTCTGCTGCGCCCTCCAGGCTTCACCTTCTCCTTCTCCTTCTTCTGCTTCTTCTGCTTCACCGTCCTGACTTCACCTTCTCCTTCTCCTTCTTCTACTTCTTCTGCTACACCCCCCTGACTTCACCTGCTCCTTCTCCTTCTTCTGCTTCTTCTGATTCACCCTCCTAAATTCACCTTCTCCTTCTCCTTCTTCTGCTTCTTCTGATTCACCCTCCTGACTTCATCTTCTCCTTCTCCTTCTTCTGCTTCTTCTGATTCACCCTCCAGACTCCACCTTCTCCTTCTCCTTCTTCTACTTCTTCTGATTCACCCTCCAGACTTCACCTTCTCCTTCTCCTTCTTCTACTTCTTCTGATTCACCCTCCAGTCTTCACCTTCTCCTTCTCCTTCTTCTGTTTCTTCTGCTTCACCCTCCAGACTTCACCTTCTCCTTCTCTTTCTTCTGCTTCTTCTGATTCACCCTCCAGACTTCACCTTCTCCTTCTCCTTCTTCTGATTCTTCTGATTCACCCTCCAGACTTCACCTTCTCCTTTTCCTTCTTCTGCTTCTTCTGATTCACCCTCCAGAACTCACCTTCTCCTTCTCCTTCTTCTACTTCTTCTGATTCACCCTCCTGAATTCACCTTCTCCTTCTCCTTCATCTACTTCTTCTGCTTCACCCTCCAGACTTCACCTTCTCCTTCTCCTTCTTCTACTTCTTCTGATTCACCCTCCAGACTTCACCTTCTCCTTCTTATACTTCTTCTGATTCACACTCCAGACTTCACCTTCTCCTTCTCCTTCTTCTACTTCTTCTGATTCACCCTCCAGACTTCACCTTCTCCTTCTCCTTCTTCTGCTTCTTCTGATTCACCCTCCAGACTTCACCTTCTCCTTCTCCTTATTCTGCTTCTTCTGATTCACCCTCCAGACTTCACCTTCTCCTTCTCCTTCTTCTGCTTCTTCTGATTCACCCTCCAGACTTCACCTTCTCCTTCTCCTTCTTCTGCTTCTTCTGATTCACCCTCCAGACTTCACCTTCTCCTTCTCCTTCTTCTACTTCTTCTGATTCACCCTCCAGACTTCACCTTCTCCTTCTCCTTCTTCTGCTTCTTCTGATTCACTTTCCAGACTTCACCTTCTCCTTCTCCTTCGTCTACTTCTTCTGATTCACCCTCCAGACTACACCTTCTCCTTCTCCTTCTTCTACTTCTTCTGATTCACCCTCCAGACTTCACCTTCTCCTTCTCCTTCTTCTGTTTCTTCTGATTCACCCTCCAGACTTCATCTTCTCCTTCTCCTTCTTCTACTTCTTCTGATTCACCCTCCAGACTTCACCTTCTCCTTCTCCTTCTTCTACTTCTTCTGATTCACCCTCCAGACTTCATCTTCTCCTTCTCCTTCTTCTGCATCTTCTGATTCACCATCCAGACTTCACCTTCTCCTTCTCCTTCTTCTGCTTCTTCTGATTCACCCTCCAGACTTCAACTTCTCCTTCTCCTTCTTCCACTTATTCTGATTCACCCTCCAGACTTCACCTTCTCCTTCTCCTTCTTCTACTTCTTCTGATTCACACTCCAGTCTTCACCTTCTCCTTCTCCTTTTTTTGTTTCTTCTGCTTCACCCTCCAGACTTCACCTTCTCCTTCTCTTTCTTCTGCTTCTTCTGATTCACCCTCCAGACTTCACCTTCTCCTTCTCCTTCTTCTGATTCTTCTGATTCACCCTCCAGACTTCACCTTCTCCTTCTCCTTCTTCTGCTTCTTCTGATTCACCCTCCTGACTTCACCTTCTCCTTCTCCTTCTTCTACTTCTTCTGATTCACCCTCCTGACTTCACCTTCTCCTTCTCCTTCTTCTACTTCTTCTGCTTCACCCTCCAGACTTCACCTTCTCCTTCTCCTTCTTCTACTTCTTCTGATTCACCCTCCAGACTTCACCTTCTCCTTCTCCTTCTTCTGCTTCTTCTGATTCACCCTCCAGACTTCACCTTCTCATTCTCCTTCTTCTGCTTCTTCTGCTGCGCCCTCCAGAATTCACCTTCTCCTTCTCCTTCTTCTGCTTCTTCTGCTTCACACTCCAGACTTCACCTTCTCCTTCTCCTTCTTCTGCTTCTTCTGCTGCGCCCTCCAGGCTTCACCTTCTCCTTCTCCTTCTTCTGCTTCTTCTGCTTCACCGTCCTGACTTCACCTTCTCCTTCTCCTTCTTCTACTTCTTCTGCTACACCCCCCTGACTTCACCTGCTCCTTCTCCTTCTTCTGCTTCTTCTGATTCACCCTCCTAAATTCACCTTCTCCTTCTCCTTCTTCTGCTTCTTCTGATTCACCCTCCTGACTTCACCTTCTCCTTCTCCTTCTTCTGCTTCTTCTGATTCACCCTCCAGACTTCACCTTCTCCTTCTCCTTCTTCTGCTTCTTCTGATTCACCCTCCAGACTTCACCTTCTCCTTCTCCTTCTTCTGCTTCTTCTGATTCACCCTCCAGACCTCACCTTCTCCTTCTCCTTCTTCTACTTCCTCTGATTCACCCTCCAGACTTCATCTTCTCCTTCTCCTTCTTCTGCTTCTTCTGATTCACCCTCCAGACTTCACCATCTCCTTCTCCTTCTTCTGCTTCTTCTGATTCACCCTCCAGACTTCACCTTCTCCTTCTCCTTCTTCTACTTCTTCTGATTCACCCTCCAGACTTCACCTTCTCCTTCTCCTTCTTCTGCTTCTTCTGATTCACTTTCCAGACTTCACCTTCTCCTTCTCCTTCGTCTACTTCTTCTGATTCACCCTCCAGACTACACCTTCTCCTTCTCCTTCTTCTACTTCTTCTGATTCACCCTCCAGACTTCCCCTTCTCCTTCTCCTTCTTCTGTTTCTTCTGATTCACCCTCCAGACTTCATCTTCTCCTTCTCCTTCTTCTACTTCTTCTGATTCACCCTCCAGACTTCACCTTCTCCTTCTCCTTCTTCTACTTCTTCTGATTCACCCTCCAGACTTCATCTTCTCCTTCTCCTTCTTCTGCATCTTCTGATTCACCATCCAGACTTCACCTTCTCCTTCTCCTTCTTCTGCTTCTTCTGATGCACCCTCCAGACTTCAACTTCTCCTTCTCCTTCTTCCACTTATTCTGATTCACCCTCCAGACTTCACCTTCTCCTTCTCCTTCTTCTACTTCTTCTGATTCACCCTCCAGTCTTCACCTTCTCCTTCTCCTTTTTTTGTTTCTTCTGCTTCACCCTCCAGACTTCACCTTCTCCTTCTCTTTCTTCTGCTTCTTCTGATTCACCCTCCAGACTTCACCTTCTCCTTCTCCTTCTTCTGATTCTTCTGATTCACCCTCCAGACTTCACCTTCTCCTTCTCCTTCTTCTGCTTCTTCTGATTCACCTCCTGACTTCACCTTCTCCTTCTCCTTCTTCTACTTCTTCTGATTCACCCTCCTGACTTCACCTTCTCCTTCTCCTTCTTCTACTTCTTCTGCTTCACCCTCCAGACTTCACCTTCTCCTTCTCCTTCTTCTACTTCTTCTGATTCACCCTCCAGACTTCACCTTCTCCTTCTCCTTCTTCTGCTTCTTCTGATTCACCCTCCAGACTTCACCTTCTCATTCTCCTTCTTCTGCTTCTTCTGCTGCGCCCTCCAGAATTCACCTTCTCCTTCTCCTTCTTCTGCTTCTTCTGCTTCACACTCCAGACTTCACCTTCTCCTTCTCCTTCTTCTGCTTCTTCTGCTGCGCCCTCCAGGCTTCACCTTCTCCTTCTCCTTCTTCTGCTTCTTCTGCTTCACCGTCCTGACTTCACCTTCTCCTTCTCCTTCTTCTACTTCTTCTGCTACACCCCCCTGACTTCACCTGCTCCTTCTCCTTCTTCTGCTTCTTCTGATTCACCCTCCAAAATCACCTTCTCCTTCTCCTTCTTCTGCTCCTTCTGATTCAACCTCCTGACTTCACCTTCTCCTTCTCCTTCTTCTGCTTCTTCTGATTCACCCTCCAGACTTCACCTTCTCCTTCTCCTTCTTCTGCTTCTTCTGATTCACCCTCCAGACTTCACCTTCTCCTTCTCCTTCTTCTGCTTCTTCTGATTCACCCTCCAGACCTCACCTTCTCCTTCTCCTTCTTCTACTTCCTCTGATTCACCCTCCAGACTTCATCTTCTCCTTCTCCTTCTTCTGCTTCTTCTGATTCACCCTCCAGACTTCACCTTCTCCTTCTCCTTCTTCTACTTCTTCTGATTCAGCCTCCAGACTTCACCTTCTCCTTCTCCTTCTTCTACTTCTTCTGATTCACCCTCCAGACTTCATCTTCTACTTCTCCTTCTTCTCCTTCTTCTGATTCACCCTCCAGACTTCACCTTCTCCTTCTCCTTCTTCTGCTTCTTCTGATTCACCCTCCAGACTTCACCTTCTCCTTCTCCTTCTTCTACTTCTTCTGATTCACCCTCCAGACTTCACCTTCTCCTCTCCTTCTTCTACTTCTTCTGATTCACCCTCCAGTCTACACCTTCTCCTTCTCCTTCTTCTGTTTCTTCTGCTTCACCCTCCAGACTTCACCTTCTCCTTCTCTTTCTTCTGCTTCTTCTGATTCACCCTCCAGACTTTACCTTCTCCTGCTCCTTCTTCTGATTCTTCTGATTCACCCTCCAGACTTCACCTTCTCCTTCTCCTTCTTCTGCTTCTTCTGATTCACCCTCCAGAACTCACCTTCTCCTTCTCCTTCTTCTACTTCTTCTGATTCACCCTCCTGACTTCACCTTCTCCTTCTCCTTCATCTACTTCTTCTGCTTCACCCTCCAGACTTCACCTTCTCCTTCTCCTTCTTCTACTTCTTCTGATTCACCCTCCAGACTTCACCTTCTCCTTCTCCTTCTTATACTTCTTCTGATTCACCCTCCAGACTTCACCTTCTCCTTCTCCTTCTTCTACTTCTTCTGATACACCCTCCAGACTTCACCTTCTCCTTCTCCTTCTTCTGCTTCTTCTGATTCACCCTCCAGACTTCACCTTCTCCTTCTCCTTATTCTGCTTCTTCTGATTCACCCTCCAGACTTCACCTTCTCCTTCTCCTTCTTCTGCTTCTTCTGATTCAACCTCCAGACTTCACCTTCTCCTTCTCCTTCTTCTGCTTCTTCTGATTCACCCTCCAGACTTCACCTTCTCCTTCTCCTTCTTCTACTTCTTCTGATTCACCCTCCAGACTTCACCTTCTCCTTCTCCTTCTTCTGTTTCTTCTGATTCACCCTCCAGACTTCACCTTCTCCTTCTCCTTCTTCTACTTCTTCTGATTCACCCTCCAGATATCACCTTCTCCTTCTCCTTCTTCTACTTCTTCTGATTCACCCTCCAGACTTCATCTTCTCCTTCTCCTTCTTCTGCTTCTTCTGATTCACCCTCCAGACTTCACCTTCTCCTTCTCCTTCTTCTGCTTCTTCTGATTCACCCTCCAGACTTCAACTTCTCCTTCTCCTTCTTCCACTTCTTCTGATTCACCCTCCAGACTTCACCTTCTCCTTCTCCTTCTTCTACTTCTTCTGATTCACCCTCCAGTCTTCAACTTCTCCTTCTCCTTTTTCTGCTTCTTCTGCTTCACCCTCCAGACTTCACCTTCTCCTTCTCCATCTTCTGCTTCTTCTGATTCACCCTCCTGACTTCACCTTCTCCTTCTCCTTCTTCTACTTCTTCTGATTCACCCTCCTGACTTCACCTTCTCCTTCTCCTTCTTCTACTTCTTCTGCTTCACCCTCCAGACTTCACCTTCTCCTTCTCCTTCTTCTACTTCTTCTGATTCACCCTCCAGACTTCACCTTCTCCTTCTCCTTCTTCTGCTTCCTCTGCTTCACCCTCCAGACTTCACCTTCTCCTTCTCCTTCTTCTGCTTCTTCTGCTTCACCCTCCAGACTTCACCTTCTCCTTCTCCTTCTTCTGCTTCTTCTGATTCACCCTCCAGACTTCACCTTCTCATTCTCCTTCTTCTGCTTCTTATGCTGCGCCCTCCAGACTTCACCTTCTCCTTCTCCTTCTTCTGCTTCTTCTGCTTCACACTCCAGACTTCATCTTCTTCTTCTCCTTCTTCTGCTTCTTCTGCTGCGCCCTCCAGGCTTCACCTTCTCCTTCTCCTTCTTCTGCTTCTTCTGCTTCACCGTCCTGACTTCACCTTCTCCTTCTCCTTCTTCTACTTCTTCTGCTACACCCCCTTGACTTCACCTGCTCCTTCTCCTTTTTCTGCTTCTTCTGATTCACCCTCCTAAATTCACCTTCTCCTTCTCCTTCTTCTGCTTCTTCTGATTCACCCTCCTGACTTCACCTTCTCCTTCTCCTTCTTCTGCTTCTTCTGATTCACCCTCCAGACTTCACCTTCTCCTTCTCCTTCTTCTGCTTCTTCTGATTCACCCTCCAGACTTCACCTTCTCCTTCTCCTTCTTCTGCTTCTTCTGATTCACCCTCCAGACCTCACCTTCTCCTTCTCCTTCTTCTACTTCTTCTGCTTCACCGTCCTGACTTCACCTTCTCCTTCTCCTTCTTCTACTTCTTCTGCTACACCCCCTTGACTTCACCTGCTCCTTCTCCTTTTTCTGCTTCTTCTGATTCACCCTCCTAAATTCACCTTCTCCTTCTCCTTCTTCTACTTCTTCTGCTACACCCCCTTGACTTCACCTGCTCCTTCTCCTTCTTCTGCTTCTTCTGATTCACCCTCCAGACTTCACCTTCTCCTTCTCCTTCTTCTGCTTCTTCTGATTCACCCTCCAGACTTCACCTTCTCCTTCTCCTTCTTCTACTTCTTCTGATTCACCCTCCAGACTTCACCTTCTCCTTCTCCTTCTTCGACTTCTTCTGATTCACCCTCCAGTCTTCACCTTCTCCTTCTCCTTCTTCTGTTTCTTCTGCTTCACCCTCCAGACTTCACCTTCTCCTTCTCTTTCTTCTGCTTCTACTGCTTCACCCTCCAGACTTCACCTTCTCCTTCTCCTTCTTCTGATTCTTCTGATTCACCCTCCAGACTTCATCTTCTCTATCTCCTTCTTCTGCTTCTTCTGATTCACCCTCCTGACTTCAGCTTCTCCTTCTCCTTCTTCTACTTCTTCTGATTCACCCTCCTGACTTCACCTTCTCCTTCTCCTTCTTCTACTTCTTCTGCTTCACCCTCCAGACTTCACCTTCTCCTTCTCCTTCTTCTACTTCTTCTGATTCACCCTCCAGACTTCACCTTCTCCTTCTCCTTCTTCTGCTTCTTCTGATTCACCCTCCAGACTTCACCTTCTCCTTCTCCTTATTCTGCTTCTTCTGATTCACCCTCCAGACTTCACCTTCTCCTTCTCCTTCTTCTGCTTCTTCTGATTCACCCTCCAGACTTCACATTCTCCTTCTCCTTCTTCTGCTTCTTCTGATTCACCCTCCAGACTTCACCTTCTCCTTCTCCTTCTTCTGCTTCTTCTGATTCACCCTCCAGACTTCACCTTCTCCTTCTCCTTCTTCTACTTCTTCTGATTCACCCTCCAGACTTCACCTTCTCCTTCTCCTTCTTCTGCTTCTTCTGATTCACTTTCCAGACTTCACCTTCTCCTTCTCCTTCGTCTACTTCTTCTGATTCACCCTCCAGACTACACCTTCTCCTTCTCCTTCTTCTACTTCTTCTGATTCACCCTCCAGACTTCACCTTCTCCTTCTCCTTCTTCTGTTTCTTCTGATTCACCCTCCAGACTTCATCTTCTCCTTCTCCTTCTTCTACTTCTTCTGATTCACCCTCCAGACTTCACCTTCTCCTTCTCCTTCTTCTACTTCTTCTGATTCACCCTCCAGACTTCATCTTCTCCTTCTCCTTCTTCTGCATCTTCTGATTCACCATCCAGACTTCACCTTCTCCTTCTCCTTCTTCTGCTTCTTCTGATGCACCCTCCAGACTTCAACTTCTCCTTCTCCTTCTTCCACTTATTCTGATTCACCCTCCAGACTTCACCTTCTCCTTCTCCTTCTTCTACTTCTTCTGATTCACCCTCCAGTCTTCACCTTCTCCTTCTCCTTTTTTTGTTTCTTCTGCTTCACCCTCCAGACTTCACCTTCTCCTTCTCTTTCTTCTGCTTCTTCTGATTCACCCTCCAGACTTCACCTTCTCCTTCTCCTTCTTCTGATTCTTCTGATTCACCCTCCAGACTTCACCTTCTCCTTCTCCTTCTTCTGCTTCTTCTGATTCACCTCCTGACTTCACCTTCTCCTTCTCCTTCTTCTACTTCTTCTGATTCACCCTCCTGACTTCACCTTCTCCTTCTCCTTCTTCTACTTCTTCTGCTTCACCCTCCAGACTTCACCTTCTCCTTCTCCTTCTTCTACTTCTTCTGATTCACCCTCCAGACTTCACCTTCTCCTTCTCCTTCTTCTGCTTCTTCTGATTCACCCTCCAGACTTCACCTTCTCATTCTCCTTCTTCTGCTTCTTCTGCTGCGCCCTCCAGAATTCACCTTCTCCTTCTCCTTCTTCTGCTTCTTCTGCTTCACACTCCAGACTTCACCTTCTCCTTCTCCTTCTTCTGCTTCTTCTGCTGCGCCCTCCAGGCTTCACCTTCTCCTTCTCCTTCTTCTGCTTCTTCTGCTTCACCGTCCTGACTTCACCTTCTCCTTCTCCTTCTTCTACTTCTTCTGCTACACCCCCCTGACTTCACCTGCTCCTTCTCCTTCTTCTGCTTCTTCTGATTCACCCTCCTAAATTCACCTTCTCCTTCTCCTTCTTCTGCTCCTTCTGATTCACCCTCCTGACTTCACCTTCTCCTTCTCCTTCTTCTGCTTCTTCTGATTCACCCTCCAGACTTCACCTTCTCCTTCTCCTTCTTCTGCTTCTTCTGATTCACCCTCCAGACTTCACCTTCTCCTTCTCCTTCTTCTGCTTCTTCTGATTCACCCTCCAGACCTCACCTTCTCCTTCTCCTTCTTCTACTTCCTCTGATTCACCCTCCAGACTTCATCTTCTCCTTCTCCTTCTTCTGCTTCTTCTGATTCACCCTCCAGACTTCACCTTCTCCTTCTCCTTCTTCTACTTCTTCTGATTCAGCCTCCAGACTTCACCTTCTCCTTCTCCTTCTTCTACTTCTTCTGATTCACCCTCCAGACTTCATCTTCTCCTTCTCCTTCTTCTCCTTCTTCTGATTCACCCTCCAGACTTCACCTTCTCCTTCTCCTTCTTCTGCTTCTTCTGATTCACCCTCCAGACTTCACCTTCTCCTTCTCCTTCTTCTACTTCTTCTGATTCACCCTCCAGACTTCACCTTCTCCTTCTCCTTCTTCTACTTCTTCTGATTCACCCTCCAGTCTACACCTTCTCCTTCTCCTTCTTCTGTTTCTTCTGCTTCACCCTCCAGACTTCACCTTCTCCTTCTCTTTCTTCTGCTTCTTCTGATTCACCCTCCAGACTTCACCTTCTCCTGCTCCTTCTTCTGATTCTTCTGATTCACCCTCCAGACTTCACCTTCTCCTTCTCCTTCTTCTGCTTCTTCTGATTCACCCTCCAGAACTCACCTTCTCCTTCTCCTTCTTCTACTTCTTCTGATTCACCCTCCTGACTTCACCTTCTCCTTCTCCTTCATCTACTTCTTCTGCTTCACCCTCCAGACTTCACCTTCTCCTTCTCCTTCTTCTACTTCTTCTGATTCACCCTCCAGACTTCACCTTCTCCTTCTCCTTCTTATACTTCTTCTGATTCACCCTCCAGACTTCACCTTCTCCTTCTCCTTCTTCTACTTCTTCTGATACACCCTCCAGACTTCACCTTCTCCTTCTCCTTCTTCTACTTCTTCTGATTCACCCTCCAGACTTCACCTTCTCCTTCTCCTTATTCTGCTTCTTCTGATTCACCCTCCAGACTTCACCTTCTCCTTCTCCTTCTTCTGCTTCTTCTGATTCAACCTCCAGACTTCACCTTCTCCTTCTCCTTCTTCTGCTTCTTCTGATTCACCCTCCAGACTTCACCTTCTCCTTCTCCTTCTTCTACTTCTTCTGATTCACCCTCCAGACTTCACCTTCTCCTTCTCCTTCTTCTGCTTCTTCTGATTCACCCTCCAGACTTCACCTTCTCCTTCTCCTTCGTCTACTTCTTCTGATTCACCCTCCAGACTACACCTTCTCCTTCTCCTTCTTCTACTTCTTCTGATTCACCCTCCAGACTTCACCTTCTCCTTCTCCTTCTTCTGTTTCTTCTGATTCACCCTCCAGACTTCACCTTCTCCTTCTCCTTCTTCTACTTCTTCTGATTCACCCTCCAGATATCACCTTCTCCTTCTCCTTCTTCTACTTCTTCTGATTCACCCTCCAGACTTCATCTTCTCCTTCTCCTTCTTCTGCTTCTTCTGATTCACCCTCCAGACTTCACCTTCTCCTTCTCCTTCTTCTGCTTCTTCTGATTCACCCTCCAGACTTCAACTTCTCCTTCTCCTTCTTCCACTTCTTCTGATTCACCCTCCAGACTTCACCTTCTCCTTCTCCTTCTTCTACTTCTTCTGATTCACCCTCCAGTCTTCAACTTCTCCTTCTCCTTTTTCTGCTTCTTCTGCTTCACCCTCCAGACTTCACCTTCTCCTTCTCCATCTTCTGCTTCTTCTGATTCACCCTCCTGACTTCACCTTCTCTTTCTCCTTCTTCTACTTCTTCTGATTCACCCTCCTGACTTCACCTTCTCCTTCTCCTTCTTCTACTTCTTCTGCTTCACCCTCCAGACTTCACCTTCTCCTTCTCCTTCTTCTACTTCTTCTGATTCACCCTCCAGACTTCACCTTCTCCTTCTCCTTCTTCTGCTTCCTCTGCTTCACCCTCCAGACTTCACCTTCTCCTTCTCCTTCTTCTGCTTCTTCTGCTTCACCCTCCAGACTTCACCTTCTCCTTCTCCTTCTTCTGCTTCTTCTGATTCACCCTCCAGACTTCACCTTCTCATTCTCCTTCTTCTGCTTCTTATGCTGCGCCCTCCAGACTTCACCTTCTCCTTCTCCTTCTTCTGCTTCTTCTGCTTCACACTCCAGACTTCACCTTCTTCTTCTCCTTCTTCTGCTTCTTCTGCTGCGCCCTCCAGGCTTCACCTTCTCCTTCTCCTTCTTCTGCTTCTTCTGCTTCACCGTCCTGACTTCACCTTCTCCTTCTCCTTCTTCTACTTCTTCTGCTACACCCCCTTGACTTCACCTGCTCCTTCACCTTTTTCTGCTTCTTCTGATTCAACCTCCTAAATTCACCTTCTCCTTCTCCTTCTTCTGCTTCTTCTGATTCACCCTCCTGACTTCACCTTCTCCTTCTCCTTCTTCTGCTTCTTCTGATTCACCCTCCAGACTTCACCTTCTCCTTCTCCTTCTTCTGCTTCTTCTGATTCACCCTCCAGACTTCACCTTCTCCTTCTCCTTCTTCTGCTTCTTCTGATTCACCCTCCAGACCTCACCTTCTCCTTCTCCTTCTTCTACTTCTTCTGCTTCACCGTCCTGACTTCACCTTCTCCTTCTCCTTCTTCTACTTCTTCTGCTACACCCCCTTGACTTCACCTGCTCCTTCTCCTTTTTCTGCTTCTTCTGATTCACCCTCCTAAATTCACCTTCTCCTTCTCCTTCTTCTACTTCTTCTGCTACACCCCCTTGACTTCACCTGCTCCTTCTCCTTCTTCTGCTTCTTCTGATTCACCCTCCAGACTTCACCTTCTCCTTCTCCTTCTTCTGCTTCTTCTGATTCACCCTCCAGACTTCACCTTCTCCTTCTCCTTCTTCTACTTCTTCTGATTCACCCTCCAGACTTCACCTTCTCCTTCTCCTTCTTCGACTTCTTCTGATTCACCCTCCAGTCTTCACCTTCTCCTTCTCCTTCTTCTGTTTCTTCTGCTTCACCCTCCAGACTTCACCTTCTCCTTCTCTTTCTTCTGCTTCTACTG